>NC_089142.1:19146672-19469672 GCF_009819655.1 Sylvia atricapilla
TAAATTGTTATCTTTTAATTTATTTCCCGCTCTGGAGAAAGAAAAAGGGAAGAGAGTAAAATATGACACTTCAATTTTTCCTTTTTTTATTCTTTTTACAAGAAAAGAAATTATATTGACACTGAAAGAATGAAATTTACATTTTGAACTTACTTCCCAGAAACAATCTGAGTTACAAATTCATGCTAAAACTTTCTTTAACCTGGATTTGCATAGAATGAAGACAAAGAAATGAAGATGAGAACAGGTAGCAACCAAAACCTGTTACACACTCATTTTCTTGTAATAGTAATAAAATCACACAGAAGATAAGGCAGGACAAAACAAACAAACAAAAAACAAACAGAAAAAGAGCAGTCAGAGTATTTCTACAGGCATTTTTCTGTCCAAATTATTTTATATTCTTTTTTTCTTGCCTGACTGATGTGATTAATGGAAGAGCTGAAACAATAATTGAGGCATAAGTGGGCAAACAGATCCTGGGTTAGCACCAAAAAGGCCAAGACTTCGATTTTTCTGTTGTTTTGCCCATATGCTCAGGGACTTACAGGAGTGTATCCAATGGACAAGACAGAGGTGTCAGTCTAAAGGATACCTCTTGATACTTTGAAGAAATCAAAGTTGGCAGACTGGGGATCCCCACTGCAAAACCTAAGTAATCCTGTCTCACCAGTTGGTGTAAGTGCTACTGGTTTATTAAATGCAGCCTTGAAACAGAAGTCAGAAGGTTTGTGTATTCATTCACTACACAGAAGTGGCTTGCTGATTATAAGAACTTGCAAATCTTGTAGGTATTTCATTATCAGACAATCAGTTCATGAAAGAACTTTCACATTTCTGCAGAGAATAGATGGTAGAGTTGTTTTTCTGAGAATTTTTTGAACTAAACCATTTATTTAAATACTCAATGTACTTCCCAAATTTCCCTTAGGATTGCAGAGCACTTGCACAAGGCTATGCATCATTTAAGTCATATTTACGGTCTGTTTTTTTAGTTGTAGTGAAGGTAAATGGTGTGTAGATTTTTGCACTGTAGAATGAGCTGTAGAATGAGAATTCTAATGTAGAGTGAGAATTATTATCCAAATGATTCTCTGAAAAATGTTTGTAAATATCTGCAGACTTCTTCAAATTGGAGGACCATAAAGAAGAAATATTTTATTCAAAATCATTAACATTTATGACCATATTGTATGACTTTTTTTTCTTATTGTCTCTTTTATCACCTCTCTGTTGGTTAAATAATTAAGATCCTCCCTCTCAGTTGACCTAACAACATTGTCAACTGTCTTCTGCATTTTTGTCCCACAATGCAAGGGGCAAAACATGCATCCACCTGTTCTCATCTTCCAGAGGCTATTTATCTTTACTTTCCTAATCCTTCATACTTTATTCATGGGACAAATTAAGCTTCCAGTCATTACCATAGGTGATCATTTCACGCTCTTGGTCAATATTTGATGCTAGTCTCTCCAATCTCATGTTATGCTTTCACACAGAACTTCTAAGACCTCTGCAAAAAGAATCTATATCAGGATCCAAACCAGATCTTGATTACAGACACACTTAGAAACAATTCTATATATTAGACCAACTGGTGCATGCCTCACCAGTCACTTACAATTTTAAAATTATAATCACAGAATGACAGTATATTCTTCCTTTGAAGGGATCATTGATTTCAACTCTTCAATGAATGGACCTTACAAGTGACCAACTTTGCAACTTGGGCATCATTAGCACAATGCTCTAACCAACTCAGCTCATTTCAGGATAAATAGATCTCTGAGAAATATGTGGCAAAGATTGTGGAGGGGAAAAAATGCAAGGAAATGGGATGTGATTGTTATGTAGAAACACCCCAAGAGTACCACAGACAACAAGTTGAGTAATGTTCTCTGCTGTTATTTGTGTTGGTATGAACTGATTTTCTTTGCTGATATAATATTGGTATCTGCAAAAAAAGCAGCAGAATATTCCCTGTGAGCAAGAGAAGGGTCTCTAGGCATTTTTTTCTTCTTTAGTGTGGTGTATTTTCTGATAAGAAAGATAATTTAAAAAGTAGTACTGTCATGAATATTTGCTAAACTAGCAATGTTGACCTAAGACTAATTTCCCAAATGCCATGAGCTGAATCAAAACTACTAAATCCATTGTATATATCTTGGGAAAGGAATCTAAGCTAGTATCAACAACTTCGGTTCACAAACTGTCATACAATGAAAAACCAGAACCATTAGTACAAATATACGTATTTTCTATGTTCTGTTATCACTAACAATTACCTGGATAAACAGTATGTCATTAAAAAAAAAAAAAGGAGAATCATCAGAGACAATACATTCTAAATTATCTGATCCCTATATTTTCATCCAAATCTTGACTCTGTATGTTGCTGTTCATTTGATCAAAAACAAAACTTTGATTTTCCACTAAAATTCACTGGGACCTGAGTGCCTAAAACTACCCTTAGAATCTATTTCCTACTGATCAATTTCACTTTTTGAGGTATTTTTGAGGTATCAATTACACTATTTGAGGTAGCAAGCTGTTTCTCTACTACATAAACAGTGTGCAGGAGGTATGTTACTGAAGGCAAATCAATGAGTAAAGTTCTGCTAATATTTGACTGTAGATTTATTAGGACACTCAATATATGTGCATTCTTATTATTTGAAACAAATAAATATATTTTTAATAATCACTTTGAATGAATAAAATTATTGGGGAAAAATCCAGCAAGCAATTCCATATCATATCATAGAAGCATAGAATGGTTTGCTGTAGAGGTTTGAAAGCAAAACGAGTGAGAGACTCCAAGTCAGAAAGACAATTTAATGAGAAGAAAAGGGGAAAAAAAGATAAAATAAAAGCAGTAATACAAAAAGACCACTGGCAGAGTCAGAATACAACCTGAGCCAGATGATGGAAACAGTCCAAGTGACGCAGTCTTCCTGAAGCAGTGATCTCGTAGAAAGGTCTGGTAGCTCTGTTCCTCTGGGAATCCACTGGGTAAGGGCTGCCTGTACTGTCCCAAATCCCAGCTTATAACCAGGTGAGAATGCTTGGCTCCTCCCTGTGGGCGGAGCATCTCACAATGGGATGATGAGTCTTACAGGGACTCCTTGATGGCCCATTAAAGAGAGATAGCTCCCGGAGGGAGTTATCTATGAGTCATGCACAAGTCATTGATGGGCCATTAACAGAAGGCATCCCAGAGGGAGGGGGGCGTGGGAAAACACTGCTCCAACGATTGGATTCATCAGTTCATGAAGATGGTGATAGAATTCTTTGTGCACATCCTATGCTACAACACAGGATATTTGGGTTGAAAGGAACATTAAAGAACATCTACTTCAACCCCTCTGCTATGGGTAGACATCTATATCAAGATGGGGTTGCTCAAACTCCCATCCAACCTGGCCTTCAACACTTCCAGGGATGCGGCATCCACCACTTCTGTGGGCAATGTGTTTCAGTGCCTCACCACTCTCACAGTAAAGATTTTTTTCCTAATATCTAATTTAAACCAGCTGTCTTTCAGTTTAAAGCCATTTCACCTTGTCCTATGACTTCATGACCTTGTAAAACATCCCTCTCCAGCTCTCTTGTAGACCTCTTTAGGTACTGGAAAGTTCTTTGAGATCTCCCCAAAGCCTATTCATCTCCAGGCTGAACAATCCCAGCTGTCCCACCCTATCTTCCCATGAAAGGTGCTCCAGCCCTGCTGTGATCATCCTCATGTCTCTCCTCTGAACTCACTCCTGTAGGTCCATGTCCTTCATATATAGGAGACCCTAGAGATGGATGCAGTGCTCCTGGTGGGATCCCATGAGAGCAAAGCAGAGGTGAGAATCACATCCTCAGATGTGATGACCACACTGCTCTTGATGCAGCACAGGATAAGACTGGCTTTTTGGCTGCAAGTGCACTTTGGCAGCTCATGTTGAGCTTCTCATCCACGAACACCCCCAAACCATAGGAAGTTACCCTCAACACATTCCAAGACCCTGTAGGACTGCTTATGCTGTGCTGTGCTGTCTCTCCAACAGATGTTGGGGTGGTTGAAATGCCCCATCAAGACCAGGGCTTGTGAATATAGATCTGCTCCTACCTGTCTGCAGAGGTCAGATCTGTCTGGTCAGGTGGGCTATAGCAGATCCCCACTATTATGTCCCCTGTCTGTGCACTCCCTTTAATTCAGATCCATAAGCTCTTGGTTGGCTCCTCATCCACCCCCAGTCAGAGCTCCATGCACTCCAGCCAATCAGTGACATAAAGGGCTACTGCCTCCTCATCTCTCCTGCCTATCTCTTTTAAAAAGCCTGCATCAATAAACAAAAGGACTGATCTTCTAAAACTTCTTATTAAAATATTTTTTTCAATGCTAATTTATACAAATATAATCCAGATCAACAGTAAATTTTAAGGACTTCATTTCACAGTAGTTCTTCTGGAATAGATTTTATTTGAATTAACAACCTGGAATCTGACACAGGTTTGGTGAGCTCAGAAATAACAAAGGAAAGAAGAGGAATATAAGACCAGGATGATTATCAGGATGAAGCGAGTCTCTGAAATAAATTATTGCCTTGTTGGAAGGCAGAGGGATAAACAAAAGCTTGCTTTATGTTGCATTTATTTTATGATAAGCAATAGCAAAGACAAGGTGATAGCTTGTGACTTTCAGACTTAGAAACATCAGCCAATTTCAGTCTCTTTCAGGCAGTTTATAGACTCACGGAATTATGTAAAATGAGAAGGGCCTCTGGAGGTAATCCAAATCAACTTCCTGCTTCAAGCAGGTTCAATGGGTCAGGTTGCTCAGGACATTACTCAACTGACTTTCAAGTATCTCCAATGATGTAAATTCCACAATGCTCCTGGGCAGGCTGCTCCAATATTTTGCTCTTCACATGGTTAAAGTCTTTCCTTATATCTAAGAGGAATTTTCCTTGCTCAAAATGATAGTTTTCACATTTTCTCCTGTTAATGTGTGCTTTCAAGAGAAGTCCAGCTCCCTTTCCTGTGCCCTACCTAATGGGAATTAGGTAGCTGAAGACAGCAATAAACAAAACAAATTATCTTGCCTCTTATGACCTTGTATATTTGCCAGCCGTGTGGAACACAAGTACATTGATCCTTGCCTAGACATTGCAGCACATGGCATGAAAGCACATGCTTTAAGATGATTTTAAGTCTGGGTAAACCCAGAACAGAACTTTGAGCCTATGTCCTGACAAGGACCAGCGTGCACAGGGTGCCAACTATGCCTTTTTAAACAACTCACACTAAGTGCAAAAAGAGCAGATTAAACACACTGCAGATCTGCAGATCACCTTGTACCTGCAACGAATGATTGCCTAGAATTTCTGGGAGTCATGCAGCACATTCAAAATTATTACTGCTGTAAATGGGCTGCTTGGCATTGAGAAATCCTGGACAGACAGACTGTATCAAGCAGGACCAATGAGAGAGTTGTATCTACTTAGTTCCACTCCACTGCATCTTCATCTGCCACCTATCATTGCTATGGGTGATTAAAGCTGAAAGGAGCAATGCAAAACAATATCACATGATTTACAGTTGTTTTTATTTCTATGCAGAAGCTTCATCTGAATTACATCCTTCTGGGTGACTATATTTTTTGATGGTATTTGTCTATTTTTACTTTATGTTCTGAATGCTGAGTGTGTTGCTTTAATATCATAAGAACTTGTTTATTTTATATGTAACACAGTCAGGGAATGGACACTATAGCATCACATATAATACTGGAAAAGTACATTTTACAGTCAAGATATGGGCACAAAGCATTTCCAAATTAAATAGTTTTCCCCTGTAATTCAAGCACCTGTTTTATACCTACCCATTGTGATTTTATTTATATTATAAATTTTCAAATCACAATTAAGCCCACAGGTAACCCTCAACGTTGATAATTCCAGGAAAACTGTTCATACATCAAAGAAACAGAACATTCAGAGTGGAGAGGACCATTTCGTGTTAACAGTGTTGATACAAATCACATCATGGAACAATATAAGCGTATTCTATCCTGTGGAACAAGAAAGAGACAATGAATCTACATTTTTGATAAAGTGGCAAAAATTGTGATAATGCAAAACTTAAATAAAGCCTTTGAATGACAGCAATATATATTATATGATTCAATTTCCTGTTATGAATACATATACATATATAAAAGTTGCTGCTACAATATTGTCTGCATGGTGTTTTGGTGTTTATTTTCGTTTGGTTCTTGTGATACACTTAGTTTGTATCTCACATGAGGAATGTAAGGTGAGTTCTTTGTCTGTGCTCTTTTACTTGCTCTAGAGATGAAGTTGTGTCATCAACAGGTACAGGAGTCATATCTACTCATGAAAAACTCTTCAGGTGCATTTCTTCCGGCTTTCCTGGACATGTCCATAAGAGCAGCAAAAATAGAGGCAAGACCAGCCAAAAAGTTTTTCCTTTAAAGAGTAATGGTGGTAATTCTGTTGCTTAATTCCTCCAGTTATAATCTAAAACTCTATTTTTAGGCTGGGTATAATTGATCTTTTTTATTTCAATGTACATTCAGTAAAAATACTGGGTTTATTTTTTGATTTAGGTTTTTATTTTTCACTAGTCCTCTTCTAATAAAGCTTAGCATTTGGTCTGTTTATCTGGCCAGTATTGATCACTGAAGCAGCATTTCAAGAGAATCACCAATTACAATAACAAGATTTCATTCCTAAGTTTGCAGGATCATCACTGTGTGGACAAAGTTGTGGACAAAGTGTACTTTCTTTTTCCCCATTCACTCTGTTTTGCATTAAGTCTATGCTAGATAATTCTGTCAGTTACACAATATTCAAAGGTCCTTTTCTCAGTTATTCCCAATAAATAGAATAGGCTCCTTCTCCATATAATCTGTGAATCCATTCAATGGTTCACGCTATGTTTTTCTTCATCAGGTGTAAAGAGGACTTTAAATGGATAGCTTAGCCTTAGAAAATTTTATTTTAATCAAATTCTATGCCTTCATAAGGGTTCTCTTACCTTTCAAAATTCAAGAAATTAGAAATTCAGCTTTGTGAAATGGTCTATTTCAACCCTTAAAATTGCTCAGCTTTCATTAATATTCATTTTCATATCTGAGTTTTATATTCGTGACTGGATTGAACCTATCATTGAAGAGCAGAGTTGAAAGGCTGCCAGCCCTTTGTCTTTAACACTATGTTAAACATCTGTTCTAGATGCATGCTTTCAAAATAAAAGAACCAGTTTTATAGTTTTATTTATTTCAGGAGGGTATCTTCTACTTTCACTCTGTGAGGTGTCTTTTCTTTTCTTTTCTTTTCTTTTCTTTTCTTTTCTTGTCTTTTCTTTTCTTTTCTTTTCTTTTCTTTTCTTTTCTTTTCTTTTCTTTTCTTTTCTTTTCTTCTTTTCTTTTCTTTTCTTTTCTTTTCTTTTCTTTTCTTTTCTTTTCTTTTCTTTTCTTTTCTTTTCTTTTCTTTTCTTTTCTTTTCTTCTCTTCTCTTCTCTTCTCTTCTCTTCTCTTCTCTTCTCTTCTCTTCTCTTCTCTTCTCTTCTCTTCTCTTCTCTTCTCTTCTCTTTTCTTCTCTTCTTTTTTTAAAACACTGACTAGGGTTGTGTCACATCCTCACCACGTTGAACCATGTTAAGCCAAGTTGAAGATGCTTTTGGAGCACTTTTTCTGTGGCTAGGGTCCATGTGGATTATTTGCAGGGTCAAAATCAAAAATTCTGTGTCCTTCAATCTAACCAAATCTGGTGCTTAGAGAAAGACTGACAGAGAGGAGGGTTGTTTTTTTTCTAGCAAGCGTAAGCACAAAAACTTTCCATCTTTCTGTCATCAAAGAATAGGGAACTCTTTAGGAGTTTATAACACATAGCTTTGAAGAAAGAAGAAAACCCACAAGTACCCGTGTTTAGAAATTAAGACTGTATTTCCAAATAGTCTTGTGCTGAAAGGAATTCTTACTCCTCTCAAGATCAAATTCACACTGTGTATCTGCCTGTCAGCTTGCTTTCTGGTTCATCCCACAAATATTCAAATAGTCAACTGTGATCAAAACATTGCCAAAGCCATCACAACTGCAAAAGTCTCAGAGGAAACCTTTCAGATGACATGGCTGAGCTTCCATTCAGACTTTGCCACAGCAGTCTGCACCTTGGGAAGAGGATCCTATTGTTCCAGCTATGATCAAATAAAAACTCATTTAATTGCTTCTTAATTTAACATGAAAGCAAAGGAAAATCACCAATGTATGTGACATTTCTGTACATTTATTAAGACAATTTCTGGAAGATTTATAGCTTCCAAAATAACAGTTGCATCTTGAGTGTGCAGGCACAAAGTATTTAGCCAGTCAAAATTCAGCCTCCTCAATCACTCATATCACACTATCAAGATATCTACCTTTGCTAGTAAGAAAATCACAACTGAATCATAATATTAGCCTAAATTACTATTTTAGTTATGTATTAAATTAGTTCCCTTTCTCTTGCCAACTTAGTTCTTGGTAAGAAGAAGGAAGTAAATTGCCTGAACCTAGTGAACTTGTCTGTGAAGGACTGCTGAAGAAACAGATAGCTCTTGAGAGATTTCAAGCTCTGCTCCTAGCAGAGTAGCTAAGCATTTCAGCTGCTATTACCAGACCCTTAGGGTTGAGCAGAACTTTAACACCACTCTACTTTTGTCTTGGTTTCACTAGAGCACATTTACCTTTTGCTAGGTTGATTTATTGGAAAAACTACATTTACTATAATTTGTATGATAATTTTTATCAGTTAAACTCAAGAATTTTTGAAGAGACAAACTGGATATCTCTGAAATGTAGTAGATTTATAGTGTGGATTTGTGAACACTGAATTGCTCAGATATTACACAAAAAACTCCATTGGCTCTAATTTTGTTCTCCAAACACCTTCTCAGTAAAAGGCACAGAAGAAATTATTCTGACAAAAGAGCTCCGTTTGCCCTTTTAGGATCCTGAAAGGCATGTGGAATGGCAGATATTAGTGGTGAATTATACATATTGACAGTTCCCTCTATCCCAAAAGGAAGAGCTGAAAATGAAGATGTTCAGAAGGCACACTTCTTTCATCAGCTGGTCATAACACTGATTTCCTCTGCCTGGTCTTTTTGTAAGCTACTGAGGAAGGTGGAAGGGAGCTCATAAATTCTTGCCTTTTTACTTTGCAACAGCTTTTAGGTTCTGAGTCAGAACTTACAGTTGAATCGAGTCGCTTCTTTGACACTTGCTGCTCATGTAAAGGAGAAGATTATGTGCACGTTTTTGTTGGTGCCCTTGCTGTGGAGGACAATTAGGCTTATAACCCTTAAAAGCAACATCTGTATGTTGCTGCATGTAGGCACATATAGTATTACACTGACACAGAGTAAAAACTGTCTTGTCTCAAGGCATTATAGCACCAGTAAAAATTTGGTCAGCAGCTAAGTAGTAAGAGTAACAGAGACAAGCCTAATGCATTGTTCCACATGTTTTGTGTTCATACATCAAATACTTTCTCTCTTGAAGTTTTGGCTCTTTGGCCAGCACAAACTTGTGTCTTTGCTGAGGTAAGGAAGCTGTCAATTAATAAAATTTTATTGAAGTTTTATTTTTTTCTGTTTGTGTACTTTCTTGGCTGGACTGTGCAAAAAAGTACTTGCAGATTCTCTATATGTGATAGAAGGAAAACAGAAAATTACATATAGAAAATAATATTTTTAATGTGGTTTATAGGCATTTTCACTTTAAGAGGGAGCATATTTAACTGGCTTAAAATAAACATGCAGAGAAAGAAATAGCAAATTACTGTCCTAATTACTATAGAAAAGAACTGAACAGCTAAGAAAGCTGCCACTACATTTCCGCATAGAGAAACTATGGTAGAATACGTGATAAGTGCTTCTTATCATTCCTGTCTAAATTCACTGTAGAATAGGTTGATGTGAGTTTAAGCCTCTGAGTTCACTTTTAAATATTTTAAGAGAATGCTGTGTAAAAACTCAAATCTAAAGGATTAATCACAATATCTGGCAAAAACTGACTGTTAGTGTTGTGAAACCAAATAAAATATCTTGATGAACATATATGCAATATGCAGACATTTTCAGGGAAAAGCAAGTTTAAAATCTTACTGAATTTTATGGCTTCTATTTATTAGTATTATCTTTCTGGTTTTTATTCTAAAGCACTCACTTGTTGCTGGTAAGTAGTCCTGCTCATATTCTGCTGATTTGAATATCAAGTATTCATAGTGTATAACTACCATAGAGAAAAGATTCATTGTTTTCCCTTTATAACCTTCTAACACATGCTTCAAACTTGACAGTATAAATTTAACTAGAATTTTAACTTTAGCAAGTGTGCTGGTTTTTGTTGACATAGAGTTAAGACACCATGGAGGTGGTTAATGGATAAAACCAATGGATTACACCAGGATAAAACCAGCAATCAAAATATTCAAAATTGTTTAAAACAATTGTTCCTTAAAAAGCATGGAATTTAGCATTTAATTTTTAAAGAGTTAAAATTCTTCTGAAAAGGCATGGTCATATCTAGGTTACAGTAGAGGACTAAAATGTATGGTGTCTAGATTATGTTTCTGAATAAGTAAAGTAATAGTTGTTTCAGAATGAACCACTAGATGCAGCTGTTCAGATTTTAAAATCATTAGGTTGCTTTGGATTTTTTATGCATATATTTACCTCATTTATCTTGATTGGTTCTTATGCCACTAGGTACTACAATATACAAATAGTGACAACTAGGATGCAGGATTTTCTGGTTTTTTTATTGTATTATTTTTATTTTTCAACATCTTCAAAAAAGATAAAACATTTGTCTTCATTATGCAGTAATTGAGAGCTTCCTCAGTTTTTTAGAATTAGCTGACATGTAAACATGGGAGTTGTATGAGAATATTTCTGGGTGAAAATTATTAGTGCTGAAAGCGGCTGGTAATATAAATATGATATTTACAAATAACCTCTCTCCCAATACACATAGGAAGTGGCAGGAAAACATAAACTAAAGGAAGGTAGAAAAGTAATATGTTAAGTTGTCAGGTAATAATAAAAATCTCAGTGGAGTTTTATGTGTAAGCATTTTTAAAAAACTAATGAAAATGTGCCATTTGCAGTTTTGTGAAAGATCCATTTTAGTAATGGCAGCATTTCAACATCAGAATATAACCTAATACTGTATACTTACTATCTAAGCAGGACAATAAATGCTAGGACATAAAGAAGAAAATAAACCATTGCAGGATGGGCTTAGCATCCCATTGTCTTGCTTTAATACTTCTCTAACAGCTTGATTATACTTCCCCCGCTTGAAGATATATGCTTAAAAATACTGTTTCTGGGATTTTTCTTCTGAGAAGGATCATGTTTAGCATTCCACTAGATGGTGGCTTGCATTCTCAAAATATTATATGACCATGTTTTAAGATGTGTCTTACTAAGCAGCAAATGTTATATATTTTTTATATTTATAAAAAAGATTAACAAACACTGGTAATATGCAAATATGGGGATACATGTTTGCTTTTCCTTCAAACTTGCTAGGAAATTTAAAAAGACATAGTATTTATCTGCTTTCACATTTATATTAGTCATAATGAATTAAACAGTAACTTTCTGCTTGGTGGCTTGTCTTAAGTTTGAGGGAATTTTTACCCATAGCTGTAGAATGGGCAAAGAAGAATATATGTAATAAATAATTAGAAATTTAAAGAAAATCTGCAACACTCTGGAAACAAATTTGAGAGACTGGCCACCTGTAATGTTATGTGAGGAAGGTAAGAGAAAGCCAAAGCTCATTTTAAATATCATAAGATAAACATGACAATGATGCAACTTTATCTCATTGCATCTTGGACTTAAACAAAATCAAAGAAACGATTTTTTCACTTCAGCTCTTTTTATTTTTAGATAATCATTTCAGAGATCATTAGACTAGTAACGAAGACAGGACACAAGGAACAGTAAGGTAAAAAACAATTGCATGCTGTTTTAGGCTTAAAGATGCATTGCTTTTACTTTGAAGAAAGAAATAATTGACAAATATTTATGAAGGGACACATTGAATGAAAAACCTGTAGGGACAGCAGGGGAAAGAAAAAGAAAAAATAGGAAAAAGTGAAAAGGAGCCTGAAGTTGCTCTACATTATATTCCTTTCTTAGCAGTGTTGTCCTAATGGCCTGCTAAAAGACACCCTAAATACTGCCATTATTCATATTTGCACTTTTTTTTCCCTTTCTGAAGACAAAGTAATTTGAGGACAGAAAATTATGCAACTTGCAGACATATAGGAAATGGCAAATCCCAGTGTTATGGTTTAGGCACAACCACGTGTCTTACAAAATTCAGTGATGTTAAGTTACCATTTGTTTTGATTTGGCTGCAGAATAAGCACAATGCCAAGTCTACTTATGAGCTATCAGCATGGCAACAAACTGAGTTAGAGTGGATTCATATTTTTTAATTTATACATTTAAAAGTTAGACAATGAAGACTACAGCAGTAGAGAAAAATGGGCACCTTTGTAGGGTGATTCATCTCATCCTTACATGTCTGGATCACACAGCATGATTTGTGCTTCAGAGCACAGAGGGATCCAAGAGTGCCTAGTTGAAATTCAGATGCTTCACTTTTGAATACCTAAGGATAGCTGAGGTTATTTCTATCTATTATACATTCAGTATGAAAAGGCTGTCCTACAGCAAAATGGTGTACAGTCAGATAAGTAAATCTCTTCACTTTTCAGAAGAAAAAAAGGTTAGCTAAAGTATCAGGAATTCTTATGGTAATATGTTAGGACAATACAATTTTCATTTTGACCTTGCAGGCATAATATGTGCCTTCACTGCACAAGGTAATATTTTTTTTTTATTTGTTATTTTATTAAAATGACTTTGTATGTGCTTTAAGATTTACACTGATATGGTTTGGGCTTCACTAACATTTTCAGGTACATTACACTGGGTATCAGATAAACCATTAGTTGTCCTGAGAAGAATCCTCCTCTTCCTTCCACAAAACAATAGTTATTTCCATTAACTATTTGTTAAGTGTCAGCTTATGTATGTATTTAAAGGCATACTCATGAATTTTTGTAATCTTTAGTGGCCACTTTTTTTTTTGAGTTTTTCCATATGTGCTGTATATGAAAAGTTTTCCTTCAGCTGGAAGAGAGCTTTTTATCAGCCAAACTTTTTACACAAGAAGGAGATATTTGTATTGAGGTGTTAAGTCCAAAACCAGACATTGTGCCCCAGATGCGAAGCCATTGTGACTTTGTAAAGTAGTGGTGAACAACACATTCTTATTTCTATGGTTGGTAACACAATTCTTTTCAGCTGAACCTACCACTAAGTGCACCACAATGCTGTCTCACATGTGGTCTAAGAAGTGAACTGAGACCATCAATCTAGGACACAAAAAAAAGCTAAAAATTGTTCAGTGCTCACCTAGGGTGGCAGAAACTGTGTCACAAGTTGAAAGTACCACATATCCAATTATATATCCCTTGAGACATTTGAGTTACTGCTGTTATTTTGACAGACAAATGTATTTCACATGTTACATTTCAGTCACAAAGACTTCACAGGAATGAGAGTCTTGCATTGTTAGGGAATTTGTAACATTGTTGGCAAAGGTAAGAATTCAGAAGGGAAGACTGAATGCTTCTAAAGAGCAAAAGATGCCTCACACATATAAATAAAAACATGGTCAGTTAAGATAATGAGTGGACCACCTTTTAAGTAACTTATGAGTATTTTTCACATCAATACCAAATGGTGTGATTGAAAATGAAAGATTAAAGGATTAAAAGAAAATATCTCAATTCTATGGAATAACTATAGGATTTAAAGGAATTCAGAAAGGAAGGACATTTCACAAAGGATAAAGCATCAAACCTAAGAAAGCTACGGACAAGAAATAGAGAGAAACCTGTCAAAAATATATTCCAGGGGAGGAAACATCAAAACACTGTCTCTTTGCACCTTGTTAGGAAGTGCTTGATTGAGTTATTCACAGTGGGTACATAAGAATTTGTTTTGTAGAGAATAATGCTTTGAGCAGTAGGTATTAGAAAACCCTTTCAACCTTAAGCATCACAGCATTACCTTTGTAATTGACATCCATGCTCACTGAGAACATGAGAAGTAAAGATAAAAACATTCAACTTCTTTTAAATTTCAGATGCTTTTTTTAGCCTTTGAGTATTCTGCAGATTTTCAGAATTAGGATTTGCTGTAGTTTTATGTTAATCTGTCAAAGCAAAATATTTTGTTCACAAAGTGTTTTAATCAAGATAGCAGATAAAAATAATTCTTGATTCTTATTTAGTTTTTAAGTCTTTTATTTTGGTTTCAAGTCTCTCTTCAACAGTAGAGACTTTATAGGAAGGTTATGTATACAGCTGTTCTGTATACAGTTCTGTATACAGCTGTTCTATCACCAAAGAATGACATTAATATAAAATTTTTGGACCCTTATTATGACAGTGAATACACCAGTCAAGAGGTTGAGGCAGTCAAGAGGTGTGGGTTTATTCAAAATCTAAGTGTAATTAAAAAGTCTGTTTTTTTCTGATGGGTTTTGAACCAGACCTTTTCCACACTGCCCACACTCTATCAGTTCATCACTGGATGATGAATGGATTGAAAGCAGCCCTGAAGAGAAGGAATTCCGGATGCTGTTGTGAAAATTGGATACGGGCCAGCAATGTGTACTTGCAGCCTAGAAGGACAACAATATTCTGGGCTGCAGAAAAAGAGGTAGGTCAAGGGAAGTGATTCTGTGCCTCTACTCTGCTCTTGTGAGATCTCACCTTCAGTGCTGCATCCAGCTCCAGGCTCCTGGAGTACAGGAAGAACACAGACCTGATGGAAATTTGCTGGGAAAATAGTCAGAGACCTGGAACATCCTTCCTGTATCAAAAGGCTAAGGGATTTTGGGTGGTTCAGCTCTCAGAAGAAAAGATTTCAGGGGGACCTTATTGTGTCCTTCCAATATATAAAGGAGACATAAAAAAGATAAAGAAGGACTTTTTATCAAGGCCTGTAGCAACAGAACAGAATGCACAGGTTTTAAACTGGAAGAGGATAGATTTAGGTGACATATAAAGAATCAATTCTTTAGGATGATGATGGTGAGCCATTGGAATGGGTTGTCCAGAGAAAGTGTGTATCCTTCATCCCTGGAAGTGTTCAGTTCAGGTCAACTGGAGTTTTGAGCTTCCTGATGTTGAAAGATGTCTCTGCCCAAGTCAAGGGGTTGGACTAGATGATTTTTGAAGGCTCCTCCCAATCCAAATCTTTCTATGGTACTATGTGATAAATCTCAGCTAATACTCACTATTTCTTTATTTTAACTACAAATCAGTTCTTGTCTAACCTCTTGCAACTCATTGTCTAGTGGTGAATTTCCATGTACTGCACCACAATAGGAAAGGGACAGGCATTGCTTCTAAACTTCTAATGTCCATTTTGTTGTAAGGATTAAAAATGATAAGGAAACAGGATACACATCAGTTTCATATAATCTTCATCTGTATCTGTAAAAATCACAGGATTAGCTGCCTGTTCTTTTCTTCTTGTCATCTGTTATTAAAATAGCTATAGAATGTCATGTGTACTGATTTTTCTGTAAAACCACATGAGTATTCCCAAAAGACTAATGCAGTATCCAAGTTGTGTCATCCAAATGTTAGGATAAACATAAGAAAACTCTTCCCAAAAGTTCCTTTTCCATAGTGAATATTGCATTAGATGTGATGTCAAGAAGACAAGGAAGAAAAAAGTAAATCAGAAGGTTTGTGTTGCTGGTTTAAGTTGTTTTGGGATTTTTGTGGCTATTTTGGTTTATGGTTTTTTGTTGGTTTGGGTTTTGGTTTTTTGGGGTTTTTTTTGTTGTTGTTGTTGATGGTTTTTTGTGTGTGTGAGGGTTTTTTTTGTTTTTTTTTTCTTGTTAGCCTGTTATTCATGTGAGCAGAGAAATGTTTATAGAATAAATCGTTTCTTAGATTGGATGTTGAAATCATAGGGTGTTTTGAGTGTAGACATGGAAAATTCATTAAAGTAGCGAAAGGTTGCCATAAATTTTTCCCTGCTACCAAGCTTAATGTAAAAAGACAAAAGTAGGTAATATGAAGCTTTCTGGCCAGGAAAATTGCTACCAACCCTTTGAGGACAGTTTTATTCTTCCCTTGTGTCTAAAGGTTGAGACATCAGGAAGAATAATGGCAGAGCTATCATTGAAGTCACTGATTAAATAGGAAAAGTGCCTGTGTTAACAGTTTTATAAATATTGAGTATTTTTGTTTTGTTTTGGATGTTTGGTATTCTTTTAGGTGAAGAATCATGTTACAAAAACCTTTCAACAGAGAGCTTTACTTTTCTAGAACTGCCAAGCTGGTCTTGTTGATTCTTTCAACCACAAATGTATTTGTAAGGCTGCTTTAGGTGAGGCTGTTATAATTTTTTTTTACTCAAAATGTTCAAATTATAATAAAGAACACAATGAAAATTTCATTAAGTATCTAGATATAATGACTAAGGGTGAAAAAACCCTCTGTTTAAATTTTTTTCTGAAAGTAATATGCTTGAAATGGGAAATAATCCAAGACATTATTTATAAAATAATTTACAGAAGAAATCAGTCTAAATAGATCACAACTGTTCATGCTGTCTTAATTATCTGTGAAACTATCTAATTGATTAAGGTACAAATATTCCTTTTTTTTTTTTTCTTTAATTATTTGAGGCTCAAGGCACACACATCTAAGTGTCTTCAAAATCAGTTTCAAAAGAGCAATTTGCAGTAGGACTTCTAGTATACTGGACTCTATTCACTCTATCTTTAGAACATATACAGTGGTAAATTCTACAAGGTAAACCTCTATTTTCATTACATATCCTGTAGGATAGGATGCTTGATTTGATAGGTGAGTACACTGATCCAATGTGACAAATCCAATGTTCCTAGATTCCTTCAATGTTTGGTTTTTTTTTATTAAAGGCTAAACTGCCATGTAGAAAGAAACTTGGCGAACGAAGTGAAGAGATAAAACTCTGAGAAACAACTTTTGAGAAGCTTGATATTGCAGCACTGTGCAGGTAACATCAAAGAAGATTTACAGTAGAAGCTCTAGATCAGTTTTAATTACCTTTCTTACTTTTTCTTGTCTACACAGACAGATTTGTCATCCACTCTCAGTTATGGAAAAGTAGAAGAGTTGCTTATGCCTAGAAAAAAGGGCTTGACTCAGCATTTTGACCTTTTTTTCTTAAAAGATTACAGTATAGCCTGGGGTAGAGTTATAATGAGGCATGTTACTGGTAAGGGAATAATGTAGCTTTTTCTATACCTCCAAGTCTCAGGAGGTAAAAACTATTTCTCATGACTGCTACCTATCAGGTATTATTCTAAAAGGATTTTTGTATATCCCATGCCAAAACTACGCATTTAGGCTATGCTACACTTTGCACTTTGTTTTCCTAGTGTATTTCATGTTCCTCTTCATTTTATCAGATTTTTCATATTCATCTTACCAGAATTTTTTTCCTCCACTTGAGCATAAGTCATGAAAAACCAATAATGGATATAGAACAGGGTATCATGAACAACAGATTTTTGTGGACCTTTGCCATTAAGTCTTGAAACAACAGTGTTGGACTGATCAATCCATAACCATTCTCAGAGGCTGTCCACTTAAAAGGATCACAAAAAACTCCAAAAACATCTAAACCAAAAAACAGTCAAAGAAGAGAGCTCAAAAGGGTGATCAGAAGGCTTCAATTCTTTCAGATTATCAAGATGAAAAAATGACTTGATAAAAGAAAAAAAATACTTCACAAAGCAGAAATATTTAATACTTTAAGGGCAATAATTTATTGATAAACTCTGTAATAAGAACATGAATAACAATTTCAAATAAAAAAATAAGGTGTTCATTTTAATGGTATGAACCACTAGAGCATATATTAAGGAGGATAGAAGATTTTTTACATTGATGTTGCAATTTAAAGTTTTATGATTTTTTGATAATAGTTGCATTTAATGGTTTTAGAAGCTAAAACATGCCCATAGGATAACCCAGTTTGACTGTGTGCATATTATGTAGGACCTTACATTAATTTCAATTTAAATGGGCCATTTTAAAATGGTAAAAATATTACTTTAAAAATATTTAAAGTTGTTTTATCATCTGAAAGAAAAAAAATAAAATAGGACCTCAGGGGGCTAGAGTTTTTCCTTCAATTGACACAAGATATGCCATTTTAACAGCCTCTAGAAATCACCCTAAGATAAATTTCTTCCAGAGAAAGTATTAAAAGGGTAGAAAAAGATCACATTAATATTTTCCATACAGAAGAAGCTTTAAGCAACACAGTTCTTCAGGAGAGGATTTACATTTTGAATGAAGTATAGGAGGGAAACACATCATACTGAGAAACTGTCTTAAAAGATACCATGCTGACACATCTGACTTTGGTGGGAGGTTTTTGTCCTTCTCTTGCCACTTATCAGAGGAATGACCATTTGATGACTAAATTTATGTTTAAAATCTGGAAAATACCTCAAAATAACCTTTATTATAAATCACTGCAGGTTAGGATTGTTAGTTGCAGGAATGTTCATGGTGTGATTGAAGGAAAAATAGCTGTGAAGCCTATGTCTTGAGAATCAAATTTCTCTTTTTCTATTTTTAATATAGTTAATATTTTGAAATTATTTTAAAAATAGGGTTTTTTTCCATTTTAAGTTGTATATGTTGGATCCTTTGTTCCAGCTCTATGAAAGTGTCACATTTAGCATGCACTGTTTAGCAAAGGCATGCACTGTTTTCTTCCCTACTATCAGAACAAACATAAAGGGATCATCCTTTGTTAGTCCTGAGCTACCATTAATTTTATTGCTCTGATCAAATTCCTCACCTATAAGAAAAGATTGATTGAAACTCAGTCAGTTGCCTATAATTTCTCCCGAACTTGAAAACTGACTGCAGTGACAATTAGATATTGTGAGGCTGTTTGAGCACCTGCAGCATGTGAACTAAAGCTTAAGTGACTCAGGTTGAAGTCACAAAATATAAGTAGTTCTTTTCCCTCTGTACCATCACAGGTAGAAGTGAGAGAAACCGACATTCTGTTCTCTAGTGTGATTTGGTGGTTTTTAGCAGACAGCATAGAGTATCTATTATATTGTACTTCATGTATACTTCTAAGATCACATGTTAGAATATACAAATATTGAAGGGGATTCCTTCTGTGCTGTAAGTGATTTGGAAACTGATAATGTCATATTTGACGTAGAATGACTCTTGCAACCTGTTCTTTTTAAAGAGTTCGTACAAGGAATCACAGAGAATGTTCTGAGTTGGAAGGGATCCACAAGGATCTCCTGGCCTTGGACAGGGGAGTCTCAAGAATGACACCATGTGCCTGAGAGCATTGTTCAAATGCTTTTCGAGTTTTTTTAATCTTTGGGGTTTTTTGTTTTTTTAATCTTGTGCCTTTTAGTTCCTCTCAATTTTTTTTTCAACATCTTGAACTTATGCTAAGCATTTGTCCATCTATTTAACACAAAACAAGTAGTGGTTTGATCAGACACAAGTTGCTGTCTTCGTTAAAGGGGAAACAAATGAAATGTAATAGTTTCCCATGCATATGTAACATCTAATGATGTCTTTGTATCATGACCTCTGTAAGTAACTAGAATAATAGCCACCCATTTTCCATACAGAAAGTCAATCCAATTAACCTTTCACTCAGCTCCTCACTGTTGTTTCTTTCTGTGGCTCAGGTGAATTTTGCTTGATGTGTTAGTTATAGTGGAAGCAGTTTGCTAACATCTGTGAGATTTATGTGTTGCTTTAATCTTATTTTACTCTGTGCCCAGAATTGCAGCCCCCACTGAGAACTCCTGCTAGTATGGGCGCACCAAGTGAGATCAGAAATTCTGTGAGATGAAGACATAGCTATAGCCAGCCATCTGACCATGTGGCTAAAGGATTCAGAAATCACAGGACAGGGGTCTGCTGACTCTATTTCTCTAAGACCTAAGCTAAGAAAAATTGTTTTTTGAACTTCCAAGAATAGCAACTTTTTCATAGCAACTATTTTATAAAAAACTTTTATGCAGAAAGCTGTAAATACATAAATCATTAAATTAATTCCTAGTTCCTAGAAAAGTACAATAATAAATAAAAAGTAAATAAAAAGAATAATACAGAAAAACTGTAATGCTTATGATCAAATAAACCACTGGTGATACATGCTCCCAATCCAGTAACCCTCACAGATATTTATCTGAAAACCTCCATGATTTCTTTCAGAATCCTAGTAAATAGGATGGATTAGTGAATTTCATCTTACTGTGTATTTACTGTGAACACTAAGTGCTATTAATATATATCATCAATTCAAAAGTTCAATCTCCTGAACAAACAAGCTACTTTGAACTTCAACATTTTTCTGCGTTGACAGCACTGACCTTTATCAAGAAAAGCAACTTCATTAAAATTAAAATTAAGTATTTGTTACACTCACAGCAAAAAGAGCCTCACTTACTGAGTCAGTAAAAAATCATCTTCAAGTTTTTGTTGGTGTTGATCATTTGTGTTGTTAATAAATGAAAAAAAAGGTCATTTTGAGCAGAGATGCATGGAGAAGGAAGGTTTTCCAGTACTGGAAAACCACCACTGGTTCAGCTAAAGAAGCAAACAACCTGCAGCAAGGTCTACATCCTGTTGTTTACAGCAGCAGTCAAGAACTTGTGCAGCATCACGTTGCCTGATCTCTGCCATGGCAGTAAAATGGTGTGTGTCATTCACCAACCTGTGCCCATTGCTCTGCTTGTCCACTGATGAGGTTGAAAGATATTCAAGAACCATCTGGATAAACCTGTGCAATGTTCTCTAGGATGACCCTGATTGAACATGTAGGGTGAAACAGGTGGTTCCACTGCAGTTCCTTCCCATCTTACCCATTCTGTGATTCTTCACTGACCTGGGGATCATGCTTCCCCTCTGCTTGTAGCCCTGGGCACACCACACTTCCTAGCTCAAGTGTTGAACGCAAACATATGGAGCTTGTGACTTTCCATGTTTTCTTGTGAACTGCTTTTCTGTCACTCACTCCCTGCCCTACTCATCCACTCCACACAGGGACCATTGAGTCTGCCAGAGAAGGCCCAAGGGGAAGAGGGTTAGAAGCCAACAAGTGATGTTAAGGCTCATTTCATGACACTGCCCCCTGGAATGGTCAGAATCACAAGCCAGGGCAGCTCACTGATTCAAGTGGAGGACAGAGGAACTCCTAAAGTATTGCCTACTTAGGTCATGCATGCCATGTTTTGGTGGGTCTGAGTATGTCTGAGAGCAGGATGTCTGGAGTCACCTTAAAACTGTCCACACTCAGACACAATGGTGACCGCTGCACTGGAACCAGAGATCTGCAATGAGTAACTGACTCTGTGTCTGTGCCTGCAATTGGCAGGAGGATAATTTCAGGGGGAATAGGGTCATCTCCAAAGTCCTTTTCCAAAGGGAGCATGAGTTTTTCAGGAATAGAAATATGTGTTTGGAAATATGTGACTTTCACTCAGGAAACACGAATTCTTCTGATGACAGAGTTATTTGTTTCTCTGCCTGCACTTTCTCTTTGCCTTAAGAGTTTCAGACTCTGGTTATGAAAAGGGGGACATAAATTATTTGCAAGGACTTAGCACCAGAGGGGCAAAGAAGTACAAAAGGGCAGAACAGGTAAAAGACACACAGTAGATTTCTATTTGCTAGCATATTAATGCATTGTCTATAAAATCACTCACCCAAGTCTCGGGGAGGATTTCCTCACCCGAGATTTAGTTTGTTTAAGAGTCCTTGGTCCTCTAAAAGCCCCGAGTCATGTTGGTATAAAAAAGCAGAATCCTCAAGGTCTGTTTTCAAGTTTCTCGTGGTGTTTATTATTTGGAATCTCAAAACTTTCTCTGCTCCCAGCCGAGGTCCAGACAGCATCTGGGACATGAGGCGACTGCCCACAGATGGGATATATCCTTACATTTATACAGATAACTCCATGTTGGTTATTTACTATTTTGTACCAATACCTAGTGTCCACACTAGAAGTGTCATTTCTACTTTGCTCCAATCCACTCTAAGTACTTTGTGCCATCACCACCCTGAAAGATGGAGGACGAGGAAGAAGGAGAAGTCCATGAGGTACCACCCAAATTCCACCATCTTGTCCCCATTTACCTCTATTCTATAAACTCTAAAACTACTGAATTCTGTATCGTCTACCATATTAAACTACTGTTTTCACATCCCAGTGGTTTGTAATTCCTTTCTCAGTGTCAGAAGCCTCTCCTATGGATTAAAATCAAACCCAGTGTTTTCCTGGGCTCTGTGCCAAGGTATCCGAGCCCCCTGGACCAGCTCCACACCCCCCTGTCCAGGGCTCAAATTCCCTTTCTCAGGTCCCAGGTCATCCAAGGGGATGTCCTAGACTCCAACACCAAGTGCAACATAACCTGAAAATATTCTTACTCAGGTCCAAAATGGAAGATAATTGTAACACTCATGAAGTGTTACATGTTGTCCAGATATTTCCAGAAGATTAAAGTTCCATCTTAACCTAAGGTCCAAGCGAATAACAGATTTTTTTTTTTTTTTTACATAATTTAAAGTATTTTCTTGAGTTCAAAAATATTGATTATAGATTTAGTCAGAAGTCCATTAAGACAGATTGTCTTTTGGCATATACCCTAAGGCAGAACTATTCAGAGGAAGGCAAGGAAGCTAAACACAGGCCATGTTCTTTGGATCAAAAGTTAAGGGAAGTTTCCTTATAGTGTCATTATGTGTCCACAGAAAACAAGAAAACAAACATGTAGATTACAAGTCACTAGCTTATTTCAAATCTATGTTACAATGGATTCGTTTTTTGTAAGAGTAGAAATGGCTACTGAAATAATTAACTTTTTTGAAAAAGATAATTCAAAAAAAATAGAAATGGGAATCTTTTTGTTGGTTCTCTCTCCTGATTAGCAAGTGGCTTTGTTCCCTGTTTCTCTATTCCTTCATTGACTAAATTCTGAAGATGTTGAAGAGAACACTCTGTGGATTTTTGCCCCACATGGGCACATACCTGATCAGATTCTCAGGGTTTGGAATTATTGCCTTCATCTGTAACAGAAGAGTAAATGTACCAAGATCTATCCTCTGGGCTGAATCCTGAGACAAAATGGTTTACTAGCTTTCAAAGTGAAATGACTATTATTGAGATACCCGTTTGGAAATTTCCTGGGTCTACTCCTAAACAGCACTGGGGAACTGTTTATTGCCCAGCAAAACCAAGCCAGGCACAACTGAAAATTTAATAGGCTAGATGATTGCAAGCTAGTGCTCATTCTCTAATGTTGAATATAGGGGTACAGGTGTGCCTTTCAAGTCAGCCAACAGCCCAGACTGTTGTTCCTCTTGGCTGCTTGAAGGAGATGTGGGGCTTTTGCTGAGGCCTGGCCATTAGAGATAGAGAGAGGTCATCAAGAGAGATGAGTATGTGCGGTGTTGGTACTAAATATATTCGTGGACTTGAATATCAACATCTGGCCCTTTCTATCCTATTTTCAAAATTTGCTTCAGAAACAACTAGGAATTCATTTGTTCCTAATTTCCCCTTTAAAATTTTTGTCTCATTTATGAAAGTCTCAGAACAGGACCACCCTTTTGAATACATGAACAAGCATCTCACAAGTCAGGATCCGGCTTCCTTTCAGGTTACTCACAAAATCCTGGCTGTTGGGCAAATAAATACATTCCGACTTGGAACTCCTCCCCTTTTTCATCTGAACATTCATCAGTACTTTTTTTTTCTTTAAATACATACAGCAAGTTTGAAAAATGCCTCAATTTTTAAACTGAAGAGTAATAGGCAAATAGTTTTCCCCACAAATTTTAGTTGTGTTAAAAACTGAAACAGAGTATTACCAGGAGGAAAACTAAATAAGTAAATGAAAAAATGTGTTTGATCAGTGTAAAAAATTGTTCATGAATATGATTATCCTTATCTCTGGGATTAAAATGTCAGCATTTGTTTTTCTTAATGTACAAATAACTCCAAGTAGAATTATTTTTACTGCGATTTTCTATTCATGTCTGAGAGAGGAGGAGAAAGACTATTTTAAAAATAATTGAAATTTCTGAGTTATCCAGAAGATCTTAATCAGGAAACTCACCCTTTCTCCTCCCTTAACATCAGAGATTAATTTTTAATAGCTAAATATGTCACCACTGTTAAATGTTCAGTTCTACCTTCCAGTACTGATTTACATACAGAAAATACTATGCCAAAAATTTCTCAGACAGAATAAAGAAGCCTGAGTAAAAGAACCCCTTTAATTTTAAAAATATACATCAAATAAACTTCATACTGAATAAGCCATAGAGAACAAAATGCATAAATATTAGATTTCTGTCTTGAAGACATCTACAAATGAAGTAGTGATTTCAGATGGATTTGCAGGACATCTCAGGTGTTGGTATGGGGTTGGAGTTTTTGACATCTCAGTTATTTTTTCCTGTGTTTGCTATAAAAGCAATTTAGATCAATAACTCAAATGGAGATGTCTATCACATGGCTTCAACTGTCACTGAATCCCAGAACAAAATCCATTTGCTCTCCTTCTAACAATATTCAAATTATCTGGTTTTATGTCTTCAAATATATTTTCTGTGAAAACAGTAGATAAGATTATATTAAATTTATCTGCTAATGCTTTATGAGACCATTAAGGAAAAGTCCTAGCTCATTAAATAGCACAAATAAATTTTAAGAAGCATTACTAAAATGGGAAGACCCAAAGTAGCATATCTCACTTTTTACTCTGTTTTTCAAGAGTAATATTATCTTTATTTTTTTTAAGATTGTAATTACTAACATATGCAAACAAGTAATATTCTTTTCTGAGTTTAGCAGAGTATCTTATTGCAAAAATAAGCATGGAAATTGTGTCATAATTGAGTCTCAGTAGAAACAATGGAGGCATAGAAGCATACTAAGGATGATTGATATATGTTAGACTTCTGTTCTGGGTGAGTGGAGCTGGCCTTGGAAACATCAGTTCTGTAAGAGGAATGCAGGTAATTGCATTAGATACCAAGCTGTGTAGCAAATGTATAGTTGTGTTCAGATCACTTTTATTTCTGCTTCCACATACTTTACTTGGTAAAGCTATAGGGTCAGTCTGGATAAAGGGCCCTATTTTACCTATCCATTGTGGCAAAGGAGACTGCATCAAAAAGACAGGGTGGGTAGGAGAAAGGCTTGATTACGATGGCTGAAATTACACTGCAATATATGTCTGGGTTTTTTTTCTCTACATCACAAGATTTTCATCAGATGCCATTTTAGGAACTCTGCTGTTATTCTGGATTCTGAAAGTTTAAATGTGGAGAAGATTAACACAGTTACTTGCAGATAGAATACAAACAACAAAAATAGATAGGAAAAGGTGGTATGAGTTGGGCTGCAGTCAGTTCCTTTATTAGTCCTTTTCATTATGTGGTTTCTCTATGTACCCATCCATTGCATACTGAAGCTAAAGATGTGGATTGTTATGCAGTCATCTCATCTAGTCAATTGTCATTAGTTTCAGCTCTTATTCAAAATTTCTTTCCTGAAACAATAAAAAGAGTACTAATTCACTACTATTTAATGATTAGAATGTGTCTTAAGAAGTACCAATAATGAAAAGTAAAAAAAAATCAGCACTGAGATGGAAAAGCAAATGAGTCATAGATCTAAATACATGAATGAAAAATAATTTATATTAACTCACTTCTAGTAATAAATATTATTACCAAAATTCTCATGTTTTGGTATGAAATATTAATTATTCATATATTTTCCCTTACAAATCCAATAAACTGTAATCACAGTTCAGGGCTTATGAAGGTCAATCTCAGAATGCCCAAAGATATTTAAGCAAGCAGGCATGCAGTCTCTTGTCTCTATATGTGTTTCTACAACCTCACCAAAAATCTTTATTGAATAATATGAAAAAGCTTCTCTGCACCACCTTGCACATCCCATTTGATAGCCAGGCAGTCTAGTGACTGACAGCCAGGCAGAAACCATCCATACCATTGAGAGGGAGTTTCTCTTCCTTTCCCTTTCAGTTGTATTCTGCACAGATTGTTCTCATGTTTCAGTAACTTTAGAAATGTCCTTGAAAAAAATGCAACTTGAAAAAAATACAAGATACACCAACTTTCACTGTATCTCAGCTTTCCTGATGGGACCAAACTCGTTTCTTCTTTCTGGGGCTCCTTAAACTTCTGAATACACTAAAAAGCCAAAAAAAAAAAAAAAAAAAAAAAAAAAAAAAAAAAAAAAAAAAAAAAAAAAAAAAAAAAAAGGTACATGTCCATTCTTCCTCTTATTTCCTAACAAAAAGGTGTGATCTCTACCTTCCAGTACCCTTCAAGGTTTATGCATAAATAATTACATATTGCAATTATTTAATTTATAAACTCAATAAATTGAATTGAAGGAAGAATAAGCTGAAGGAATAGGTATTGTCAGCAGAAAGGTTGACTAAATGATCCAGAATGCTGGTACCTTGAAATCCAGGGTATTTCAATACCCTGAGAGTTTTGATCTTCTGGCAAACATAGAAACAGAACTCAGGATTATTGGCTTGTTTTTTTCCTATCAAAAAGTTGTTGAGATTACAGCTCTTTGAAGGCAACATGACAGTCTTCCTTTTCTTGAATCCAGCCAGCAGTTAAATATTTACAGCAAAATCTCAGCTTAAAGAAAGCTCATGTCTTGAAAGACAGAAAAGTATAGTAGTGATGTCAAATCCCAGGCATGATCCCTTCAGCCTCAAGTGCAAAACAAAACAACACCATGCTAGACTGCAAATATGTGATCCTGTTCAAGAAATGATTTATAGAATCAGCCTAAAGGGATGAAGTATAATCTTATTCTGGTTTGGTTATTGTCAATCTTCAGTTATAAGTCTGAACTCTTAATTGATAAAAACATATTGAAATTTTAGGTGGAAAAGCCACTGTTTGATTTTGTTATAAAATGCTATGGGTTTGACTGATAGCAACGAGGGGAGGTGGAAAGGAGTAATGAAGGGTTTGCAGTCTGTGGTAGTGTCTTTGAAAATTGTAGACAGGGGTTTTAATGTCTGTCTATAACTATGAGTTCAACCCAAGTCAATTGTCTTGCATTTATTTTTAGCCTAGAGCCTAGGAATTTTTACTGTTAACAGGAGCTAAGAGTAATCACCAAAGAGTGGCCCAGAAATATCTTCAGGTGCAAAATATTCCCATACCCCTTAATGGCTGTAATTAAGATTCAATGAGGAAATTAATTATAACTAGTTTCATTAGATGAGACAGAGGAGCTAACATTGTAGTATTCAACCTACCTTCAGTCAAAATTTCTCCAGCAACAAAACATATTAATGTTATTTGCAATACACTACTAATGTACCGCCTCCATTTGCATTTTCCCTTAAGAGAGTTTCAAATTAATTTTAAAGATCATTAAACAGGACAATTATTTTCAAATATATATTCATGTTTATTGATGCTAATTATTTAAGTAAAACTTACCACTTTCCTCTTGTTCTTTCCGTGCATGTTCAGTTCTGAACATTGGTGCTCCTTGCCGGGCTAGGGAATCTATTTAGTCACTTAGAATTATTTTGATTTCTACACCTAAGAGTGAGCTGATGATAACAGCTACAGCCTCCTACTTGTCAAACCTAATGTTTTAAGGGAAAAGCAGTAGCCCTGTTTAAGTAAATGCATGAATCAGTTAAATCATGTGAAGCTGTTATATGATCCATTCTGCGCACAATGTGTGTCAAGAATTTTGATCTAAAGTGTCAGCTAAGGTTCCTGCAGCGTTTGTGTGGGAACTGATTTAGTATTTATGACCAGAAGATGCTGAAACTTCCTTGCATTTTAGAAAATTACTTTGTTAGATTAACTGGCAATCTTACAGTAAACTCAATTGGAGTATATAAAGACTCCTCAACTGATTTACTACTACTAGAAGGGAACTGATATATTCAATTTGGCTTACCCCAGTTGAAAAAATTGAATAATTTTGAAAATACTGAATAACATAGAACAATACTGAATATTGAATAATACTGAATGATATTGAAGTATATGGAATAATTGTCTCTGAATGGAGGGCTCTGATAGTGAGATCACTGAATTGTGTTCAGCCTCCTATTAACTTTAAACTTTCTTTGTGATTTTGTGTCAAATTCACAAAGTAATTTAATTTAATTTGTTCCAGTGCATATTCCTGAATCAAGATTAGGCATCACAGAGAACCTTGCAACTCCCTGTTCTTAAACTGCCTATATCTGATACCTTAAGGGATACAGTGGTATTTGGTACACAAATAAACTAAATTCTGCTTAGGATTATTTATATTACCTTTAGTAGGCATGAACACTTACCTTTCTGGTACTGAACAAAACTCTCAACCCACAACCCGAAGCCCTAGAATCTTCATATATTAAGGTTTCAGTTGCCTGTAATATCTTTAGCTGTGGGTTTTTTTTAAGTCTTGCTTTTGACCCTAGGTTGGCGTAGGGGACACTCATTCCTTAAGCCAGAAATCCCAATTCCAGATGGCAAGAAATTTTTTGGGGTGAAAAACATAAGTTCTCTCTAGCCTTCCATACTGAAGTCTGCAATAGGGCTGGGTAAGATGGGAAAAAAATCTCTTAGGAACAGAGAAATGAGAGGGGTCTTGAAAATGCAGATATAGACAATATATGTCCTGAGGTATGATACCAGGTTTCTCAAATGAACACTCCAGCCAATAACTTCTAATGATGCCAACTTTTTTCTCAGCCTGGAGAACATTCTACTGATACACCCACCCAATTCGCGTGCATTGTGAAAGGTGATCTTTGTGAAGGACAGCGCTGGCCTGTCTTGAATCTCCAAAGTGGTGGTGGGGGTAAACTGGCTGAAATGCACATTCTGGTCTAGAACAGGTCCATCTCCTGAGAATTTTCTTTTTCTTTCTACATTTTTCAAGTAATTAGATTCTGTGAATATTTTTGTTTGACAGAAAGGTGTTTTTTTTTACTTTTCCCCTAGCCTTTTTAGAAATTTGACAAGTGAATTTAAGGCAGAAGGTTTCATTTGGTGATAGGAGTTACAAAACATTTGCTACTGAAGCATTTAGCAGTGTTGCACTTTTGTAGAAATTCCCTTAGTTTATGACTACATTTAGTTTTCCGCATGTTGCAAAAACCAGATGAGAAATTATGAAAATGAGGAATTATGTGGGACACATTAGTTAGAGACGAATAAAATGTCTTGCTCTTAATGCATTGTGCTTACCTATTCTGGCAAGATGGAATATTAAGGAATTCTTTGTACAGATTCACACCTAAATTGATTTTTCTTAAAAATAATTCTTCTTATCCAGTTTACTTATATTATGCATCTCTAAAAAAAGAGATGATGTCTTACAGTTCAAACCCTCAAAGTTGTTGTTTAAGGACTGCATGACTTCTACTGACTTCAAAGGGAACTGAAATATTTCAGCATCACAGTGGTTCCTTGGTTCTTACACAAAAAATTTTAAAGCTGTATAAAATCCTAACTCCCACGAGAGCAATTAAACCCAAACAGCTTTAAGTATCTGGCCTTTAGGTCACACAGGCATGTCTGCAACCTCCCAGTGATTTCAGCTCAATTGTGAGCTGAGCTGTCAGGGCGACATGAAAGGAGAGATGGGGTCTTGGTCTGGAGGTTCCTCAAACCCTTTATTCTGCTGCTTCCTCAAAGGGATACAGGGGCAAGGAACCAGGCAGAGTAGGGACTTACATAGGCAAGCAGAGGGTGGGGTTACACAACTTGGCCAATGGTGTTAAGGATTGAAAAATGAACCAATCAGGGGAAGGATTGAAAATGGACCAATCAGGTAGGGTAAAAATGAGAAAGTAGGGAAAGAACCAATGAGATATAACTGATTGAGGTATCAACCCCAAAGCCTCATGGGCGGAACACATTTGCCTGCCCTGAGGGAAAGAGCAGTCTCCCAAGGTTTCTCTTTTAGAGGAACTACCACGTGCTTGAAACCTGAGGGTTGCTCCCTCTCCAAGGAAGAGCATCCATGTTAACAGCTGGCCTACCAGCCTCCACGATGCTGGACTCTCTCATCATAGGTTTTATCACTCTCATTTGCAGAAATAACTTTTTAACAGTTAAATTAATGCATAACAGCATTGAAATATAACTGCAGTTGCTTTCAAAAAAACATAACAATGTAAAGCAATGGAGCTGGGAATAATGGAATGATGATCTTCTGAATTTTTGAGGTTTTGAGTACAGTTGCTCTTAGAAACAATTGATGCGCAAACAATTCCATCTGAATTACAGTATAGCACACAATCGAAATAGATGATGTGAGCCTGTTCAACTCAATAAAGCTCCATATGGGATGAATTTGGCCTATTCCATATATTATTTCAATTTAATAGAATTTGTATTGTTTGACCGTCTTTATGTAACATCTAGCATTATTACATTTCCTGCCTAAGTGATAAAAGTAGGTTGAATGTTTTTTTCCTTTGAAGATAAACAATGCGACAGGTGATTGCTCTTTTTCATTATTAGTCTTCCCTTTTAAAATTACCTTATAAAGTTTAGTTTCTTAGATAAGTTATGTACATTATTCTAGTACAGTGTAACAAAAGAAGAACAGTGGCATTTTTAAAATACAGTAGAATACTTTCTGTCCAGAGACAAACAGGCAAAGAAAACTAAACATTATTTTTAGCATAAAAATTTCATATAGTTTGCTCTCTTTTCAAAAAGGGAAATTTCCTGAAGAAAAGCAACAGATCTACTAAAAAATTTACACTTTTGTCTTCTGCAGTGGCTTGCCTTTTGTTGTTCACCTAGCCTGATTTAGTCAGAGGAAAAATTCCACTATCAGCAATCATATTTCAATCAGACCTTGACTGGATAAAATGCTATTGAGATACACATATGCTAGTATTACACAAGCTTTATGTGTAGACAGTTACAGAAACATAAGACAATCACCTAATAATTAATATACACCAAGAAGAATTAAATGATAGTAAGTGCAGAGACTATCTGATGTCCTATCAATTTAAACAGACCTTCAGGAACTGGAAAACTGGGAAATATTTATAGATACAGCACCAAACCAAACAAAGTTTATTTCATGTTTCAGTGGAAACAAAATTAAGCCCTTTTTTGTTATATCAAATGCAAAATATGTACTATTACCAGACATGAAAATTAAAGGTCTGGCTTACTTGCTGCTCCCTGTTGGTATTTAGAACATAGGACACAATTTAGCAAAGCTAGTGCAGGAAGGAAAAGAATGTAAAACTGTAATTTTCTGGGCAAATTCTGTTCTACAATGTTTTAATTCTATGCTTTCTATTTCTCTTGAGACAACATGGAACACTGACACAAAAGGTGGGCAAACCAGATATACAGCTACTTCTTACAACCCCTTGTTTCTTTGAGCAGGAAAGCTCCTCCAAATACTACATTCTGCTTGAGCAGATGCAATTACACACTGAGTGGTGCACAAAGTAGAGGTTTCAATTGAACTACACATATGAGGGAAGATAAGTATATTTGTAATATGTAATTTGTAATATTGGGAGTAATTTGTAATATTGGGAGGACTGGACTTGAAACTTTTCTAGCTACCAACACCTTGAAGACACAATTTTGTTTCTATTATACCTGCTATTTGTAGTGGGAAAAAACTATTATTTTCTCAGTGAAACACTGAAGAAAACAAGTGATTATAGACAAAGTTTTTATTGGTTTAAGTTGGAAAGAGAAGTTTACAATACTATTACCAATTTGAAAATAAATCCTTGAAATGGACACTTGCTTTTAAGGTTATTTCCAGAGCACACTAAAATAAAACCATCACGAATGCCTCTGTTGTGCTGACGAGCCTGCTGCAATAGACAGTGGCATATTAGCTGTCCTAAATGCAAGGCAATATCCTACCTAGGGCTACAATTTATGAGTTAGTATTTAGATAGATTAGGATTGTTCACGATATGTTTGGCTAGATGACATTTAAAATGATATTTCATTAATTATGACAAGGCTGACATTCCCATGACTATTTGTTTGTTTGCTTTTTTTTCCAGGCTCTGGGTAGGAATGGAAGAAAGTGGAAGACAGATGATCTAGGGCAACCTAGTTTCCTGACTATTGGAAATGAAAAATACATGTAGCTGTATCTAATCTGTCGGGATTTTCTTTTTTTTTTAGAGTACAAAACTGCCACATCTAATCAGTGTCTGAATCAGTGGCTATTCTTTCTTTGTAAAGATAGAATGGCTTTGAAATGCTGCCTCCTCATACCCCTTTATTTCTCTGCCCTGGGCAGGCATTTATGGTTCAATGGGAACTGGAGCAAGAGGGAGTCTGAGCTCAAATCATCTAGGCTTTCTGCTGTCTAAAGCAGCATATCTTCTTCTTCCACAGTGCTGAACTTAGGTCATCTCTGTCCCTTTATGTTTCCTGAAGTTTTTCCCTGATCCCCTAGTTGTGAAAAGTGTTAAGCCCACACCACTCAGCTGAAGATAGACAAGACATTAACTTGTATGTATGGAAAACTTCAGAAATCCTGCTTGCTGAGACCATAACATGGAAGTAAAAATAAGAGACTGAAATTCAGAAGATAAATCTAGATCATCTATTAATCCCTCTTAACTGCAGCAAACACTTGAAGTTTAAAGTTTTACAAACACTGAGAAAGTGATTTTTGTTGGAGAGGGAGAAGAGATGAAAGTTGGAAAGAACCCCTTAGCAATGCAGGTTTTGATTTGTCATTTTGACTAATTACTGAACAGGGTGTTTGTGACCACGGAGGCCTTCAAGGCATGCCTAGATTCATCACTGTCTGAGAGAATCTTCAATCAGATTCTTCTGGAAGCTTCACAAGCAATTAAACCCTGGAGTATAAAAGGAGCAGTTGGTGCTATCTTTTTCACTCTGATTTTCCACCTGACATGACAAATACCAGAGAGGTGTCTATTAAAGGTAGAAGAGTTGCTGGGAAAATAGTGTAGAAATAATCAAGAGGCACCTTTCAACATGGAAAACTGAATTTCAAGGGTATATTTACCTGCATGGTTGGCATAATGAAAAATAAACAGATACAGCCAGGGCTAAATGGGTGAACTGTGCAGTAATGAAATGTCTCACTGGAGTTCATTCTTCTGTTTGCCATGTTCAGTGATGAGGAGAGCACCAAAATATCCTTTTCTTCCATTTTTCCTAGTAAATTTGTTTCCATACATTATTACATCAATAATCTTCACTTTCGATTCCAGACAGTCACAGACCAGTACATTATATGGGTATTTTGAAGCATTATACAGATAATATCTGTGTTTAGGCAGAATTGGAGAAGGGTGGAGAATTCAGCCTGAATGCTGATCTAAGGTGTTTAAGCATTTTTACACTCCAGTCACAGGGCACAAAGAGTCAGCCTCCTCTTGGCCTAAGGTCATACACAATACACAAAACAGCTGCATCAGAGAGTACATTTACTGAAATCACTACTGCTGCAGCTACAAACTGCATAGGTCAGGTTACACTCTTATGTACAATAATTATAAAATTAATTCAGGAACTCAGTTTACTTCTGGTACTTTCTTTCCTGGCATCAATGAAGCCCCTACATTTGTTCTCTATAGAGTATATCCAATTTATTTGGTTTTTCATGGCAAAGCTTTGGTAGTTGGAGAATACAGAGGTGGTTTCTGTGAGAAGCTGCCAGAAGTTTCCCTTATGTCTAACAGAGCCAATGCCAGACAGCTCCTGGATGGATGTGCTGCTGACCAAGCTGAACCATTCAAATGTGATGGTAGCACCATTGGGATAACACAGCTAGGAAGGACGGGGGGAAAAGCACATCAGCAATTTCAGCCAGAGAGAAAATCAAGAATGGGAAAGAAACCTCAAGGTCACTGGAGAAGGAGGGGGAGGCACCCCATGTGCCAGAACTGAGCCCATAGTGCAGCCCATGGCGAGGCAGCTGTGCCCCTGCAGCTCATGGAGAACCACAGCTGGACAGATACCCTCCTGGAGCCCATGGAGGACCCCACACTGGAGCAAGTGGATACCTGAGGGAAATGTGATCCCATGGAAAGCCCGTACTCTATCTGTGTACCTGTGGAAAGAGGAGTCCGTGCTGGAGCAGGTTTGTTCATAGAGCTTGTGACCCTGTGATGGACCAATGCTAGAGCTATCTGTTCATGAAGGATTGTCTACCATGAGAGGGATCCAGTGTGGATCAGGGAAAGAGTGTGAGAAGTCCTCCCTGTGAGGAGGAAAGAGCAGCAGAGATGCTGAGCACAAACCCAATCTCTGTTTCCCTGTTCCACTTGCAGAGGAGTAGGTAGAGAAATTTGGAGGGGAAAGTTAACCTGGGAAGAAAGGACAGGAAACGGGGAGGCATTTTTATGATTTGGGCTTATTTTTCATTATTCTACTCTTATTTGGGTGGTAATATATTAAACTAATTCCCCAACTTGTCTCTTTTGCCCATTACTGTCACAGGGAGATCGCTCTCCTTGCATTTATCTTGACCCACAATCCCTTTGTTATATTTTCTCTCCCTGTTCAGTTAGGAAGTGAGAGGATGGCTTTAGTGGGCACCTGGCATCCAGCCAGGAAAAACCCACCACACCAGTATACAATAATGATTCTAATGAAAAGAAATTTGCCCAGGGCAACTTGGTAGGCAATGGCACCTCGAGATACAAAATGGCAGAAGTGATTTGCTCTTTAATCAGAGGTGCCATGAACTTCAGTTACCAACAACTTCATGAAAAAGCTTCCTTGGCCAAAGGAATTTTGTTTCTATTTATTTCAAAATCTCTGCTCTGTTCATTTCAGGTCTCTTAATCACTTACCTTGGCTACAGTGAAATTCCAGCTCCGAGTCTGGCCTTGTCATGCTGATATTGTCAGTGACACTGACCTGTCTTGTCCTCACAAGGCATTTAATTTTCTCAAAGAATCAAGCAGGTTCACAGGGACAGCACATATTGCATGCACTCAAGACAGTAAGAATGGATGAGTATAGCTCATTCACATTCAGTGAGTATACAGAAAGTCAATGGTCATATTGTATTAAGAGAAATTCTGTGTATTTATAGACAGGAAAATAACAAACTCACATGAACCAGGGTACTTTATAAGTAAGGGACTTCTGCCTGCTGTTATTCTAACTAAATACTAACTGGGACTATTTGTGATTCCAAGCCAGTTGTGAGTTGGTTATGTATTTGTTAAGAATATTTTTTACTAGGCTTGAAGTGAAGAGTATGAGACAAGAATTACTTTTTCAGTATGCAAAAATCATATATCTGACAGTGGAGAAAAGTGGACTTTCATGTCATGATGTGACCTTTGAAATAACTGGTATCCCATTCTAGCACATGGTCATCCAAAATGTTGATCCACAGGAGAAATGATGCCCAGTCCTGCTGGATTCCTGTGCAACACTTGCAAGGAAGTTCTAATTGAGAGCACAAAAATTTGCTAATTTAACTGTTGACTAAGCTTACAGAAATCAAAACAAAGAAAACAGAACAAGGATGTCTTGATCTTTTTATATTTCTACATCACAAGTACCTTATATTAGGTGCCACTTCAGACATGTAGCCTTGAACTGTGTCAGTGAATGTCACTCCATATTTTTTGATTTATCTTTAAAATTTATTTCAATAATATCAAATCCAAGAGTATCTTCTGTTGAGGATGTGTTATAACCTCCTGGCTAAGGGCCAAACTCATCTTTTCTTTGATTATTTAAGGATTTAAATACTTTATGGTGTTAAATGGACTGGTTCTCCACAGGAAATCAGAAAGTGATTTAAATTACAGGCATAGTTGTCACAGACTCTGAAGAAGAATCTTAAATTGAAATTCTCTCAAACAGAAGTAGAATGGGATTTCAGCTCTCTGATGTTTTAGAGACTATTTTAAAAACCACACTGAGAGATGAGCCATAGCACTCAGGTTCATTTTAACTTAGTTAGAGCTTATTTGGAATGCAAGACAGAAACTCCATTTTAAGATGAAAATGGTGTTCCATTAAAAAAAAAAAAAAGTTGATTTATTTATTAATATTTTCATGGTCTCTGAGCTTTTGATGTGTCAAGAAAGATCTCTGATAATTGTACTTGGATAAAAATTCTGGATGTTTCTGTTGATTTGCTGCAGATGTAAAAAACACATAACCTTGTAGTGAGTTCAGTCCCGTGATGAGCTGGTAAATCTTCCTTCAGTATTAAATATTGTAAATTTAAGGCATGTTCAGCAGAGAATGTAGAAAACCACTAAGTTCCTCTTCAGTGTAGGATTCCCAGGGATATTGAATAATTGTAATTTCTGTTTCAAATAAAATTTCAAATCTTTCAGATTTGAGGTTTCTAGTATTTTTTCAATCAGTTGTAATCATCAGTTCAGAATTGGAATGGAGTATGATCCTGAAAAGAGCCTAATTTAGAAAGAATTTATATTTTGTTGGAGTTTTCCCATTAGATTTTGGTAGTTTATACCAGGGTCTCAAAGAAAGGTTTACTCATCTTGCCAGCAAGCAAAAAAACATACACAAAACTGAAAGAATTTTGGTTTATCCTTTAAATCGAATGGAATTGAATTACACTCTGTCAAATATCATGAAAGAAGCGCTTGAAAATAGTGAGATAATATATTTTCTTCTATAAAAATAAAAGTTGGGTAATTATACAGTCCATCATTTGTAAAGTTTTGCCTTTAAGCTTATGAAAGGCAGTCATTTATGTGTAAAGTGTTCATATTGGTGTAGTTTGACATCAGTGAGCTTAAAAAAATTCAGAGCTAGAGTCTAACTTTATCTAAAACCCTTTGACACTGTTCAGAAGTGTAGAGGGAGCTGGAATTGGCAAACCGTTTCTTCTTAAATTCCCTTGACTATCCATATATATTCAAAATTTCAATAGAACCATAACATTGCTCTTTCATGTTTGCTATCAGCATTCTTTCAAGTAATTTAGCCTTACTGGCATGAATACTTACAAAAGCAAGCATCAAGTTCAAAGGCTTGAAAACTCAAGCAATACAATGTAAAATATAATAACAACTCATAAAAACAAATCAATTAAACAACTAATTTCTCATAAATTACTTCTATTGCAGTACTGACACTGAAATAGATTCAACAAAAAATTGGTAAATACTTTGAGTGTTAATTACAGTTCAAATCTTTGCCACCAGCACAAATAAAAACTTGATTAAATTTTGGCATTATCACTATGTATTTAACATCAATTGGTCCTGTGACTATGTTCCTTTCTTCTTGGTTTCAACCAAGAAAGTATTTAAGAAAGTTGATTTATTGACAGAAATAGCTTATTTCCTTACCTTCTGCATGGCCAGATGATTAAAGAATATGCTTTTCATAGAGTTTTGGGAAAAATTGGGCATGTTAATGTCCTGTTTTCAGCTGATGTAAAGTGAATTGTCTTCCTAGAAGCTAGTAGAGTTCTGTGTTTTGAATTTAATTTGAGAATAATGTTGATAATACTCTGATGTTTTAGTTGTTGTTAAGCAGTGCTTATCCTCAAAATCAAGGATGTTTTGGTTTCCCATGCTCTGCCTGTGAGGCAAAAAGATGGAAGGGAACATGGCTGGGAGACCTCACACAAACTGACCAAAGGGATATTCCATATAAAATAATGCTATTATTATGTTTTATTTTAGTTCACTGATTAAACTTTTATATCTCAACCCACAGGTTTTACCATTGTTCCTCCCTATACCACCAGAAGGAGGAAAGGGAGTGGCTGCATGGTACTTAGTTGATGCTTGAGGTTAATCAATGACAGTTGGGATGCTGTAATTCATGGAAATACATATCACAAACAAGTGAGTAATTCAGAGTTTTAGTGCTCCAGGCTCTGCTAAGACTGCTTTTGATACCTGTAATATATGAAGCTAAAGAATCTATTATGTTTACACACTTTCATTAATATCCAGTGATATGGGAGGGGGAAAAAGTAGTTACTGAAATTAATTGATGAAATATTCTGGATTTTTGTTCATATTTTTAAAGTATCATTAATTATATCTGTGTATAAAATCATTACAAAATAGCACATAAACTCTGCAGATGTACTTTAAATGATAATTTTCATGTGGGAAAAAATGAGATGAGGACAGAACAGATTTACGAACATTTCTAAAACACTGATTCTTATTAATTGCTAAGTTATATAATGTTTTTAATGTTTAATACAAAATGTACTTTTTCTGCTGCTATTATTTTCTATATGCACTTAAAATCAATAAAGTATTTATGATATTAAAGAAGATGCTTAGGTCAAGGACTGCACTTGTAAAACAAATATTTATATAATTTATTTAGTAGTTTGCATGCATACAAAAACAAATAATGAGTAAGCAGAACACATGCACACTCATATACACTTGCTCATAATGTAAAGCTGAGTCATCAGATAATTTTACATTAGATATTGACTCAATATATTGCATGATAGAATATTAAAAAGCAGAATTTGTTTTATATGAAAGAGATGCTAGAAAAAGATTCCAGAAAAATAAATAAAATAAATTAATAAATAAAGACTAATGGGTACAAAACCTAGACGTTCAACTGAAAAACAGAACAATTTTGCTCATTCTATATCAAGCCCCCCCTTATACGGAATTATTTCTCCCTGCTTTTTTCCGTATTTGTTTTAAATCCACATTCATATCTCATGTTCATAAGATAACCATTGCAATTTTCATAAGGCTGCTGAGGACAAAGGGAAGCAAATTCAATTCCAGATTAATTCTTTATATCTGTTACTTGAAATGTGAAAACCTTCTTGTTCATCTGTCAATTTTCACAGTCAAAACTGAACAAGATGAAAATCAAAGTCAATAACAGAAAATTCACATACAATTTCACTCAAAGGCTCAGCTTGCCAGAAATATAATTGACACGCATCACAGTGTATCAGTGGAGGAAAAATTATTAAATACTAACCTCTCATATCCCTTTTATCTCTCATGCATCCTTTGGGTAACTATTTTTGGTAAAATACTTGACAATTATTGCAAAGTACTGTATGTAGCAGATTCCATGTGACTGCACTTATATTACATCACACAATATATCCTTATCCTTATCTTTTGACGTTTATGCATGAGATGCAGAGTCCAATGACTCTAGCCCATTATATCTTGCTGGCCGTTAAGTTGTCAAGACAAAAAATTTTGATTAAACTTAATGTCTTGACATATCATCAAATTTATTACTCAGTTTATACTAACCAATAGACACTATAGTCTTCTATTAATTAGGAAAATGTCCTGTGCCTTTCAAAAATCTAATACACTTTAAATATTTATAATAAAAACAAATTTATCAACTCAAAATACTGAGGTTCCTAGGAAACATTTTCTCAGTTACCACTACTGAGCCTTCTCCAGATTTTCCTCTTCTTTGGAGTGAATGCTAGCACCTCCAAGTCTCTCAGCCGCATCTTCTGAGAAGACTGTCTTTACACTTCCACACCACTCACATCTGTTGGTACGGTTCAACAGGCAGCAATTTTTGACAGCATTTTATAAGACTGACAAAAATAAATGATGGCTCCATGCTTAAAAGACCTGAGAGTTTTCTTTTTGGTCTGTTTTTGGGTTGGGTATTTTTTTCACAAGTAGAAGATGGTCTTGTAGGTTATAGTACCTTTGGATTGAAGCAATATTTGCTTTGGTTTTGTCTCACCCCTATTTCAACTCCTCATAATCTGTCAATGCTAATCATCTCAATTCTCATCCTGAATTCTTGTCCCCATGGAAATGGTCATCCTCTTCTCCATTTAATGGTACATCTGCAAAAAACAATGTCTTAGTGCATGCACTCAACTAAATCAGTTTACCATAATTTTTCCTTCCTAATTTTGTATCTCTTTTATTTATATGGTACAGAAACCACATCTCCTTTGCCGAATATTTCCCTTATTACACTTGAGCATACTGCATCAAAATAATACTGTTATAAACTGCTAATGTATGTCATCTCTAGTTCTAAAAAGACTTATGTAAGTATTCTGTTTCATATGATGTAAGCAGTACTGTTTACAGCAGTGGGAAGAGTTGCTTTGCAAAAAAAACCAGATAATTTCATAGGAAGATCTTCAGCAATTTCAAACTAAAATTGTGGAAAAAGACTTTGACCTTCTGGTATCTAAGAGTCCTTGAAGTGCTTAGTGTTCTTATTGCCTCAGCTCAATTTTCCTGCCATTAGATATTGAACATAGCCTGGACCTCAGAACTTTTTATAAAGACAACCTGGTCAAAAGTGTGTTTTCTTCTAGCCTCATGTAAAGACTTAGTATCAAACACTGTCTCACTTTTAACTGATTTAACTCGATGGAGGTACTCTGAGTGGCAGTTATCCATGGAAGGCAAACTTCAGATAACTCTTCTATTCACCTGCTGAAAACTGATTACCCTTTATTCCTAATGCAATATATATGCTAGCAGCTATGAGTGCTCCCACATTTGTATTTACTGTACTGCATGGAGGGCTTTTCATGTAGACATAAGATATTTTTTTGCCATTTTAAGAAAGAATAAAAGCTGTCCTGGAGGTCCACATGCATTTCTTTGCAACATAAATCCAAAATCTTTTCAATCAATTGCTGTGCTTGAGGAGTCCAGAAAAGCCTCACGACAGTGATAAACAAAAAGCATGCTATTGTAGGGATGTACTTTTGATTTCATAGAATTAAATTGGGCGATAATTCACACTACAAGACACAAGGGAAGAGAACAATTTCTAAGAGAGCAGACAAAGAGTACTATTTTTATTCTGTTTGTTTTGTAATTGATGTATGTCAACAGAAATTTGTCAGTGTTCTACACCGAAACTTGTCTTTAAAGTAAAGTGAGTATTTACACTGAGTAATCCAGTGTAAAATACCTGATATAAAATCTGGTGTAAAATACCATTTACACCTAATCAAAAGTCATTATTTTTCTAAATACTTTCCATTCGATCTTTCTAACTAAAATTATTTTCATGGGAGCCTTCCCAAATGAAAGCAGCAACATACACAACCACATTCCAACAGCTGCTGCACTAGAAAATTTCAAAAGATAAAAACATGTTGAATAAGAATCAAACTGGAATGGACAGGGATGTAAACTGAATTCATAAGGTTTTAAGAAAAATGTGAGAGAAACAGCTCTGCAGACACCAAAGTCAGTGCAGAAGGAAGGGAAGAAAGTGCCGGGGCAGAGATTCCACTGCAGCCTGTGGTACAGACTGTGGTGAGGTAGTGGTGCCACTGCAGCTCATGGAGGATCCCATATGGGAGCAGGTGGATGTGCCCTGAAGGAAACTTCAGCCCAAGGAAAGCCCATCCTTGGACAGTCTGTTCCTGAGGAACCTGTACCTACGGATGGTACCTGCACCAGTGCATTCTTGAATAACTGCAGCCTAGTGAGAAGAGCCCAAACCAGTGCAGTTCTTGTAGGACTGTCCTACAGTGGGAAAGACCCCACATTGGAGCAGAGAAACTGTGTGAGGAGGAAGAAGAGGTGGAAATGAAGTGTTTATGACTAGCCCAAACCCCTCTTCCCAACCTCTTTCGTGGTGCAAGAGGGGGGAGCTAAGTAGAAGATTTGAGAGTGAAGTTGAGCCAAGGAGGAAATGAGAAATGGTGGGAAGGTGTTTTTAGTTCTACATTTGTTTCTCACTATCCCACTCTATGCAAAAAAACCCCACCCCAAAACAAAACCAAAAATAAACACAAACAAAAAAACCCAAATAAATTAAATAAATCTTTGCCCAGCTGAGTTTGTTTTGCCAGCGATGGTAACTGGTAAGTACTCACCCTGTGTTCATCTTTACACATGAACTTTTTCATCTTAATTACTCTCATTATTGTGTTGAGGAGTGCAAGAGAGGCTGGGTGGGGATCTCTTTGCCAGGCAAGGCTAATCTGTCACAATGGCACATGTCTCTCAGTCAGGAACTGTTTAACAGCTACATTTTAGGCACAGACATTGCAATTATACTTTAGAAATGCCCAATATTAGACAATAAGAAAACCAAAAGTTTTCAAGAGGTATAGAGAAGATAAAGGGGTAAAAAATCTCTGAGGAGCTATAAAGACTTACAAAGCCATCAAGGACTGAAAGGCTTCATATATGCTTTTATTACTACAGATGCAGAAAATTGATGCTGTGTTTTGCACAGTACAACCTGTTCTGACCACACATTTGTCACGTATGCTAACCATCTTCTATAATGTGTTCTAGATTGCCCTGACTTGAATTCTTACCCCAAGAGGTGCTCTCATTTTGCCAAGATTGATTTATGCATTTCTCCAGAAGATACTAGAGTGATTGTTCCTGTAATAAAATCCTGGTCACCCTTTAAGCATCATGAAATTGAGTTCTCTTTGTGGGTCTTGCCTAAGAGGTATTGAAGGACTTGATCCATAATTAGGTGCATTGCAGATATATTAAAAAAACAACATTTTTAACTACAAATACAGATGTATTGTCTCTGTAATTACTATGGAAAAAATATGGATTATATTTGACCAGCGAGTTAATACATCAACACCTTCAAAATGTTTATAAAATGAAATAAAAGGAAAACTTATGCATGAAAGATGAGAAACACTATCAGTTCAGAGGCATGTTCAGATCAGCACCAAAGAATTTGTACTTCACAAATCTGAAGGGTATGGGCTGATTAAACTGAAGCCACATTTTTGTAAATTTTCTGAGCTGGAATTTAATCAGTTGCTTTGATTAACTGAACCTCTCTCGTTTGTTGCTGGCAGTGTTTTGAAAAATGGAAGTACTGTGAAAGAAACTGAATTGTGTCTTTCCATTAAGCAGATAACTGTAGTGTAATCCCTCATCCTTGCTAAAAAAGGTCCACAAGGAAGCAGTTCTGGGATCTTCAGCTTCCAATTCATTTCATCTCAGTCTTCCTGGGATTTGGTCAAGGGGTTTCTTCCAAACTCATTCTTATTTTCGTAAGAGTTTCTGAAACTGAAGGTGTTTTGGAATAATCATGTTTAGCTCAATGATCCAAGATTTTTTAACATAGTTAATTTCTCAGAAATTTTTTAGTGTTTTTTTTATGTTCCACATCTTGCCCATAGAGCTCAACGTGGAAAGGGTAAATAAATGGATGTGAAGATTTTCCATTGTGAGGGGTTGCTTTTTGTCTGTAAACAAGTACAGTGCGAGATAATAGAACTACCAATTACCAAGCTAACCCTTCTGTTTTTAAAAGTAGAGAAATCATCAGGGAAACTCACTAATAAATGCTTTTGCTAACTGTACAAATTGAATTACAGAAGAATTTAGTTAAAACTAACTTTTGTACCATTAAATTCATTACTAAAGGCAGTGTAAAATGCTCCAGGACATTAAAAATGTACTCTTTCATAAACAATAGATATTTTTTACAGTTCCTAATGTCACAGATGAAAGCAAACAAACAAACAAACAAACAAACTTTTTTTTCCTTAGAATTGGTGCTAAAAAGAAACAAGTGGAGGGACAATGCCATTAATCAAGCAGGTGTTTCGTACCATCCATGAAGACAGCTCAGGATTAGGGAGGCATAAGTCCAGTAGATCATCACAGATGAGTGCATAAGCGTTCAGATGGGGATGAAACCTTGTGAGAGAAATCCACTTCACCATTAACTTCAGCTAGAACTCAGATTTGACCGCAATTTCATGAGTGACAACCATAAGAGATGACCAGCAATGATCCTTGAAATTTAAGTCCATTTTCAGTCTTGTACCATACCTGATATATGTTGGGCAAAATTTCCCACTGGGAGAAACATTTTTACCATGCCAATAACAAAGTTACCATGTCATAAAAAGAAAAGGAGAATATTCCCAAGTTATTTGGTACCTTGCATAACTTTTAATGGAACATTTAGCACTGAGAATGTATGTCATGAATCACTTCAACCCTAGGCATGGATTTCTGGTTCTTTAAAACCATTTCTGCATCAGAGAACATTAAAGTAGAAGCAGATATTTAATCTTTAGAAACCCTAGAATTAGCCAAGAAAACACACTGCAGTATTTTGGGGTATATATATAAATATAGATATATTTAGACAACTTTAGGTTATCTATGTGCTTCACTTAGATAACAAACTGTAACCATGCTGAAATGATTTACTTGCTGAAATGCATTTGTAGGGCAACATCCACAGGTTGGATATTGCTTTTCTTGAGGGAAATCTGGATGGTGGGATGTATCAGTCTTTATATGACCATTTTCTCTGTGCAGGCTACATTAACGCTCAGAGATTTGTCCTTGCTGCTCCACAGCTCTCTGGTGCTTCATCACCTTTTCCCAATGTCAGTTTGTAACATTGTACCTGTGGGATTGTTGACTTCTCCTCCGCAGTCTGAGAAGTGCTAATGTCTCTGACAATAAATAGGAAGTGCTAACATTGCTCCCAATATCTACATTTAAGGAAATAACTGACTTCTTCTCAGCTAACTACTTACAAGTTCATGCAAACGTAACTTTCATATAACAATACCTTGACAATCAAACTTTGTAGTCACATGTAAGGAAATAATGTGTGCAGCCCATCAGATCCTCTTTGAGAATGAACACGTCATGAAACAACTTTTGGGAGTGGTGACAATCTTGAAGTGTCTGCAATTTTGTATCTGAACTATACTTTGATTTTATGTTTCTATGATCCACAAAGAATTAGGGTTGGAATATTTTTTTCATGAGCAGAAAAAGCGTGAACAATGTAAATGTCTTGGTGTCCATGAGCTAATTTCTCAGAGATCTCTACAGTAGTCTTAGGAGTACTAATGTAATCCCTTAGGACCATTTTCAGAGTTTAGCATCAGTTTGCCTGAAATAAGGTTAATTTACAAGCCGTCCTTCTCTAAATATCAGAAAATTTGAAATTGTTATTTTAACATGAACTTTTAATGAAAACTTCAAATTACTGTGGGTCAATGCATCCTTAAAACAGAAATATGAAACAAAAGTCGACTAATACATCATTTGCTTGCATGAATAATTCTTATAAAACATAACATTATGGATACCAAATTTGCTTTTTTAGCCAGTGTGTTAAAAAAGGAAAAATAATCAAAGCTTAAAGGCTGGAATACATTCAGAAGTAAATTTCTGAAGTAGGGTGAAAATTTTACCTGTGACTCCTTTGATACCCTAAGAAGGCCTCGAAGGAGCTGAAGCTGTAGAGGGCAGTGCTCCCCCTTCCCTGAGCAGTGTCCTGGCTGGGTGTGAGCAGGGACTCCAGCTGTGGCTCTGCCCCTTCTCCTGGCAAAGGGCTCCTCCAGACACCAGGAGACAGGGAGTCAGCACAAGAGGCAGCAGTTCCAGCACAATGAACTAAGAACTGAGAGCAAGGAATTGATCCCAACCCTGACACTTGTTTCATTTGTCAGGACTGACAGGTTGCAATAGGAAACCTGAACACATGATGTGGGTATCAAACTCCAGAAGCTGGGAGGGCTGCACAAGCCAAGTGGCTCTGGTCATTACTCACAAGAGTATGCGAGCACAAGCAGAAATATTTGCTTGGTGTATGTGCTCCATTCTGTTAACCTATCCTGTGAGAATAACACACAGAGAAAGTTTCTAATAATTAAAAAATGAGTGTTAAAAAATGCTATGTAGGCACAAAAATTCACTATTTCTACAAAACCCTCAGAGTCTGGAGACCAGAAACTTCAAGAGTTCCAGCTGTCTTCAGCACTATTTCTTGCAAATGCAGGCAAAGAATCCAAAATAAAACAATAAAGTGCCTTCCTAGAAGCTGCTGGTTACTGCTGCAGTGGTCACGGAGCAGGACGAAGAGTGGTCCACCCTGACAAACACTGCAGATCCATGATTGTTGCTTCATCCATGGGCCAGTGAATTGCAGCTCTGGACTCCACTCATGTCCCAAGCATGGAAGTAGATAAATTTATAAAAATAATCCCTTTGTCCTTTGATCTATTTAACAGGAAAAAAGGAAACTATTGTCCCTCATTAGAATGTTTCTGTTTATTGCTGTATTGTGTGACATGAAAATATGATTCTCTGAAGCCCGTTTCAAATCCAAGCAATTATAAATTTGAGATTGTAATGCATTAATTTACAACACAGTCTGTTAATGTTCTGTTTTTCAGAGTGATACTTAGAATGACTCTTTGAATGAGAGTAGATTTTGTAAAATAGAATAAACTCAAACTGGTTTCAGTAAAACTATTTCTGAAGAGAAAAATACTAAAAATCCATAAGTACTCATGTCTACATAGTTCATATGTAGGAATATCATATATAAACTTGCACATGCAGACTACAGATTTGCTAAATAAACAGCATCGATAGTTTGGAAAAAATTACCAAAAAAAAGTTTTTAATGAGTAGACAAGAATTAAGTAGACTGGCATTTGGCTTAAAAATATCTTTTTCAAGAAAATCATAGTTTTGAATTATGTTCAGCATTACATTTAATATGACAGTCATTTAATAAAGTTGAGATCTGATAATAAAAATAATTAGTCTCTGAATTTTCTCTTCAGAGACTATCAATAATTTCTAAATTCTTGCTGAAGAACATGTATTGATTAAATTACAAGATTTATTACAATTTCTCTGATTTTACTTGAAAATTAAAACACATTGCTGTTACTATGGGAAGAAGCATACACCATACTCCCCTTCAATAAACAGAAAGAACAATGACAAAACAGACAAAGTTGGCCAACAGACTGAAGGCCTGCTCTTAATACCAGTCAAGGGCTGGGTGTTTCTTAGTATAATAAAGTAGTAGTAGTAGTAGTAGTAGTAGTAGTAATAACAATAGTTTAATATTAAAAGCTGTTCTAACTTGAATTCGATTTTCTACCCTCCAAAGCTCTAGCAAAAGCACTGTAATCACATCTCATGGCCCCTCAAAACCCCCTTCTTTGCTGAACACATGAATTGTTTCATAGTCTTGTGTTGAAAACAAAATTGGCAAGAGAGAGGTGTGATTACAGAAAGGAGAAAATCTATACAGGGAGGCAGTGGCAGGTAAGCTAATTCAGGCCACAATGTATACCATATGTTTTACAACAGGATTTTTCTTAAAACTTAGAGAGATCATATCTCAGGAATTATTGTAATTTATGCAATTTTCTAGAAGAAATTTAAGACAGCATAATTCTGAAGCATTATATGGTTTGGAAAATTTCTCAAAGTTATGCTATCATTGGTACCATTTTTTCAACTGTGTGCAGAGGACTATATTCAAACTGCAACATAAATATTAGCTTATTATTAATAGCAGTCAAAGTTTTAAAAACAAATGATTCTTTTAAGTTATAGTACATTTCAGTGAAGCGCTGAAAAGTGAAATCTCATTAAACAGAAAACAACATGTCCTGTTTCAACACCAATGAAAAAAAGAACTGGAATTCAATTAGGTGTTTTATGTAGGAGTCTCCAGTGATAAATCAAGCATTGTTTATTAATCCACAGTAAGTCACATCATCTGGTTAAGGGGGAAAAAAGTCTATATGATGAAAGAACAGAAGGCAATTCTAGTAGAGCTAGAAACAGCCCCCAGGAAATCCCCTGTTCATGAATGCTGAGTGGAATTCAGTCAAAAAGGGAATTGTGTCCAGAAAAAAGCTCACAGGAACACCACTTCTGGAATAAGTTTCCCATCTTACTTGCATAGACTATGGAAATTATTTAATCTGAAGTCCCTACAGGAATGATTTTCTCATGGTGGTCAAAATCCTCCCACACTTCCCACCACTCCGCCCCCTCCCCCCCCCTCCTCCATGTTTTGGTTCTTGCTGGGATGTCCATTATGCCTATGCTGCTGGTGCTCTGAGGTTTTGAAAATATATTGTGCTTATGACATCGTGAAAGTGATGTCTTTCAAACTGTGATCTCCAAGAGCTGATGCCCAGGTCGAGGTTGTACTTTCTCCAGTGTGCCCTTCAGACTCACTCCCAGCAAGACTGGGAGATCTATCACTGTGTGCTGTGGCTGCTTCCTGGCCCACATACTTAATGTTATGTTTTTTTTCCCTCCTACAGTATCTGGAATCCATTTTTTGTCTCAAGACCATTCTTGATTCAAATAGCCCATTAAATCCTCTTTTCCTTCAGATTAAGATGAACAGATCCCAACAGTTGATTGGTAAGGACAAACAAAGACATAAGGAAAGGAACACAAAAGGGCAGCTAAAATAGAAGACAGAAGGAATTACTGTTTTATGAAGAGAGACCAGAGAATTCTGAAGGCTGTGCAAGTGAGATTTAAAAAATCTTGAAGAGTGAGTATGAATATATAACTAGATCACAACCCTTAAATTATACAACTAGAGAGCACTCATTAAACCTGGTAGCATACTAGCTTAAATTAAGTTTAAAAGCTACTATTTTATTCACTGCACATTGAATTTCCTGAATTCATTGGCACAAGAGCTTATGAAGGTAGATAATATTTGCATATTCAAAAAGGATCAGAAATTTAATGACTAATAGGTCTATAAACAGACAGAAATATATACCTTCCAATAGTTCTAATATAAAGACTGTGGACGCTAGAGAAATTATGAAATAAATTGTCTGAAAATATTGTTCAGGTTTGCCTACTTGTTCCATCTCATTTTGATTTCTTTGAAATAGAATATTGTTTGATGTGAATCATTCTGAGCCAGCCAGATATTTCTGATGTCCCTACATCATTGTTCAGCCTCTGATAGTTCCTGTACCATTCTCTGGGCTAGACTGTGCTAGCCACCATTAAAAAATTTGTCGGGTAAGAGACAGAAATTCCAGAAGCAAAATTCCCTGGCTATGTATAATTTAGTAGTACAGACATAGTTAAATGAAACAGTATTCAGAATTTGAAAAAAACCATAATATTAATTCACTTTGCAGTCATTAACTAAAACTTTATCTTTCCTAACTCATTATGGAGTTCATGTAGAAGATAACATTACTTTAGAAAAAATTTGTTATGAAAATATGGATTTCTTTTCAATTATCTAATCCATTTGCTGGTTTAGATCCTTATGCTTTGTTAATGTACTGTAAACTTCCTCTTCAAACATAGGCATATTCTTTAGATATAAAGAATGAAACATAGCTATATCAAGATTCACTTTCAATATAATAGACTAGGAAACTCTATCAGCAGATTAATAGAAGAAAAGTGACATTGATTAGCCCCCATATTGATGCTTGATAAAATCTTATTTTGCTTTGCTATTTTTGAAGACTGAAATACTTACACTGAATTTGATTTTGACAGGTATTCTTAGTTTAATTAATAAAGGAGCTTGTAACAATCACAGAATCACATAATCAGAGATAGTGACTCAGTATTATAACAATATAATTAATAAACTTATAATACTCTTGTCTGATGAATATTTCAATTCCACTACAATAATTCCCCAAGGTCTTTGATGTTGTCATGTATCTTTGTTGTCTCTAGTAATCAACCCCATTAAAATTAGAAATTTTTTAAATCCTGCAATTTAATATAATTCTCATAATAAATTCCCATTTCATTTCTCTAGGAAAAACAGATTCCAGCATCCCAGTAAATAGAGTCAGACTTTACCAGAAATCTCTCCATGTACATTGTCAATCTTCCTTTGGTGCATGCAAAGTCTTCCTCTTCAAGTGCCCTGACACTCACAGAGATTCTACATAAAGTTAAACCAAATGTCATTTGCTGGTATTTTTCCATAATGACTTTAAAGATGACAGGTTAGGTAAGAAAAATGAAAACACACACTTCAGTCTTCTTTGAACTCTGAAGATATCACAAGGTATTTTGAACAATAATAAAAATCTTTTAAGTTATCTTAATTAGGACTCATTATCCCTCAAATTTTGTACACAAACAGGGAAGTGTACCATTTTCATTTAGTCTGCCATTATACTAGAACAGTGTATTTGCTTTTATTTATTACTTTTTGTACATAATAACATGGATATGGCCAGTAGGTTCTCTGTAAAACAAAGTCCTACCAAGAGGGCTTTAACTTGTTAGATAATATCAAAGGAGTAAGAAATCAGTCAAGCGGGCTGTGAGACTAAAGAACTGGGAGAAATGCAATTAGGCAGGAGGCAACCTGGTGAGCACCCCTGGAGAGACTCTTTGTCCAGACTGGAATAAAGGACTCACTCAAGTAGGTCATCAAGTGTGTTAGACATCCAGAATGATGAAAGTGGCACCGAGATGATAGCAATCAGAGCACAGAGCATGTGCACAGAAAATGAGATGTAACATCAATGCAAGCCCCAAGGGAGAGCATAAAATGTTTGTGATGGCATGTCATAAGCCAGGAAGCTGGATGGAAGACAGTTGTAAAGAAGTTGCTAGCAAGGTACAGTAACATGCAGGAAAGGATGAAGCTCGTTGAAGGGAAAAAGTGCCAAGGTGAAAAACAGTCCAAGTGGTAGCACAGGAGAGACAAGTGGTTGCCAGGTGTTCCCAGCTGCAGGGGGAGAGGCAAGGACCCAGGAGCTCCTGCATTTCCCTTAGTGACTGTGTGCTTCCTGCAGAGGTGAGTTCTCCATGCAGGATAGGGTACACCAAGGACAGGGAAATGGGACAGAGGGACACAGAGCTTAAGTGAGATCAGAAGCTTTAACCAGCTTTTATTAAGTCTGGACTGAGAAAGAGGCAACTTATGGCTAAGGAGGTTGAAATACTAGAAGAGAAAAACAGAAAAGACAAAATCACAAAAGTAGGGATCAGAGCTCAGGGGAAAACTAAAATTTTGTCTTAAAATTTTGCTACAGTACTGTTACTGCTTCTGGAAATCATAGTCTCTCTGTGCCTGAGAGTGGAATGATACATCATCCCCAGAATAATCAAGCAAAAACTTTTGGGTACAATAGAACCACAACATCGCTAAATTCTGGAAGAAGATTATGAAACTGTAATACAAGTGGTCTCTTCCACATATGAGTTACAGTATGAGGCATGAGGAAGAGAGATGTCCAGCTATGGTATCTGGGACATGTGTGATGTTTTCATGGCATCAAGCAGAAAATGTGTGCCAGTGACTATGTAATTGCATGATCCAAGCAGTTAACATTATATTTTTAGGAAAATATAAAGCTTTTATTTGTGAAGGGTGATGCTGTGATGAAGAAAAAAAAAAAAAAAAGTCAAGCTAGCAGCAGGAATACCATTTCTATGCCATAAAAGTGTTACCAGTCACATAATATGTATCTAACAGGTACATGGCTCTCTACCCTGTCACACTTCCTTGAGCAGTCTACAGCTGAATTGATTTTTTTTAGCCTTGATCACTATTTTTTACTCATGACAGGCCAGGAAAAGTGAAAAAAGTTTAAATAAGAGTTCTTGAACATAGATTTCCAGTTTGACAGCAAACAGCCTGTATCTGCTGGCCATTTATTTCCTTCTTATTGTCAGTCTGTAGCTGAAATGGAGATAAGAAGCCTAGTTTAACCAAAGTTTAGTAGTTGCAACACTGGCTGAATTTCAAGGCTGTTTTACTTTGGCCCCATCCTTAACTGCAGAGAAATACCCAAAGTATATAGAAGACATTTATATATTTCCCATTTATAAAAATACATGCATTTTTTTCAGATAGTTTTTCCTACTAGACTGTATCTTTACATGACTTCCTCCACCCTGTCTGACAGGCAACCTTTCAGGTTTTGCAACAAGGAAGTTGTTTGATGAAGAAATACTCTTGAGGGCCTAATTCTGATTTCGCATTCAACTACATAAACAAGGAGTACTTGCGCTGAAACCAAAGTAAAACTACTGTCAGCTGTCATCAGTTGTAAACCCTGAAACTTAAATTTCAAAACCAGTGCACCAACAAAGTTAAAGAGTTCCACTTCAGCTGAAATGGGTCATTTTTCAGTTGTATTGTCTAAGAATTGAAGAGCAATTAACAGTAAGGAGCATGACCAGTACTATTACATTTCATGACATAATATAAAATTAATATTTTAATAAGTTTAGTTTTAGCAGGTTTCTTGTTTCAGTACTTAATCAACAAATAGTCATTTGCAATAATTTACCCATGCCTAACACCAGAGGAACACGAAAGCTGTGAGATGCAACGTACCTCTCACAAATACTGACTGGTGCTGCCACCCCCCTGTCATATGCTTTCAAAATGGTAAGACTCAGTTCATTTCCATCAAGGATATGCTGAGACTTAGCTCAGGCATAAGAAGACCAAAGCTACACCAAACTGAGGACTATTATGCTAGTATCACTGTCTCCTGTCTGTGTTATGGTGACCAGGGAAGGGTCAGATGCACACTGAGACACGATCAGCTATGACTGCTATGACCAAAATTGCTCCAGCAATTAACAGGACCCTTACAAAGTGTTTCCTTAAAACTGAAGCCCTGGAAATTTTCACAGAAGATCAATGAGGTAACAAGCCCCATTTTCTTTGAAGGACTTATTAGAATACAAGTAAATTTTAATGTCTCCTTAAATTAAATTTTATTATAAATTCTTAATTTGTATACTCTTCCCAGACCTTCCTGTCAAGTGTCTCAAAGACTATTTTTTTAGTTATTAAACTAATTTCATGGTCTACACTGAAAGAGTATGATCAAATCAATCACTAACACAGAATTACTAAGGAACATTTAGAAGATATCAATAAATAATGCTGAGCACATAGAAAGCACTGACTGACATTAGAGTATCTCTTATTATAGCAAAAAAATTTAAAAGATCATGAATAAAAAAATCTGATTGTCAAATCCTTATATAACGATATTGAAAGACTCAAGGTTTGATCAACACCAGATTGTTTTCCTATAAATGAAAATGTGATTTGTGATTGCTGAAATATAAAAATTTCCTATCAATTCTTACTGCTATGAGAGACATGATGTTTTTCTGTAGCAATAGGTGAAAAATTTGAGATGGGTTTATGAATTATATAAAGCCAACTGTGTACATTTCCTTTTAGGTTTTTGTTTTTATAATTTACATTTATTTAGAATTGTAATATATTAATAGATTGGTACTTAATGATCTTTTCTCAGGTGTGGCTAGGTCATTCTTCAGTTAAAAAATGAGGATGCTGAAAGATTGAGGAGCTGCATAATGTCAGCACAAAAGGACAAGAAATCCCGCATGTTACGTGCAGCATCTTTTTGTCTGAGTGAGACTGAATTGAATAAAAGGGCATGGATCTCCAACCACCGAACTTCCTCATAAGGTTACCAGACACAGCAGAACTTCCCTTCATTAGCTGAGAGACTACAAAGAAAGAGGTCAAAAAAGTCACCTCCTCATAAAGGTTAAAGTCACCTCATCTGTGAATTATCTATTATGTTGAATACTTCATAACACCAACAGTCCTGTAGGAAACTCTATGGAATGAATTCCCGTGAACATCTGTAATCTACTGCAAAAAAATCAGCCTTTCTTTATAAGCTGTCTGAAATATTAGGAGTTCAGAACAATATCAAGTTGCTAATTTCCATGTGTGTTCTACAGACTGCAGCAGAGCACTATTGCACAGGTATATCACATGGATTGATTCTAAATGTCAAAGCTATTTTAATATTTGAAAGTTGATATTGTTATCAGCACTTAATCAGCTTGGGACAATAGAAATGCTGCAGGCAGAAAAATCTCATTCATATCCTACATTACTTTGCAGAAACAAAATCATGCAGAAGCCACCCCATGAACACCACAGAAGTGTGTAGAAGGCAATTTGTAAGCAGAAAAAAAATTTTATAATAAAAGAGTTGACTTAGATTATTTCCTTTCTGATGATTCCAACTTTCAACTCCAGAAACTTGAAGAGATTGGTATTCTACCGTACTACTGTCAATACTCAGCAAATGAAAATGCAGAGACTCATGGTGTAGTATCAGCCCTAGATAGAAAAAGAAATTAATAAATAACTAAAGGATGGAAGAGATTTTGTGAGAAATAAACCTTGAAAAATCTTGACTATGTGGCCAGCAACTATTAGTTTTTCTGAAAAAAGAAATGAAAATAGTTAGACATTTGAAAAGCACTAAGTAAAACATGGCATTATGATAAAAAATTGGCACTATATGCCCCATTTGAGAATAGGCTACATGATTTCCAATATTACTGCAAATGGCACAATTACATCCATTTCAAAAGTGAGATTTCAAAGAGTACTGCTTTAGTCTTGATGCTGTCCAATATTGTCATCACTGACAAGGAAGCTAATATAAAAATTGCTACTGATGTGCAGATGGTAAACACTTGTAAAATGATAAAAACTGTATGCGTCCAATGCTAATAGGTTTGTATAACTTTGGAACTCTGAATCTTTTGGTAAGCAGAATTAATTCCAACAGACTCACTTTTGCATCACCATCTATAACTGTTTTAGGCACAGCAAGGAAGGAAGTGCACTACTTTGTGTATTCATACATACATAAATGCAATTTATACCAGATTTCTGTGACCATCTGTGATTAGTTTAAATGTATCAAGTGGCATTAGAGCTATTCTGACATTAAAAGGGGAGAAATTGGTAGACTAGTTTCGGTCCTTTTAATAATATCCATAGCTTTACTGAGTTTTATTCTAATGCATTATTTCAGCCACATTCCCACCACAAAACAGATGTAGATAGGATGGAGGGGGTGCAGAAAAGGGACACAAAGAGGATCAAAAGACTGGCAAGTTTGTTATTTGAGGAAAGGCTGAGAGTCTCAGGGATGAATGTTCCTCACCTGAGATTTAGGTGGTTTAAAGTCCTTGGTCCTCTAAAAGCCCCTAGTCGCGTCAGTATAAAAAAGCAGAGTCCTCAAGGTTTGTTTTCAGGTTTCTCGTGTTATCTATTATTTGGTATCTCAAAATTTTCTCTGTTCCCAGCCGAGGTCCAGACAGCAGCTGGGACACGAGGCGACTGCCTCCTGATGGGATGTTCCCTTACATTTATACAGATAACTGTGTGTCACTTATTTACTATTTTGTACCAATACCTAGTGTCCACACTAAAAGTGTCATTTCTACTTTGCTCCAATCCACTCTAACTACTTTGTGCCATCACCACCCCGAAAGATGGAGGACGAGGAAGAAGGAGAAGTCCATGAGGTACCACCCAAATTCCACCATCTTGTCCCCATTTACCTCTATTCTATAAACTCTAAAACTATTGAATTCTGTATCTTCTACTGTACTAAACTACTGTTTTTACATCCTGGTGGTTTGTAATTCCTTTCTGTGTCAGAAGCCTCTCTTATGGACTAAAATCAAACCCGGTATTTTCCTGGGCTCTGTGCCAAGGTATCCGAGCCCCCTGGACCAGCTCTACACATCCCTGTCCAGGCCTCAAATTCCCTTCCTCAGGTCCCAGGCCATCCAAGGGGATGTCCTGGACTCTGAGAGAGAAAACTTTGCTCAGCCTTGAGAAAAGAAAGCTTAGAGGATATCTATCATAGTGTTCCAGTATTTAAGGTATCTAAAAGGTGCTTACAAAGAAGATGGAGACTCCCTTTTTTACAAAGAGTAGTGGAAAAGGCAAGGAGCAATGGGTATAAGTTTCTTCTGAGGAGTTTCTGATTGAACACAGGAGGAAAAAAAATTCCACAGGAGCAATCAGACATGGAATAATCTCCCCAGGGAAGTGCTGGATTCCCCAGGGTTGGACACTTTTATGATTCAGATGGACAGCTAGACTGTGCTTTTGCCAAGAAATGTTGGACCAGATGACATTAGAGTCTCTGCCAACCTGGTATTCAATGCTTCTATAAAACCAAAGGCTATATAAAAATTCTTTTGTCTATTCTGGCACATGCATGGAGACTTACCAGTACGAATAGTTTATTGGTTTCAATATCTTGATCAAATCTATCACTTAGTAGTTAATAAATTTCAAAATGAGCAGGGAGCTTCAAGATTTGAAATGGAACAGTGTGAACTTGCTTTCCAAGCTTGAGAATTAACTTACTATATTATATTGAGAAGTTCTGCTCTTTAGGTATGAGTGACTCCATGCATGAGCTCATGAAGGGGGCTGACTGGTTGGAAAGCAGCTTGGCAAAGCAGCCTCTGGGGCCCTGGTAAACACCAGTTTGAACGTGACGCAGGGATTTTCATTGGTGACCAGGAAGGAGAACAATCTGGACTGTGCTGGGAACAGTGTTATCAGCAGGTCAAGGGACCTTTTCCCTCTCTTCAGCTCTCATGAGGACACACCTGCCGTTCTGTTTCCAGTTCTGTGCTCCTCAGTACAAGAGAGAGGAACAAGAGACATGAACATCCTGGAGAGAGACCAGTGAAAGCCCATGAGGACAAATAGATGAATAGAGCATTTCTCCTATGAGGGAAGGCTGAGAAAGCTGGGCTGTTCTGCCTGATGATGGCTAAAAACTCAAGTAAAATATATAATTTTAATTTCTTGACTTTTTTTTTTTTTTTTTTTTTTTTTTTTTAGCAAGGAAGGAGTCATATTAGTAGGAATACTGTTTGTACCCATTTGCAGTGCTAGGTTGCAGACTGATGTCATTGGTGGCTGCTCTATGATTCACAGAAACAGGAAGACAATATTAGAAAAGAAACTGGGATTTAGGTTCATATATTCAATATGTAAAGGCTATGTAAGTACTTCAACATGAGCAAAGATTCTGGATGACTGATAATAGAGAAAGAAGGATAAAAAGGCAGGGATAGCAGAAGATGCAAAACTGACAAATTTTTCTATACAAAAACAAAAAGCAATAATTTAAACTTTAAGTAATTTTATTTTGCATGATAAAAAGAAGTTTTCCATTTTTAAATTTTCTTTTTCTCTGTCAAAGTTTGCATATGTTCCTGAATTATTTCTAGTTGGAATATTTTCTTAGGTTAGACTTTTCAGGAAAACCTAAAGGCACTTGAAATAAAGGTTAATTTGATTTAGGTGTCTAAGCACATTTAAATCCCATTGTGTTTCTCTCTGTAATCTTTAATAACACTTGCAAAATATTTTCCTACAAATTGAGTTGGTAGAAAGTTAAGGAAATGTAGAGCCAAGATGAATCTCACAGGCTTCCTGGCTGCATACTCATATTTTATTCTCTGGTAGCCATATTCTCAATTATATGTTGTGCTGGTTTTAGTGGGGATAGAATTAATTTTCTAGTATGTTGGTATGGGGCTGTGCTTAGGGTTTGTTCTGAAAATAGTTCTACAAAACAGGTATGCTTAAGTTACTGTGGAGCAGTGCTCCAAGGACTTTTCTGTTCCTCACCCCACCCCAGCTGTGAACAGTTTGGGGCTGCACAAGGAGCTGGGAAGGGACACACCAGGACAGCTGAAATATGAATGGTAACAAATTTAAATTGTTATGTATTTGCGAAAACTGAGCAGTGGAGCTGCTCAGTTATTACCTCTAAAGGATAGGCTTTGATAGTCTATAATCTTACAACAAACTGTACTGGGAAGTAAAGCAAGAGAAGACTTCCACTCCTATTTTGATTTTATACAATATCCACCTTTCAAAAAAAATATTTCAGTGAAGAAATTCTGGGGGAGATTTCTTGGATTATCAAACACTCTAAATCCAAAAGGGTCACAAATCTCCTGTGGAAAACTGATAACTCTATTTTGCTCTTAGTACATTAATACTGAATGGTAAAAAAAAAAAAAAAAAACAAAGAAAAAGTAGAAAAAAATCTACAGAAAAAAATGAATTAACTTAAGCTTCCAGACCATTCCTTGTGAAATCCTACATGTTGAGGGAGTTTCAAAAACCTTACTGAAGCCTAGATGGAGTTTCACTTGTTTAAAAATGTTAAATGTCCTACATTATGTGAGATAAAATAGTAGGCACACATAATGACAAAACAAGAAATAGCTGTACTAGTTTCTATTTCTTTCTTAGTAGAGTTTTAATGACAAAATTACTGGATATTATATAATATTAATGCTATGATGAATATAAAACCAAATCAGTTTACCTTTACTCCCTTCAGACTATAAAGTTTTCTGACATGAAGAAAATAAAAAAAAATTCTTGCTTATAAAAAATGTTGACTCACTGAACTTAAAAAATGAGCCCCAAGCTCTCAGAATGAAAAAATAAGTGTGAAACACCCAAACTTAGTCCATTTTTTGTGATCAACTTTTCTAGAAGACCAAAACCTTATCTTGCCAATGGCTTGGTGCATTGAGCAGTTATAGAATGAATTCAGGGTACCCTTTAGATATCTAGTATCTAAAGGAATGTCAGATTATCTACACTATTCTGTCTTTAACTCCAAAACACCAGTATAAATGATACTTCACAGAATCTGAGTGCCTTTCAGAAGGGGCTGGTCACAGACCAGCATCTCCTGTTGCGAACAAATCTTTTTACCATCTTCAATTTTACCATAATGGGAGATTTATACAGCAGCAAGAACAAGACTCTTCCTTGAGGTGCAGGGTGGGAGGAAGTGGTGACATTCTGCTCACAAGTTGCAATAAGAGGCCACAGCTTGTAGGAAGGAAAATTGCAGCCAGGCATAGCGATGCAGCTCTCCACCATGAGAATGGTGAAGTCCTGAAGCAGGTTTCTAGCAGAAGCCTTGGGATAAAAATTCCTGCATGCTTCCAGGAATGATGAACAACATGAGCCCCACGGCTAACTGATCTAGTTTTGAAACCAGCTTTATTTTGAAATGACCTGTAGAATCCCTCTCATCTGAATTTTTCCATGGTTTTTTTTGCGCTCCTCTACATCTGGGACACAATTCCGTTTTAATAAGTCAAGAAGTTCTGTTAATTTGTCAAAAATATTTTTATTTCTCTGTCAGTAGATCATTCAATTTTCCTTTGTTCATTATGTATTTTATTATAGGTACTTGTATGTTTCCTCTTTCTATACTCAACTATGTGAACAAACATCTAGAAATAACTTGTTTCATTCTGAGAGACAGAGACCACAATATCTACACAGTTATAAAAACAAACAACCAAACAAAAGGCTGTCCAGGGTTCTGAAAATTTTGTGTTCATTTTTACAAGGTCTCCTTATGATTTGGAGTGATAAAAAAATTTAATTATAAAAGATTTTGGTAGGATACATAAGTGTTGTTTTTTAACCACAATAGGAAAATAAATTTGGAAAGAAAATATGTACACGTGTACTGCATTTCATAACAGCAATGTACTAGAAATGCTAGAATACAAAGAATTGCCAGCGTCTAGTCTAGTTTCCTGTTATTTTAAGCAATACATTGGATAATGTCTCATAATACTTCTAGTATCTCTCCCAAAATTGCTTTGGCTTCATCTTTGTTTAAGTTTATTTATTTTTCCTCAAAACTCCCACTGAGAGGTTCTTTTCAGAGTGCAAAATACAATCAAAACACAGGTGAGTTACAATATGGTACTGCTCCTAACTTTTATTTGTCATTATTCTATGAAAATCAACAGAGGGATGAATTTTTGCAGTCCCTCAATGTGTTACAGACTAAGAGACAAACCATGAGCAATTTATGAGGCTGCTCTGTAAGGCAATGGGTAGAACTCATAGCATATTACATCAATATTGTATTATATTGGAGCACAACAGAAACAGCAGGTTAGAATTTAATTTAAAATCTTGTGGGAAGCCATTACCAGGAGGAACTGTATTACTGAGCATGAGACCTGCAGCATCATGTAGCAGCCTGGTCAGCCTCTGCACAACAGCATTTATGCTCTGATATACTATATTGTTGAGAGGTTAAAGAAAAAGGAAGGCTAAATCATTTTATCCTCAAGCATTTGGTACATAAAACATTTATATACTGTAGTCCCAAACAGTCTAAATACTGACAAGCTTCCTTGGTCCAGTATAGATTAAAAACATGGTCTCTAACTATGAGAATTTCCAGTGAGAGCAGAAATATATGCTTTGAGTGATGGGAAAGTACAGCAGGAATAAAAATCAGTAAATAGGATGCTGGTATTTAGATTTCTACATATGTATGTCAACAGATTACGCCATATGTAATGGCACTCATTCAGTACTTAGCAATCCAAACAAAAGCATCTGGTGTATTATCTGATTCCAGTTCATTGGCAGATATTTTCCCCTGGGCTTCAGCTCTTTCTGTAGAATTGATTTCAGTAAATTGTGTGTCAACATCACCTTTCTCTCCACATACCCTCCTCTCTACAGGAAGCTGTAGAGAACAATGAGGTTGCCCCTTACCCTCCTTTTCTCCAAAGGGGACGTGCACTTAGCCCTTCCTCACAGGATTTACCTTCCAGTCTTTTCATCAGCTTTCTGGTCCTCCTCTGGGTGCATTCAAGCCCCTTCATATCCTTCCTACATGGTGAGGCCCAGAACACCACCCAGTGCTGGAGGTGGACTGCACCAACTCTGAACATGGCTGGACAGTCACCTCTTTTGACAGCTGGTGATGCTGGGTTAGGTGATCCCAGAATGGGCTTTTCCCTCCTGTCTCCTGGGCATTGCTGACTCACATGTATCCTCTTGTCATTCAGCACCCCTTTATCCTTTTCTGCTCTCCAGCCACTCCCCTCCAAATATATAATTATGTCATAATTACTCCATCCCAAGTGCAGAATCCAGCACTTGTTTCATTTCATCCCATTAGTGATGCTCCAAGTGTCTAGATCCTCCAAGGCATCATGTCCTTCAAGAAAGTTAACAGCACCTGCTAGTTTGTTATTGTCAGTAAATTGTTTAACAGAACACTCAAATCTTATGTCCAGCCCTTTTGGGACATAATTTGCTGTTGCTGTTCTTAGAAAAAATTTGCTGTTGGAAATTTGAGTGATGCAGATAAACACAAATGACTATTTGTGTCTGTAAGCCTCCAAACCCCCAAAGTTTCTGGCTTACAGAACAAGAAGTTGTCTATGAGCCAGCCTGCCAGTGGTAACCTGGGTGTGTTAGGGAGCGCACTGATAACAGGTTGAGGGAGGTAATCCTGCCCCTCTACTCAGCCCCAGTGAGGCAAAATCTGGAGTGCTGTGTCCAGTTCTGGGCTCCCCAGCCCAGCACAGACAAGGAACTTCCCATCCCTGGAAGTCCTCAAGACCAGGTTTTATGGGGCTTGGAGCAGCCTGGTCTAATAGAGGATGTCCTTGCCCATGGCAGGGGTTTGGAACTCAGTGATCTTTAAGGTCCCTTTCAACTCAAAACAGTTGTTGAATCTAAATACTACCAGCAGCAGTACCAACAGCACAGTCTTGGCATCTCTTCTTTTTGTAAAAGAGGTAATGCTTACTATAAGTATGGTAGCTGTAATATGCACACATGGAAAAGTTCTAGCATTAAATGACACATAAAGAAGTAGTATGTCTGTTAAATATTGCTGAAATGTATCACAACTAAACTTGTTCTTCTGTAAAGAGTCCAGTCATGGAAAGCCAATGTGAACATTGCTTTCTACTTCAACATCCTCTGTGTTTCACTGAGATGTTAAAATAATAAGAGAGTCTATAAAGTGTTCAAGTTTTAGATGAAAACAATCTTCCCTGGAATAAAAAACTAAATCTTAGTAGTATTCACTTCACTGTTTACAAGAAACAGGTACTAAATTTATCTAAATTGGTTGTTTTGTTTATCTACATAACTGCTTCATCTATTATAACTGGGGTTTAATGTTTTGATTTTTGTTACTAAAGTAGTTACCACTAAATTTTTGATAACAAAGAAACAGCAGTAAACAGCCTAGAGTGACAAGGATTACTGCTGTTTCGAGTATAAATAATTGAGCAGCATATGTAAGAAAGGGATTGTTTGCATATTCTAGACAAAAAAAATCATACAAAAATAAAAAGCTAACTGGATGGATGTCTCTGATAGCTAGAAATGTCTCCCTCAAAGGCTGCAAAAGCATTTCAGTTTATTCCTTCTCATAACAGACTTGTTCTGATTAGAATAATGTTATCACCGGGATAGATCTGAGTATTACTTACATGACTGGTAGAAGAGTAGAGCATAAAGGAACATCTCTGCATTGTGCTTATTTACTTGATTATCCTGCAGCAGTCCAAGGCAATTTCTTTCTTAAAAGGTTTCAAATGTAGATCAGACAAAAATATTGACATAAAATGAATATATTAATACAGCACTAAATTAAACTGAACAATTCTTCTATTGGGTTGTGGGGTTTTTTTTGTTGTTTTTGTTTTGCTTTGTTTTTTCTGGTCTTGCATCTCTGAAAGTTCAGCTAAGCAAGAACCGTTCCTTGACTCAAAGTCCTGCCTACTCTATGGAAAAAACTCATGCTGAAAGCAAAGATCTATTGGTGGTATCCAGTGCAGCCAGTTCTGTCTGCAAACACACATGTGACTTCCCTACTCTTTGAATTATATAAATTATCTTTATTTCTAGATTTAGCATGGGTTCCAAGTTAATTGTTACATTATGAGATGCAATGACAAGTTTATACTATCCAGTGTGTCAGGAAAGAATGTTTTTAACAAAACAGTAAAAAGATCTCTTATGTAAGTTACAATTCAGATTTCCCAACAGGAAAAAAAATTTATGTGCTCAACCACTATAAATAAATTAATTGGTAGGAACTGTTACAGAAGCAGATCTATGGTCATTAGAGAAAAAATGGGAATAACCTAATAGAAGTTAAAGATACTGTGGTTCCCAGAGTCTGTGGATATTTTATGCCCTTAGTGGGGAAGTTAAAAATATAACTTTCACCATTTTACAGAAACAAATAACATAGAACTAGAAGAAAAAAACACAGGGAAGAGAAAAAAGAGGAAAAAAACCAACAGAAAACAGGAGAGAACCTTACAGATATTAAAGTGGAAATTGATTAACACTTAAAAATATCTGAATAGTATTCTCTTTTAGTAGTTTATTTAAGGATTAACCACACTTATAACTCCCTGTGCATCATAAACTGTACAAAAACCAAAGCAAAGAAAACATGAATGCATCCCACTCCTTTCTAAGAATAAAATAGTGTATATGAGTTATGAATGTGCACCAGAAAATGTTTCAAAAGAAAAAATAGGTAACTTAATTGGCTAAAGCCCATAGAGCTGAAAAATAATGTGTGTAGTATGTTGATAAAGATAAGAGAAGCTCTGCTTGTATCTATTCAGTCAGGAAGTCATATTTGTTGTGACTGCTCTAATGGAGTTTTATTGACATCTGTATCAAAATATATCTGACCTACATGCATAATTGATTTTGACCGCCTATATTTGTCTATTTGCTGATGTCAGAATTCACTTTTTCAGTACAAAGAGCACTGGACTTGCATTGAAGTTTTACTCTGGTCTAAGCGGTGACAGTTATCCACAACCAAATGCGAATATTAACATTTTTCAGAGACTATAATGCAACGGTACAGACTTCCTACCTTATGGTCCTCCAAAACTGGTGCCTATAGTTCTTTCTCATTTTGTTGTCTTCATTCATTTTAGACACTATTTTAGTTAATGCAGCAAAGACTGAACTGATTGTGTCCATGCTGGTATAGCAATATACTATTAAAATTTTGCTGAATACTCTATCATAACAAATAAAAAATACTTTTGCTATTATCCTAATTACTGGAAAATATAAGACATAGACTATTGGAACTAATATCAGAATCTTTTTGAGTATGGGTGATTTTTAGAGTGCCAAAATATCACCAAAAGTTGTATTAAAACAACTATGTAAAAGTGGTCACTGAAAGGCCTTTTTATTTCTGAAAAGAAAGAACTATCAATATCTAGTACCAAATGCCTCTTAATATACATCTTACTATAAATTCTGATTGAGAAATTTTGAGAATATTTGCCAGATATGCTCACATGTGACTCCACAAAAACTGCCGGAGAGATGGCTGAGATAAACTGCAGAATATTTTGCGATTTTTTCAAAGTGGGTTTTCACCTATATTTTTCCATGATGTTAATATGCTTTTGAGAATTATAATAATATAAGTTTTCTAAAATCTGAGCTTTTTTGGTAAGTGTAGGTTATTCTTTCTTGTCTGAATTTCATTATGTTTCATTCATAGCATATTTATAACCCCCACATTGCCTCTTGCTCACTCCTGCCCCATGGCATGGGAGATAGAATTGGAAGGATAAAGTAAGAAAACCTGTGGGTTGAGATTCAGCAGCTTAATAATTGAATTTATGATGATAATAATAATAACAACAACAACAATAATCAGGAAAAGGTAAATAAAAGAAAGAAAAAGAGAAAATTAAAACCCAAGAAAAATAAGCATTGCAAGTGGAAAGCAATTATTCACTACCAACAGACTGATGTTCAACCTGCTCCCAGGCAGTAGCCCCCAGGCAGTTTTCCTCTTAGCTTGTATCCTGACCATAATTCCATGTGGTATGGAATATCCCTTTGGTCTGTTGGAGCCAACGGTGCTGTCCCCTTCCAACTTCTTGTGCACCACCAGCAACTCCAGTGGTGAGACAGCACAAGAAACTAAAATGTATTTGACTTTGGGTAACCCCTGCTCAGGAGCTGTGGAAACATCAGTGTGTTACCAACATTATCCTTATCCTAAATCCAAAATGTAACACTGTACCAGCTACCATGAAGAAAATTAGCTCTACTTCAGCCAAAACCAGGTTGCTTTCCCAGTTTTATTGCATTCATATATTTTAGCCATTAATGTTTTATTTGGGAATCTCAAATTAGTTGTCAGAAATTGGCCAACATCCATGTAATCTTGCCATCTGACAGTTCAGTCTCTGAGATAAATAAACAGAAAATATGCAGACAATCAAAAGGGTGCAAATTGTACATGTGGAAATGGCTACAAATAAAGTGATTTCCTCTGTATAATAGTCACATTCTAAATTTAGTACTATGAGTGGGAGAAAACTATTCATTACCATTCTAGAAAATGTAAGATTATATAATGCATGCACTTCTGTCACTGTAGCCTATTTGTTGAGGTTTAATCAAAAAATGAAAAAAACTCTCTCTGCAGTGACTGCAAAAGCTAGAATATATGGAAAGGCAAGGCAAGGAATTAAAAAGAAGGGTAAGAGAAAAGAGATAATGCAAGACTGAACATCTCCATTCTTCAGCTTTATTTTCTAGGTTTGGCTTTTCAATTCCAACATATGCCAAAGTATCCACTTTACAATTCATGGCCCCCAAGCCATTGTCCTGACAAATACAAACTACTCTGCAAAAACATTCTTTAATGTTCAAAAAGCCTAAAAGCCAGGTGGAGACGGGTGATTCTAGGGGGAGGGGTGTGGGCCTGAGATAAAAACCCAAGAAACAGAGCTGGAAGAGTTATATTGCCATCATTTTCTCTGAAAATTTCTAAATTTTAAAGGCCACCTTTTGAACAGCAATATCTGTATGAGGCAGTTTCCTCAGTGTAACAAACAAATAAGGGCTGCAGGAATTGATACTTTTATTTTGTACTCTTTTTTTGGCCCTGTATTAGAGAGCCCTGTATTAAGTTATTTTCCACATAGAAACCAAGAAAAAAGTAAAGTAGATTTGAAACAAGTCACTTTCTTGAGGCAAAGCACCTTCTACTTAGGTTACTTGTTTGATTTTTTCAGACAAATGACTCATGGTTTTCTTGCAATACAATAGTCTATGGCATTGATCATTCTGTAACATCCTTTTTTTTTCTTGTCCTCCTCCTCCTCCTTTTCCTGCAAAACATATACACACTGTATTCTCCTGTTTTGGATGAGGGTATGCACCTTGACATTCAAAGCATGTGAGTCCCCAGCTACAGCAAAAGTAAATAGCTATTGAATTCATTGCTACATTGTATAAGAGATATTCTCCATCATGTTAGTCATTATTTCATCTGAGCTTAATAATGTTCTCAGGCTGATATGTTACTCATTACCAAGATCCTTACTTTTAACCAGGAGAGTACTTAAGAATGCATTATTAATACCATTAAGACATTAGGTGAAATAATTAATCATTCAAATTCTCATTTATTGGCCTAATTAATGGCTTTTTTTCTGAGCACTTGGAATACAGTCCAAATGCTACAAATATAGGTGTATTTAAACCTAACTATGAAGATCAGTCCATTTATAGCTGCTCTCAGCACCATAGTATCTACTACCCACTGAGGCTTTTGACACATGCCTGCAGTCATCAGGAGAGTGGCATTGATGTGCATTCTCATTCCTGCTGTCACAGCCCTGTTCCTCACCAGCTGGAAATGGGATGGTGGCTGCAGAGTGAGACAGAGCAGCTAAAGAAGGAAATGTGTCCTTTGCTATGGCAGTGGCATGTCACAACATCATCTCTTACCTTGAGGAGGCTTCTGCAACAGATATGTCCCTGGAGGTCTCCTCCTTGTCCCCCTGTACTCAGCACTGGTGAGGCTGCACCTCAAATCCTGTGTTCAGTTCTAGGCCCCTCACTACAAGAAAGACACTGAGGGGCTGGAGCAAGTCCAGACAAGGGCAACAGAGCTGGTTGTGGTCCAGACAAGGGTCTGGAGCACAGGTCTTGTGAGGAGCTTCTGAGGGACCTGAGCTTTTTCAGCCTGGAGAAACGGAGGCCCAGGGAGACATTATCACTCCTTCCAGCTACTTGAGAAGAGATTGTAGCCAGGTGGGTGAGGGTCTAATTTCTCAGGTAACAAGCAGAAGAACAAGAGGAAATGGCCTTCAGTTGCTTCAGGGGAGGTTTAGATTAGATATTAGGACAAATTTCTTCACCAAAAGAGTTGTCAAGCATTGGAACAGGCTGCTCAGGGGAGTTGGGGAGTCGCCATCCCCTGAGGTATTTAAAAGATATGTAGATGTGGCATTTAGGAACATGGTTTAGTGGTGGACATAGCAGTATTAAGTTTGCAGATGGACTTGAAGGTCTTAAATATCTTTTTCAACCTAAAATTTTCTATTATAAGATCACAAATATATTTTAATGTAAATAATATTTGTGATCTTTACTTTCAATATGCCAGGTAAAAATAAATGCATCATATTATAATTAATTATGCATAAAATCATGAAATATATCTTTAATTGGAAAGCTGAATACATAGAACTATAAAATCCCATCACAGAATGGATTTCTATTCTGGTGGTATATGTTGGCCTAATGTTCCTGTGTCACAGAAGAATATGATTATGTCATCTGTGACATCTGATTGGTATCTGATGCAACTTGTAAACATCCATAGTCTGCAAGGAATTATCCAGCAATGTCTGAGTTAAACTGCTTTTTACACCTGCTCAAGTTCCATTAGGCCCACCAGCTTTTCTAAAATTGCGGAACTCATTAGCTGACCTATTATTCTATGCTTACAATTCTTTGCCAGAAAAAAGTGTAATTCTGGTTAGAACTAATCAGGAATTCATCATCTTCAGAAAAGATAATGAAAAGGAGAACAACAATTTACTAGCAAAAGAAATATTTAGTAGAAATAGTAACTGAAATTTATCTTCACTTACATGTCACAAAGAATTCACATTTCACAGATGGTTCAAAGGAAACACTGCTAAAATATAAGGGATACATTTTACTTAAAATGTCTAAATATTTAGGAAATATTCTGCCAGCTTGGTGGTTTTCCTCTCTGGCCTCTGAACATTTAGTCATTTAAATATTAATAATCACTTATTTGTTTCAGTTTACTCTCTAGCCTTTTACCTCAACTCATTAATTTATTAAATGCTCAAAATGCTTCAATACTACAGACAGAAAAAGAGTATTGGACTGGGTCTGAAGGCTGCATAGCTAAATGAAGCCAGATTGTTGCAAATACTCTGGAGAATCTGTTTGTTGAAATGTCTCACATTTTAAAACTCATTTGATTCACTTGCTCAATAGAATAATTAACCTCGTTTATGTACTGGTATGCACGAACTAGAGTAAATTATCAGGCCTGTTTTGGCTACTGTGGAGTGTTGGCACCTAGTTAAAAATGGTAATCTAGAACCTCATTTTAGACAACAGAGAAATTCATGAAGCTCCCTATGTATGTCTGCATGTGTGATTTGCTTTGTCCTGAGGCATATGAAGATATTATTTAAACAAGCAGAAATATTTCTAGAAAATAGGTCAGATTAGAGTTTTGATTTGCATCACTTCAATGTAGCCTTACTCAAATGAGGCTTAATAATTCAAGTAAAATGAACAAAAGTATCTCTGGTTTAGAGGACAATATTTAATCTGGCAGGCAGATATCTGATTATGAGAGAGGCTGTATTAGTGCTCACAAGATATTCAAAACAATTGCTATGCTTTCTTCTAAGTGAACAGTACCTTAGCAGTATCACAGAAAAAAAATAATAATTGGCATGATTATATGTAGCAAGGGTCCCTGACTATATGAAGATAGGACAGAACAGACGACACACCAACTGATACAGCTTCCATGTAGAATTCCCCCTTATTATCAGCCTGTGGTGAGTTACATAGATTCACCACACAGTTTACAGTTACAGTCTATACAAAGAATGCAAACAACCCTTATTTATCTAAGTCTTAAGGTGGCTAAAGTGTTAAAACTACAATTCTGCTTTTAGAAACCCATTACTTTCCAGAACACCTTAATTTAAACTGTGAATTTCTAACTGCGTCACTGTGGCCTGCAGGCCCTGTGGGCCCAGGGGCCCACAGGCTCTGCACACCAAAGGTCCCAGTCTGGAATTTCTCACCCTCAATCAATCCAAATATAACATTCTCTAAAACAAATACCAACAATTATAGGATCATATTTTGTATTTATTTATTTTTTTTGTTGAAAGTAAAATTTATTTCAATAAAAAGATATTCATTTCACAAGGTGTAACAAAGTCATTTAGGTCTTGTGCTCTTCATAAATTCCTTGGACACAGGACTAGAAGAGATACTAACCAGATCCACAGATGATAGAAAACTGGGAGGAGCTGTTGACTCCCTCTAGAGCAGGAAGGCCCTGCAGAGAGACCACAACAGATTTAGAGGGCTGGGCAATCACCAACCACAGGAAGTTCAAGTTCTGGATTCTGCACCTCACATGGGCCAACCCTGGCTGTACAGACAGGCTGGACAATGAGATTCTGGAAAGCAGTGCCATGGAAATGGACCTGCGGGTCCTGGTCAGAGACAAGTTGAACATGAGTCAGCAGTGCCCTGGCAGCCAGGAGGGACAACCCTGCAGGCAGGAGTTTTCTACTGAACCTTATACTGCACATAAGTAATAATTTGTTCCAATATGAAAAAAAATTGTGCTGGAAAAAAGTAAACCATTCTTTTTTCTTCCATTATCAACTACTCTTTCCACTTCAGTCTGATTAAAGTAAGAATTTCTTTTTGATAATGAAATTGAATATTTCTAACTAATCTAGAAACTGAATGTGAATCACCTAAGCACTGATCTCTAGATATTTATCCTGCCCTCTATTTCAAATAAAACTCAATAGGTTACAGGCAAGAAAATAATTCAAAATCTGAATTTCTCTTGAGTTAACTATTTGAGGTTTGTAATTATAATTTGTATAATAAAACCTATTAATCTCTCATTTTTTTTGAACACTCTTTTTGATAGATCGTTTGTTTGCTTCTCTCTTTGTTTAAGTGCCAAAATACCTTAAGAGTCTGGCTTGCAGTACTTGTTTGGGCAAAAATCCTAGTATTTTCTATGATGCTAATACTAGACCTATGGCATAAACTTTAATTAAATGATTGTACTCACAAGAAAGAGAATGGACAGCTATCATAAAAATGTCACCTCAGTGAGACAAACAGATGAAGCTGTAAGGGATTGAATCTAGCCACTATACTATAATATTTCCCTAATTAAATTCCTGAATCTGTCAAGGAAAAGAAATGTGTTTTGTCAGTTTCAAGTATTTTTCACAGCAATAATCTTATAATTCTCTAGATTAAATTACAAGTAAGCAGAATATCAAAATGTAATTTAAAGACTCAGTGAATTTAAAGAATAATTTAAATGTCCGTATGGGGAACTTTTTGTTGTTGAAAAACACCAGTAGAGCCAAGTTTAAATGACCTGCAGAAATTTACTAATTAATTGCATCCTTTTGCCTCTTCTGTCACCAATCCTTGATTTTTGTACCCATTAGGTTACCACCTTAGACCTAATAAATAGATTACATAGAATCTCCTGCAATTTTTTCAATGTAGATAAAAATGTATTTTTTTTTTCCTTTTCTTTTCAAAATAAGATTTCGGAATTTGCACTGGATAGAAAATGCAACGGTTTAACTCCAAAGCAGAAAATTTGTTTTATTATTTCTGTGGACTGGATTCTAGTTACCTTAAGCTGCATTCTGTATGTGAAAAGCTGCTTTATTATCAATGCATGCAATATTTAACAGCCCTACTGTCCATAGAAAATTATTCATATTTTGAAAATCATCTTTATAAAAACTCTGGGGTTAGTAACAGAAGATATAGGGGAAAAAAAAATAAACTCACTACAAATACTCCTCATAAGGTCTGTGTTCATGCCCTGCCAAGCTTCATGTAGAATGGATAGATTTTAGTTCTCTTTCTGGCTATTGTCTGCATCAAATATCTTGAATAATATTTCTGTTCCTTCCTTTAGTTAGCTCACTTAGAGATAATAATTTTGTTCCTGTTTCCATCTATTAGATATAACTAATTTTTATAAGATTTTCATGCCTTGCTATAGGGCAAAACTACACATTCACATGAAGGAGGGCCAAACAGCTGTCATGTCACGCATTTAGAAGGAGCCACAAACCATCAAAATCTCTGAATGCTCCCCCAGCTCATTTCCACAGGGGGAAATGTGTTAGACAGTGTAAAAGCCCTCTGGAGCATTCCTACATAAGTCTGAGTCTCTATAACCCACAGAACTCTGCTGCACTTGCCCCCAGCTCCAAGGAATCAAAACTATGACCATCGGTCTGACTATGGACATTGAAACTGCAAAGACCAAGTGTTATAGCAGGATCCACGGGTGGTGGTATCTTTCCTTCCCACTGTCTACTCTTGCTCTTTCCTTCTTTTTCTTTCCTTTCCTTAGATATTTTCTTCATTATATTATTTTTATTTTTAAAAGAAAATAACCAAAATGGTCACACACTTCCTTTCTGCTCCAATTACTTTTTTAAAATAAACCTGCCTCACATATACAAGGATCCTTCTGTGTTTGGTTTCATGCTCAGAGATGGGTCCTGACAGAAGATCATCAAACTTGATGACTTTTTGACTTCTGTCTTATGTAAGATCAGATGTGCAAGTATTAAACTTCTCTCTGTTTTCCAGAAGCTTTGAATCAGAATAATAGTTATGGATATCAAGATGCAGCCCAGTGAAATAGGAGCCTGAAAGACAATCCTCCTGTTTCTAATCAGATGAGACAACGAGATATAGCTTTGCATAAATGTGTTATATTAAAATTCTATTTTTAAAAAGAAGCACGTAATTCAAAAAAAGATCAAGTTTCTTCTCAGAAAAGTAATTTGATATTATGTTTTCTATTGGAAATGCCCCCAGTTGTTGTTAAAGTGTTTGATGACATACAAACCACTACTGTTGTTTTGTTCTGTCAAATTACTTTGCTTCCTTCGTGGTTTTCATACTGCAAAACAAGAACAATGGAAAGCACAAAATACTTAAAATTAACTACTTGAGTTCTCCTGCAGAGTATATCCTTCATTATTCAGTAAAATCTTTCAGTGTTAGGTCTCAAGTACTTTAATGCTTTCAACACAGCAAAAGAGAGAGAATACATGCATTTATCAAAATGTTGCGATACATTTCTTCCAAAGAGAAAAAGAAATATTTATCTTCCTTAGCAATCAGGATTTTTTTTCTAAGGGAAGGGAAATACAAATTTTATTATACATAAATTGGAAAAAAAAACCATACTGTAAATAAAATATACCATTTTGCAGCTAAGCAATCAGAAAATCCATTAAATAAAGGTATTTTTGACTGAAACAAAATCATGATCTATAATTGTGTATATACACTTTAATAATGTAACACTAATGATTATTGGCATGTGCCTCTTCCACTAACATATTCTAACTAAAAGTAGGGTCAATAAGTGAGAATACTGAACTGTGAGATTCAGCTGAGAAAAAGGAGCAATAATTCAACTCACAGAAATATTCATCTAGCAGCCAGAAAAGGGTCAATGTTTAATCAAATTATTCATTTTTTAAAACAATTTTATTTTTATGATTCTTAAGCCAGCATTAAATAGGGATGATGAATTATTTCACAGTATTTTAGATGTTATACATAAGTCTGTGAGATTTCCATGCTAGATGTGTGCCACTTTGGAGGTAACCTGAATGAAAATCATTTAGCTGAGCCAAGATCTGAATTTTCTGATTTAGTTCTTAAGTCAAACCAAAAGTAATGTTGCATCACATCCCACTATGTGGATTCAAAGCCTGCTGAAAACAGTGCCAGCTCCTGGAGAAGTCCCATCCAGGTACAGCCAGTACCAGATGCAGATACACCAGGGACTGAGCTGTGAGATGCAGTATGTGATGAGCTATGAGTGAAGAACTCCATACTGAAAATGTTTATCAGCTGAAATGAGAAAGGAAAAGCAGACAGCTGTTGGAGATACTGAAACTAAAAGGGTTTCACAGGAGTGAAACAGAAGCAGAAAAGTGCAATAAAATGGCCCGTTCTGAAAAGTGGAAGGCTCTCTATAACAAAAAGCTTTACAGAGGCACAGACTTACCTACTGAATCCCCATGCTTGCTGAAATGGCAGCAAGAAATGGGTTTAACTTTAGGCCAGTAATGAGTTTCATTTTGAGGCCAAAAACTCATAGATACTGAGTTTGCAACTGCAGCTGATTCCAAATGGAACTTCATGTGTTTGCTTTCAATTAAAATATAAGTGGATTTACATGCATTTGGATTTACACAGAAAATACCCTCTGTGGAAGAAACCTACATGAGAAGTTAAATAAAAGTTGTTTCTCTCATCTGCTTCCATTGTGTGGAGAGTAACATTTTGTACAAATAAATACCAAAACAGCTCATAAACCTTTTCTCCTCCCTCTGGTAGAGATGGTTATTGCCTTGTTCATATGGATTCACTGATTTAAGTGCACACAAGCACCTGTCACAGAAAGTGTGAGAATGCCAAATACTAGTCAGACAATATAAAGTAATTAAACCTTTTACTGTATGTTGCTTCTTAAGGGCAGTCATGCCTTTGTATTAAAAAGCATCTGCATGAAGGGAGTCACCAACAACAAGAACAGCAAATACAAATGTTGTTCAAATTTTACAGGAAGGAAGATCCAAAGGAACTGTTGAGAATTGGGTAAAATATTCTTTTTGAAGGTATTTTATTTTGTGGTCTCGATTACAGAACATTCCATCTCATCAGGCACTGAATTTCTTAGCATATGTTCTCAGATCAAAGGCACTGGCTCCCACCTACTGAAATCATACATTATCATGACTCAGTAAAAAAACAGATAAATCCCTTGAATGCCCTTAAGCAACACTGTGTTTCTGCTTTCTGAAAGATCTTCATATGTCATGTAATGTTTTCCAAATCATCCAATCATTTTGTGGCTGAATTAATAAAGAATTTATAGATATTAAAATACGGAAATATGTAAATAGGTTGCCACATTGATATTAAAATACGGAAATATGTAAATAGGTTTCCACATTATCCTAACAGAGGCAGAGAATGAACTACATTTGCAATTGAGAGTTTGTATGCTTTTCAAATTTAGGAAATTAAATTACTGGAAAATGTTATGCCTATTATCATAGCCATCTATATAAAACAAAGTATTTGGTTTTGTTTATTGCATAAAATATAAGGGTGGTGACATACATGTGAGTTGCTTTTCATGGTCTTCTTTGAATTTCTTTATAAACTGCCCAGAAACTCTGCCAAGCTTCTGGGGTTTTGATGTGTGTGGTGAAGACAGAAACTGAGCATCTCTATGAAGTATAACAGCTGGATCTCACTGTTCAGCATAATGTGGTAACACAAGTAATCCATGTGTGTCTCAAACTCCACAGAACTTCTTTTTGATTTGACTGAGGTAAATGGCAGGAAAACTACCTTGCTCTTATCTTAGGATAACATTTTTTTGTTGAATGTAAACAATGTATATTGACTTCAGTGAAGCATCTTATAGAACAAGGAATTTCATAGTTTCAGTTACATAGGTTTATTTCATTTGTGTCCTGGAATATGGGAAAAAGAAATGACAGGTACCAGAACTATCCTAGAAATGTATCAAGCAGGCTACTCAAAAGATACTGGCAAGTCTTGCCAACCAATGATTTTCCAACTTTACATTTGTTCTAGACGCACCCACTCATATGTAAATTTCAATTAGTTACTAGACATTTATTTATTTATTTATTTCATGGAGTCATGGAATCATTTTGTTGGAAAAGACCCTTAAAATTATAGAGTCCAACTGTCTGGTTTGTATATTATAGGGTAGAACCTGGGTTAAGATATCTTGTTCTTGTGTTATATTACATCTCAGAAATCCTTGCTAGACTGTAGGGTTTAAGTCTATTTTTAGCTATTTTAAAAAGAAAAAAAATTAAATTCACCTACTTGCTAATGGCAAAGTAGTTTTTCCAGCTGTCTATGCAGTATAATTGTATAGGCTCTAAAGGGGCAATTTGCTCCTGAATTTAGCATAGGTATTTATATTTGGACAAGTAAAACCACATTGTCTTTAATAAATGGATAAACACTACTAGAGCAAAGTTCTGAAGTTTTGTTTCAAAATTGAAGAAGTGATGAGATGAGTTGCATGTTTAAACAATTTTTTTCCTGGCAGGCAGAAATATCCTAAGTTCAGATATATGTAGTTCATCAAAGGAATATTAGGATAAATTTTTGATTAGTGTCTATGTTATTCAAGGTTGTTAACTGGAATCCCTAATGTCAAGTCCCCTGGAATCTCTGAAATTTTCATGCATAGACACTGAAACTGCATTGACTTCTGAGTGGTCCATCTGCCTAAGCTGGTATACAAACCATAGTGATATCTTTAAAGTGCAATTTTATTTGAGGCACCTGGGTTGTTGTGTTTTTGTTTGGTTTTTTTTTTTTTTTTTTGAGTTAGTTTATCAGGCAATTGAGAACCTACTTGTTGTGAAAGTGGTGGATGTGGTATGTTCCTTAAGAATTCTAAATCATGGTATCTTGCAGCATTCTGACTCTTAAACACTGGAAACCTTCATCAGCTCTAGTGCAAGTTGCTGAGTAATGGAACATTCAAAGCAACCACAAAGAGCTCTTGTACTCTTATTTACTCTTAGTCAATGAAATTCACAAAGATTTTCCTTATTATCAACATATTTGTAGAGTTTATTTTCAAAGAAATTGTGATTTTCAGTGTCTGTTCCATCATATGGGTGGGTTAAGTTAGCAAGGTCCAATTATAATCACAGTAGTTTTATATGTAGTTTATTAGATACAATAAAATGTACAAGCGAAAGGGGAATTCTGATCAGAAGTCAGAAGCCTTGAGAAATTACAGTGACTGTACATGAAACTGAAGACGTGCCGAGAGGTAGACTTGGTTTAATGATCTGTCACTTTCCGTGAAGCCACATTTCAAGTACAATGAACCATTTACAACTGCATGAGTATTACCTTAAATCCCTGTTGAAATTATAGTTATAAATATCTAGGATTTGGTTAAAAAAACCCCGCTTATGAAATATGGACTTTTCTTCTTAATGTTAAACAGTTAAATCCTTAACTATTACTTATGCTCAGAAAATATTTACAACTAAATATAATGAACAGAATCATTCTCAAGCATATTTCTTGATGACTGATTTGTTCATTAAGTCGTCAAAACCCAGTGCTATGGTGTTCACCTTTCAGCTCTCTGTAGCAGTCAATGAAGTCAAAGGGAATCTGTTCACTGGCTTCAGAAGGTGGCTAATTGAGCTTCCTGCCCTTCTTGAGATGTACAGGATCTTCTGGGTAAAACCTCTCTGAATTGCTCCCTGATTACATTGAATTTTCTGCCCTGTTAAAATATTCTCTAGCTGTAGCGTTGATATACGCTAATTCAGTAAAGTTTCTAATTAAGATTTAGCTTATGTGCAAATCCTGGTTGACAAAACTGCCTCCAAAGTTTTAATCAGCAAGTTTAATTTGTTATGCCATCTCTGTGAAAATGTATTCAGTTTCTAGGAGCCTGTTTTCTTTTCTGAAAAGCAGGACAATAAAAAGTAATTTTATGCCATGACTGGTTGATGGCATAAGGCACTGTTTTTGATTACAGCAGTGATTTTCTGAAATCATAAAAAGAACAGAAGTCTACTCATTAACATGGAAAAAACAAGTGACTCTATCTGAGTTCCCCTAAGAGTCGTATCTTTTACAAGGTTATTGTCCCAGGCTTGGAAATAAAGACAATTTTACTGTTTAGGAAGAGTTAGAAAGAAATTCAGCATAATTTCCATGAGGAAAACAATCAATAATCAAAGATTATTTCAGCATAAATGCTCCAGCACCTTGGGCATTTATAATAATGGCATTAGTCTTCTCAAAAGGCCAAGTAAATAATCCAATCTAGCTTTTACCCAGTCCTTTCCATCCTTTTCTGCATTGCTCATTTACTCAAATACTCTTGCTTAAGAGACCTACTCCTTATGTCAGCCTGTGTTGCAGCTGACATAACCTACTCCTTATGTCAGACCTGCTCTTTATGTCAGCCTGGGTTGCAGGTTGAGGTGAGTATGACAAGATTCCTTTGACCCAAGACAGATGTGTCTCCACTCCAGCAGCTGTGACTTTGCTTTCCCACAGTGCTTAAAACAGAATAAATCACTTGTTACCAAAAGCCTGTTTGGTTAAAGTTGGAATGGGTGACTTCAAAGAGCTCCTCTGTTACAATTCCTCACACAGGTCATAATAAGGTCATTTGTTCTACCATTACACAAGCAACATGATGGCATTTCAATCTTCATATAAAATTGTTTACATGAATAACCCAAATAATTTAAATGATCAAGAGTCAAAATTGCATCTGTAATGTTTCATGGTATTTTGTGTGAGGCAATGTAGCATCACCCTAGGGTAAAGCTATTTCTGTCATCCCTGTGTAGTCAGTAACATTTGGAATCCTGGGAGGTGCAAACCATCTTGGACAGCCAGTTCAGGAACCCAGACCTACAATGAAACATAAAAGGCAAAGTCAGACTCCAAAATATGCTAGAAAAAAAATCCCAAAGTAAAAATATTTCTCCTTTTAAACTTTTTGGAGAAGAATTAAATAAACAACATGGAGAGGAGAAAAATAATTAGAGTGAATCATGTTGAAAATTCACTTACGTCTTTTGTCCTTCTTGCTGTGTGGTAGACAGTAAAAATTTTCATGGTCTCATACCTGAAATGTAGCAATTGTTATTGCTTATATTTTGAACTGTATCAAAAGCTGCTCCAACAGAAATACTATTATGCTGTTATGGATAATAAAAGGAATGGCTTGACTTACTGTAAAAGGTGAATAGACTGCATACATGGCTTTCAGAATGCCAGTCACTTGCATTTAGAAAAGTCAGACTTGCTTGTTGGTTTGCAGCAATGTTCCCTGCTGCACTGAAATGTGCTCAGAATAAACCTAGTGAAAGAAAAAAATAAATTTCTAGTTTTCCTCTCTCAAAAAAAAACAAAAATAAATTGAATTGTTTGGGACTTTGCTGATTAATAGGCTAATTCCTTTCTGTTTATTCTTTGAGATGCAGGTAATTTTCAATCCATCTCTGGAACCTTCTTTTCTGAAAAAGAAAAATATATTTCCAGAGTCTGGTCTGTCAGTAAGATTTTTTTGTGCTCAAGTCTACACCATGAGAGGGAACAGTTGCTGCCTTTGTGGACAGGAAAACACACTTTTCACTATCAACCAGTAAGGAGACAAATAATTCTTACCCCCAAATATAATTAGTTGATTTATTAGAGGCAAATTATTTATGTTTCTTAGTCAATCTAGAACAAGTATTAGCACAAAGCAATTTATTCGTATTCTAGAACTTAATTCCTACATGTCACCCTCAGACTCAGAACAAGAGACACAGAAAAAAAACCCAAAAACCAGTCCTCCAGTAGCCCAGACCATAGAAGTAGTAATGTGATTTCTGGTGAGTTTCAAACACACTTTTTGAAAAGGAAAAAAAAAACCAAAAAGGATTTTTACAAAAACTGACTTTTTTTCTACATAAACTAATATATATTTCTAAATAAAATAATGTAATACTAGATATAAAATAAATGTAATTGGAATAAAACAAAGTAACCATTCCTTAAAAGAATTAGGCTTTTGAAGATACTTAGTTTTTCTGAAATCCTCCCCCAGGAGGGGATTCCTTGCTGCATGTTTGACCGATTTTTGAGGTAAAGGAGCACTTTCAGCAGCATAAACCTTCTTAGTTAGTGACTTTACACCCAAATGGAGGTCTGATCATTTTTTCTCCCAGACATTAAACATAAACACCCCAGACATGATTCTATCCATTGCCAAGGACCTTTATATATGTCACAGGTTTTAAACCTTAAACCTGCACCCAGCATTTCCCAAAGATCCATTTGAAAATGTTTTCAAGAGAAAATATTTTTTACAAGCTAAGCCTTCCTTTGACAGACCCTCTACAGGCACACTACAGATGCACTTCAGCTATTTTTGCCTTCCTTATCCTCATCCTAATCCTAACCCTACACAGATTCTGACCCTCAGCCAGGGAACCCCTGACCTGGCCAGGATTAAACAGATGTCAGAGAAAGTACTATGTGTAACCTACCCTCCTTTAGCAGACTGTGACTCCACTCCAAATGGTATACCAGGTTTTGACTCTCTTCTATTTTAAATTGCTAAACCCATCATAAACTCAAGTTTTTGTATGGACTAAAACAAACAAACAAACAAAATATAATCCCAGTTAGGCCTATCCTAGCTGAAAAAAAAGAAAAAAAAAAAAAGAAAAAAAAATGGGATAATTTATTTATGTAGCTTTTCCTTTCCTTTGTCAACCACTTTGCAGCACCCAACTTCAACCCTAAGGCTACAGATAACTTTCTTGATCTAAGTCTCAACAAATTCAGGACTGAGAAAGGGAAATCCTTGCATTTCTGTCATGCATGCATATATACTTAGATATGTGTGGTGGTGTGTTTTGGTTAAGTAAGTTTTATTACTTGAAGTAATTTATGTAATGGTTTGTTCCATGTACCCCTTTGGTTATTCCCCGCTTGGTTTACCCCAGTCACTGTTTTCTGTCAATCCTTTGTTATGTAACCCAGGGGCCCTGCCTGTCACCTCGAGGCCTCTCCTTACCTCTGGAAAGTTCTAGGGAGAGCCTCGAGGGATAGGACAGGATTCCTGATTTCCCCTCCTACCCCACCTTGGTTTGTTCCCCTGTTTGTCTATTGTGTCTTGAGCCACGCCTGAGTTACCTCTGATTGGACCCACACAGAACCCATCCCTCTGTACCACCCCCGGGATAAAAGTTACTGCACAAAGGGTGGCTCTGGACTCTGTTGAGGCAGACACCCTGGGCAAATAAACCCAGTTTGGTTGACCCTCGACAGTGTCCCCTCTTTCTCTCTCGCGCCATCACTGCCTCCAGCCAAGGGCCAGCCAGGACCCACAGGATCTCTAAGGTGACCTGGTCACTGGAGAGTACCTTTCCTGCAGCGGTGTCAGGGTTAGCCAGGGCAGGAACAGCCGCGACAAAGATACAGATATGTATATGCATATACTGGAGGAACATAAGGTCCCTTCAAACCCAAATTGTATATTTCTATTGTTCAATGATTGCATGGTATAATGCAATATGATTCTGTATCTGTGTGTTTCTCTTTAAGACATGTGTGTTACTGATACATACATATGCATTTACATATGTGCTTGCATTCCTGCGTATGTGAGCTAAAATACTCAGTAACTTCAACTGTATGAGACCAAGCTCCACAGAAGTCTAGCCCTACAGGAAGTGTTTTTCTCCACTATACTGTCTCACTATACTTTTGTCTTTAATACCTGTGATGGCCTCTGGGAGCCTTGTAGCCCTGTGTTTCAAGACTGTGGCTGGGGGAACAACAAACTTCCAGCTGACACTAATCTTGTTCAGTACATGCTGCTCCAGCTGGATGCACATATGGGGTCTGATAGGATATATCCCAGAGTACTGAAATAGCTGGCTGATGTTATTGCAGGCCCTCTCCATCATTTTCCAATGTTTGTGAGTGCCTAGAGAGGTCCCTGTCAACTGGAAGCTCAAAAATGTTGTCCTAATTTTCGGGAAGAGTAAGGAGGACCCAGGTAATTTCAGTTGTGTCAATCTCACTTTAGTGCTTGGTAAAGATGTGGAGAAGGTTATTCTGGGAGTCCTCGAAAAATTTGAGAGACACTGCATTCTTTTGTCTTAGTCAGCATGGGTTCATGAGGAGAAAGTACTGGTCAACCAACTTAATTTCTTTATATGACAAGGTCATTTATCTAATTGACCAAGGGAAGACAGTAGATGTAGGGGGTTTTATTTGAGCAAAGTTTCTGATACTGTCTCTCACTTTATCTGTATGGATGTGTCCAGCACACTTCTAGACACGCCCATAATACATTGGGTGATAATTGGTCAATGGGCCAGGCTCAGAGAGCTACAGTGAATGGGGCTGGTGGCTCTTCCTCAGAGCTCAGCACTAGGGTCAGTGAGTTTCTAATGGTTTTATAAATTATTTGGATGTAGGAACAGAATATGCATTAAATTTGCTGATGATATTAGACTGAGGGGCTGTGGACTTCCAGAGGTTAGAAAGCAGCCCTGCAGGAGGAGATCTGGGGGACTTGATCAATGGCAAGCTGAATATGAGCCAGCAGTGCCCTGGCAGTCAAAAGGGCTTACACTGTCCTGGGATGCATCAGGCACAGCAACACGAACCATTTGAGGGAGGAGATTGTCTCACTCTACTGTGTACTGGTGTGACCCCACATTGGGTACTGTATGCAGTTTTGGATGTCTCAACATATAAAGGACATTAAACAATTAGAGTGTGTGCAGAGAAAAGCCAAGAAGATGGTGAAAGGCTGTGAGGGCAAGACTTAGGAGAAGCAGCTGAAGTCACTTCATTTGTTTATCTCAGAGAAGAGAAGGCTGAAGGGCCACAGTCTAGAACTTGCCCAAAGGAGGCAGTAGAGAGGGAGGTGCTTGATATCACTCTGATAGCAACAGAACAAGAGGAAATGGAATGAAAATACATCAAGGGAAGTTCACACTGGACATTAGGAAAATGCTCTTCATTGGAAAGGTGATTCATCACCAGAACAGGCTTCCCAGGGATCATGGCACCAAACCTGGCAGGGTTCAAGGAGCACCTGGATGATTTTCTAGTCATAAGAGTTAAGATTTAGGTATTCCTGTGAGTAGCAGTAATTGGACTTGATGGTGATTATGGGTACTTTAAAATTCAAGATATTCAATGATGCTATGTATTTGCTTCATTATTTACACATATTCTGGATTACTGCTGAGTGGTGAAAGTAGAGGGAGAAGGATGTATATGTATCTGTGGGCACTATTTTCATGATGAACTAAGTTAATATGCACACCTTGAATAACAGTAAGTTTTAAACTGTATCTTTTCCAGACATTAATGTCAGTTAAGGGTTTTTTGTTTGTTTGTTTTTTTCTTTTTTCCTACTGGAAGAAAGGAAATAGTAGAAACTAAACATTTTTTGACTGAGAGTGAAATTTCTGTAAATTGTTACTGTGACAGTAAGGAAAAACTTCAAAAAAGTCACTGATACTTCTGGGGGAAGACATAGTACTAATAAAGACTATTCCTCTGAAGCTGAATCATAGTCTCTGTGTGTTGGGTATGCCTGAGATGGAGCTCAGTTTCCCCATAGCAACCCTCACAGTGCTGTGCACTGGTATCTAGAAAGGTGCTGTAACACAACACTGTTTTGTGTGTTTTGTCAGCAGCTGGGCAGCACTGGCACAACACCAATGCTGTCTGCAACACTCTGTTCCTCATCAGGCTGGGGGTGGGCAAGTTCTTGGAAGGGGACCCAACTAGGACAGCTGACCCAAACTCTCCAAAAGGACCTATCCCTTAGGATATCAGGTCAGATACAGAAGCTAAGAAAAGGATGAAGAAAGGGGACAATCATCATTTACAATATTTGCCTTCTGCAATCTACATGTTCTGAAGCCCTGCTTCCCAGGAAGTGGCTGGACATCACCCACTGGTGGGAAATAGAATAACATATATTCTCTTTCTTTTTGCTTGTGCAACCTTTCGCTTTTACTTTAGCAAACTGCCTTTTTTCAACTATCTAGTTGCTTTTTATTTTATTTTCTGTCCCTGTCCAGCTGAGAAGGGGAAGTGTTGGAGTGGATTGGTGGTCACATGGCATCCAGTCGAGGTCAACCCATCACAGTGTGATAATTTTGCCCCAGGAAATCCCAGGAGAATCCAGCAGGGTGCTTCCAACCTCATTTGTTGGAAGCATAAATGGCAGAAAATTCACAAGTTTTGATTGCGCTATTTGCTTGAGTTTGTCAGATGGGGGTTACTAAAATGGTACAGATCCACTAAAACTGGCACAGCTTGGAGTCACATAGAAAATAAATCAAAAAATATAATTCCCCTTGCAAAGAGTTATTTAGTTCATAACATGAACAGAACTTGTTTCAACATAGAAGGTACAGGAGATACTAAATAGACTGCATTGCTTTGCTTTGATAGCAATTCTTTCAAAATATGAAGACTATTGGGAAACAGAGAAACATGCAAAAATGTCACAACTGTTTTATAAAAACGTTCTGTAGTCTATATTGCAATTACACACAGAAGCCCGCTGAAAAATATAAAAACTTACTCTTAATAAAACAGACCAAAAAAAGATGGAGGAAAAGTAAGCAGCTTTAAAATATTTTCCCTGTACTTGATGTTGGTTTTCCTAAAATTTTTATAATCTGCTGATTCAAATAGCCTGAACCACACATATTTAAAAGCATTGTAATTCACAGTCCACAGTCTCTGCTACCCAGTACATTTTAGTCAGCTCAGTCTTTATATGGCTGATGCTGGGAAGCAATTCAGATCACTTATCTCAGATTGCAGTTCTAAAAATAAATAGATTACCCATACGTGACTGTTCAGCTTCAAGTGGACAACAAAAATTGTAGCGAGGTGGGGGGTGACCACTACTCCCAGGCAGTCAGTGACAGGGCAAGAGAAAATTGTCTTAAGCTGCACCAGAGAAGGTTCAGGATGAATATGAGGAAGAGTTTCTTTACTGAAGGTGTCAAGCATTGGAATGAGCTGCCCAGGGTAGTAGTGGAGTCACTGTCCCTTGGAGATGCTCAAGAAACAGCTGGATGTGGTACTTTGTGCCAGAGTTTAGTTTACATGGTGGTGTTTGATCAAAGGCTGGAGGCTAAGATATTGGAGGTGTTTTCCAACTTTAATGATTCTGTGGATCTATGATTCTAAAATAATAAAACTTTCTATTTTTTTTTCTCTAAGCCTTTGTTTCATGGATAAAGGTACTCAGACTATGTTTTAAGGTCAAATGTTTGAATTATTTTAAAATTAAATTTCAAAGTGCGTTTTCAGCACCTGTATTCACAGTACACATATGGTGCTTATGCCTGATAAATACTCCATGAGTAAACTGATGCACTTTGCTGAGTCTAAACTTTGGCTGAATTGTACAGTTCTACAACGATTTGATAATAAAGATCAAATATTCTACAGAAATTACCTTAAACAAATTTAAGACAGACGAGACATCATTTACTCTTGCTCGTGGTTTGCCTATTAGCAGATCTCTACAAAGAATGTGTTGAGGATGGGAATATGCCAACCAGGAATAATAGAGTAGTGTAGAGGCAGTATCTTTATTCAGGAATCAATAGCTGCTTTCTTCACTGGAAGTCATGTCCTGTGAGGAACAGCAAAGGACATGAAGTGTGTCTACATGGAGAAAGACTGAGGTGTGACCTCATCACTGTCTACAGCTTCCTGACAAGGGGAAGTAGAGAGGTGGGTGCTGAGATCTCCTCCATAGGATCCACTGATAGGATATATGGGGAATGGTTCAATGCTGCACCAGAGGAGGTTCAGACTGGACATTAGCATTTCTATACTGAGAGGGTGGTCAAATACTAGAACAGGTTTCCTAGAGAGGTGATGGGTGCCCCAAATCTGTTAGTGGTTAGGAGGCATTTGCATAGTGCCCTTAAGAATGGGGTATAATTTTCGTCAGCCCTGAAGCAGTCACACTGTTGGACTACATCACTGTTGTAGGTCCCTTCCAGCTTAAATATGCTTTCCTCTTCTTGGGCTATATTTTGACCAGTTGAAAAACAGTGATGATTGTATTGAATGGCTTTATCATTCTTAGGGGGTTTTAACACTAAAAATCATTAAAAAGAGATTTTTAAAGCTGTTTCTTCTTGACCAAGAAGCATGTCTTGAGAAGTGATGGAGAAAGAGAGACTGAAGGTCGACAGTTGTAAACTGAGGACAGTTTTTCTGTTTTCATTTAATTTCCCTTTCTGTCAGATTCAAGAAGTACACCTTAGAATGAATGAAAGATTAATTTATTAAAGATTAATATTTTAGGAAAACCTGGTTTAGTATTTTCAGGCATTGATTGATCTTCTGCATGAAGACTTATTTCAATAAAATAAAGGAACTTGAAATACAAATCTGAATTCAGTGTTTCAGTGTAGGAACTCCTATTTGTCTCTTCTGGGAGTTTGTCTTGTTGCCATTGAGGTACCTGGTAAATTCATCTTGACATCAATAATGTAATATCAGTTGTTTAGAAACAGAGGACAGGAGTCAAAGAATTGATACTAAGTTATGCTCCACATTCACAGAAAATAATCCAGCATTAAGAGGTTTCTGCATCCAAATCATAAACCTGCATAGAACTCTACATTTGTTGTCAAAATTAAAAAAGAATGGCTTTCAAAATAATAAAATCATTTTGCATAACTTCATTTTAAGTATTTGATACTGTAGTTTCATAATTCCTGGTGCAACATTCTAAATTTTTGAATAGCAGTAACATAAACCTGCAATGAGTACTTTTACAAAACACAAAACACAGATGCTTACAGACACTAGGCAAATTCTACTTATGACAGAACAGCCTCATAAAGTTTCTCATAAACTAAAATGCCCTGGGATCTATTCCAAAAATTGTCTTGTTTTGAAAAGAACCACGGCCTGAGGGGTTTCACAGTTCGAGCGTGGAGAATAAGGTCAAATACACACAAAAAAGAAAGGAGTATAAAATGTCATCACTTATAACACATATTTCTAAAAGAGGCCATTTTATCAAGGCTTTTTCCCAATATTAGATAAAAAGAGTAAGAGTAATGACTGCCATAATGAGATGGTGATGATTCTTTTGTTTTATTCTCTATGCTTCATAATCACATTCAGCAGGTCCAAATAAAACCCTGAAACAAGATAGTGTTACTGGATTAGATGTATCTGCTGCAGCATATGCCTAAGGTCACAGAACCCTGCTGTCTCTCATTCATTTATAGCCTAGTGGGGATCCAAGGCCACAATGTGAATGTTGGGATAGCCTGCTATCGCCGATTCTTAACTCCCAATGATGGGGTTTTTTTTTAATGCTTTAACAGAAACATATTGATATTTTCACTAGAAAGACAGTAGCAGACAGACTGTTGTGGTAGCACAATGGCCAGCAATTGGACTCAAATTCCCAGTGCAAAGGAGATGGGAGCCAACAACACCAGTGGCTGTGCCAGAAAACACCCAGCCTTGCAGCAGACTGCCAGGGCTTTTTGGATATGGTTATCATGAAACCCTCAGAAACCAGCTCATCCACTCTCCCTCAGTCTGAACTAGGTTGTGTATACTTTGTTGCTCTTAACAAGGCAGGTCTGTGATTTTTAGGTACAAAACGTTTGTCTGTGTCTCAACCACAGTTTCTTATGCGTCAGAGCCATACACAGAAACTGTAGAAATGAGCACACTTAATGTCTGAGATCACTCTGCTCACACTCATTGGTACCTACTCATACTCATTATTCATTAAATTCATCATGCTTTTTTTTAATTGCAGCCAATAATTTGAGCAATTAATATGTTATATTTTGAAGGAAATAAAATAGTTCTCTCCCTATATATTCCTAAAAGAAGGAAAATATCCAGAAACCTATGCCACTTTCAAACATGCTACAGACACCCCTATCATGAATTGTTGTTCAAAAGTAAGGTAGTTTCTTATTGTACAGAGAAATGCTTCAAAACACGATCATTAGACTACTTTGGAACTTAATTCTTCTTACATATAATTTCTCATAGATCATGTCTGTCAAGAGTTTTAAACATTGAGTATGTCTCCTCACAAATGCATTTCTAAATTGTGATATCTCTTAATTAATTACACAGTATTACTTTGAGCTGCACTTAGAAATAAAATCTTTACTAAATAGTTTTAGAATAAAACAAAATTTGCAAACTCTTTTTAATGCACTACAAAAACTTTAATTCAATTTGATATTTACTGGGGTTACTGGGGGGTTTTTTTGTTTTTGTTTTTTTTGTTTTTTGTTTGTGTTTTGGTTTTTTTTTTGTTTTTTTTTTTTTTAGTGGAAAATAACCATCTAATTAAGTTCACCAAAATACTTTGTTTTGAGGTCTTTCTACACTAATGGAACCAGAGGAAAAAGACATGCATACCCATCACAATTATTCCACAAAGGAATTAATTTTGCCTGCCTATTTTAGAAAAGGATAAAAATGTTTCTGGGAACCCAGGTTCCTTCAACAAATCATATAGAAAATAAAATAAATTCCTTAGAACTAAGATTGAATAATTAAGTAGTTTAGTTAAAGCAATCTTCAAAGTAGATACAAATTATGGCATTAAAAAACCCCATCTATTGACAGTCTAGAATGCAAGCACTGTACTCCTTGTAATACTCCTTTACTATCTGTCTTAACTATCTATCAGTAGTTAATAAGCCATGAACCTTGGGTAAGGTTGTTAAGACTGAAAAAAGGTTGAAAATAAGTAAAGAAAAAATTGTTGGGTGGGCCCAGTAACCAAAGAACCATTCAGCCTGTGTGTGGTTGGTGGGCTGCTTGCACTTAGTAAAGCATCTGGAAACACTCTACAACATGATTACAAAACCCAAAATGCCTGCAGACGTCATCAGGAACCAGTCCTTGCTAGCACATGTATTTCATTCTGTTACTGCACATAAACTAAGCAATTGCAAATTATTAAACAGTGTCAATAATGAGGTCCATGCCTGAGGTTTAGGGTTTTTTCCAGATAAAAATTCAGATATTCATAAACTCAAATCCCTTTTCAAAACAGCAACTCTCTGTGTAACAAGAACTGTCTTTGAAAGGTACAACATTGGGAGACCTCAGAAGCTGCATGAAAAAATGAATAATCTCCTTTTTAACAATAGTTCCTAAGAAAATTTCAGGGAGCTATTTGTGGGAGTGGAGAAATTACCTCTACAGCTATTGTGTTTATGTTATTAAGGGATGTGTTTTTGATTCCAAGATTTTCATTTGGATGGTTCTTTGAAAAGCACACTTATTTTTAAAATGCCCTAATCAATCCTACATTGTTCTATTTTTCTTCAAGTGTTTCTTGTAATCATATTACCATTTAATCACATTAGCATTTAAAAACTTCCAAACTAGACTCTTGAATTACCATTTTCTTGGGTTTTATTCAAATTTTAGCAAGTTTCCAAAAAGTAGAGAAGTAAATTGGAATATTATTGGGAAAATGTAAAACAGAATGCAAGAGTGGACTACCAACTGCCAGAAAAAGGGCTCAAGTTCAGTAGGGTACATCTGCTTTCCTGCATAAGACAGATGAAATGCGAACAGAGATCAGAAAATTTGAAATCGTTTCACATTGATTTATCCCTTATTCACAGTAGTGCCTACTTCTTTGAAGTAGAAACATGCATAGGTACACAGAAACATGCACAGTTTATTCATTAGCTTCTCAACAGCTTATGCTGGCAAAATCTGCCAGAAGGATGCCTTGTCTTTCTTCCACAGAGCAGAACAATTCCTTCAACATACTGTGAATTAGTTTCTTGAAAGGGGCTTATTTAGGATCAATGATAAAACACATATATGATAGTGCCATTTTTTCCCTAAATTTAAAGTAAATTGCAAAAGAAAAAGTACCAGCTAGCTGGAATAATCCTCATTATGTGAAATACCTGTAATGTTATTGATCGACATTAAAAAAAAATATCCTGAAGTTTGGGTTTCCTTCAAAGAGAGAATAAAGTTAACGTGTTTTCATTTACACATCTGAGATTGCCCTACCCTGGACACTGATAATGTTAGGGTTGTTTTTTTCTCAGCAAGAAAATGCTAGATTTATTTTTCCCAATTGCTGAAAATAGATCTGAGAATCTAAAATGTTAGGCGTTTGTTCTACTTCATAAGATAAAATTCAAATAATGTTCTCTAAATATTTTATAAACCATCAGTTTATCTTTTCCATTCAGTAAAGTTTTCACCCTTCCTTTTCTTATACACAGTGACATTGTAAGGTAAACTGTGCCTGATTAATCCTGATGTTGAAGTTAAGAAAGATGTCAGAGATACTTTAGCAATTAATGACTGCAAACATAAAGCAGCCTCTCTTCTCTCCTCCCTTACTGTGCTCTTTTGTGTAGACACATCTGTGGCGTTTTATTTTTCTTGAAGCAGCTTATCTGTTACTCACTAGGTATCTCTGTGCCAGTCCAACTCACCAATCCTGCAACCAACAATCCAGTGAAAAAATAAGGAAATTTCTTCCGTATGAGTTAAACTGACTCACTGAATGCTGCAACCAGCACTAGAGAGGCACAGGGTAAGAAACAAGTGAAAACAATTTGATCTGTTTTAAAGGAGGTTCAGATGTATGTGCTTCCCTTCTACCTGGAGTATTTGGAGTATACTGTGATCATACATGTGATCCCATAAAGCTGTTTAGTAAATGAGTGGTTTATTGTATTGAAATAAATAATAACAAACTAAAACAAAACAAACTAAACCAACCAAACAAACAAACAAAAAAGTAAAAATAAGGCCAAATAAATTGGGCTAAAAGCCATACTAAATTTTTAAATAGTTTCCCTAAAACCTTAAATTATATTTTCAAAACCTTGACCTTTTTTTACTTACTACCATTTATTTCACCTACACCTTTGTCTACAAATTTGTTTAACTGAAACAAAGTGTTCCTGTGACACAGTTGTTACTACAAACAATATCTAGTAAGAGTTAACTTAAATAATTTGTTGATCATCAGTTTTCTCAGTTTTAGCAGCAACGTTATGGAGAAACATTTTCATGGTTTATCAGAGTGTGAATATTTGTTGCTTTACTTTGTTACTTGTGGATGACTCTCCTGCACATAGCTGCCTTGCTTTCCTTGGAATTGGCTGAGAAAATGCTCACAATTGAGTTTGTAGCTTGCTTATTCCGGTTGAAGAGTTGAGCAAATTTACTTTCTCTAAGTTTCCAAGTCCCCTGTGCTTGCTGCCAAAACCATGTTTATGAGAAAAATATACTCATTAGGGCACGAGCAAATGGGTTGTTTTGCCTAAACATAAAAATGGACAAAATTCAACCCAATGGTTGAATCCATTAAAAAACAGTTCAGCAGGTGACAAAACTGTCCAAATATTTGTTGAGAACCCATATTTAGGACCATATGCAAAAGTTGGAGGTTAACTGCAAACTGCATAATGACTATGGCTTAGATTTCTTACCCTGAGTCACTCTGAGGTCACGTGATTAAAAAAAGGAAGAAAAGGAAGCAGATTGAGAAGTACTGAAGAGAGAAAAGGATAGAAGAAGAAAGGTAGAAAGGATGGCAGGAAAAAAAAGAGGATGAAGGGAGGAGGCAGGTAAGCAAATAAGCAAGCAAGCAGAGAAATTACTGGAAGGACTAGGGAAGCATATGTTCCAACACCAACAAGGAAATAAACTATCAAAGAATTATTCACAAGAAACACAACAACTCATCATGTGTTTGGTAGAGCTCTAAGCTGAAGTAATATCAAGATAATAACACAAGGAACATTTCTCCAAGAATTGAAAAAAAAAAAAAAAGTGTTGCATAGAACAGAATCCTCTTTCATTCTGCCTCAAAAATCACAAGCAAGCAAAAAGCAGTGATCAATAAAATGAGAATGTGTAGTGGTTTGAAAGCAAAACAAGTAAGAGGCTCCAAGTCAGAAACACAATTCAATGAGAAGAAAAGGGAAAAAGGGTAAAATCAAATAAATGCAACAATACAGAAGACCGCTGACAGAATCAGAATACAACCTGATCAGGGTGATGGAAGCAGTCCAGGTGAGGTGGCCTTCCTGAAGCAGTGATCTCACAGAAAGGTCTGGTAGCTCTGGTCCTCTGGGAATCCAGTGGGTAAGGGCTGCCTGTACTTTCTCAAATCTCAGTTTATATCCAGGTGAGAATGCTTGGCTCCTGCCCCTGGGTGGAGCATCTCACAATGGGATGATGAGTCATACAGGAGGTCCTTGATGGCCCATTAAAGAGAGATAGCTCCTGGAGGGAGTTATCTGTGAGTCATGGGCAAGGCATTGATGGGCCATTAGCAGAAGGCACCCCAGAGGGAGGGGGGGGCGTGGGAAAACACTGCTCCAACAATTGGATTCATCAGTTCATGAAGACGGTGATGGAACTCTTTGTGCACACCCTATACTACAACCTAGGACATAATGCTAAAATTCAAAGAGGAGGAATGTACCCATACACTAAAAAATAGACTAGAATAGAAAATACTGTAGAGAGCAAGACAGAGGTTAGGCTGTTCACATGAACTGCACAAGATTGTGGTGATAAGGTACAAGGGTATAATAGTTAAAGAGAAAGCTGTCTGTGTTCTCAAAGCAGTTACAATTTCTGGGTTTAATCACATTTACTACTCAGGGAAGTGGGCATTGTTTGATTATTAACACTGGCTGTGATAAGGAAGTGACATGGTTCTGTGAAGGGAGAGCAGAGTCATAATCAGACCAGCATAGATCAACACAGAAATGCAGGACACTACTTCTCTTTCACTGCCAGAACAAGCACATAACCATCCACTGTCCAGCTGCAAGCAGGAAAGTCCTGGAATTTAACAGACTGCTAGTGGTCATTCTTTGCCAACAATGTGCAAGGAAGCTTATTTTCAGTTCAAGAGTTTCTTTATTATATTATTGTCTTCTGCATGGTTTCAGAGCCAATGCTGGCATGAATGGTTTTCAGCAAAATCTCTCCAATAAAAAATTTCTTATGTGTTGATGAAATTTTCTGTGTGTCTTACTTTTCATAGCAGTCACCTGGGCAAGTTCATCTGAAAAATCAGGGGAAGATATAGTTATGACTACACTTCCTGAAGTTCTTCTAAAACATTTATTTTGACGAGTATTGGCAAAACGGCAGTAATTCTCATCAAGTGGTCTTCTTCAGAATGTTTTGTTTAGAAGGTCTACATATTTCAAAGTATTTTTCCACTTCAAATCCAATCAAATCCACAAATCAGATTCTTACATGTATACCAGATCTTTAACAAATGCACTTATGGCTCACAGGAATGCTTCAAAATAGAGAGTCCTAATATATTAGCACAGTATTTTCCTTTTTAATTTCTAAAAATACTCTTACAAAATAAAGAAATGTTTTCTATCTGTAATTTCTAGTAAGCCTGCAACAACAAAAAACCAAATAGCTAGATTTTTTTAAACAGAGTAATGATATGCCCTATAAATAAATACAGGACCTTCAAATTATTTCCTATTACTTTAGAATGGCTACTATCCAGTATGCCTTTTAATAATGTATATACAATCTCAAACTAGACTTTACCTGCTATAATATTTATACCAAGGCCTTCAGAAAGGCTCTGGACATTCCTGGATACCAAACAGAATGATGGACTTTACAGAACAATTTAAAACATCAATCACGAATTTTAATACAAAACAACTACTGAGCAGGACAGGTTTGAATGAGAAAGTAGGGAAAAACAGATTATGGAAGAAGTATCAATAAACCAAGGCATGCACTAGTCTTTTGAGAAACTAGAACATAAGCAGCAGAACCTAAGGCAAAATAATCAGTTTGGTTCAAATACACTCCGCTTATTAAGAAGAATAAAGATTTTTATCTCAGAACTGCCTGTTGCAAATTTTGCAGTCTCAGCAGAACATAAGAAGAAGTAATGTTCTACATTTTAATGCTACTGCGTTCATTATGAGGCCTGCAGGTGCCATTGTGTGAATTTTGTCTGGCCTTCCTCATAGCACAAACAAGAAGACTGCAGTGATTTCAAACTCATTGAGAAGGGAGAATATGGAAGTTCTTCTTCTACAGGTGTGTGATTTTATCACAGATGTTCAAAAAGTTCTCTGAGGCAATTTGGGGAAAGATAGGAGTGGTGAGCACACAGACAGCTGTAACTAGGCATACTTAAAGCTGTCATTCTCTTTAAACTTACACAGAGAGGCATCAAACACTTCTTCAGAGTCCTGCCTGTGCTCTGGACTCTCAGCATCTTTTTCATACAGTTAGCAGAGACTTCTGAAAAGAAATTCCATCAAATTCAATACGGCCTTCATTACATGACATTTATATACGTAAAGTTATGGGATTTGGATTTTTGTATAGATCATGCTTTTAAAAATGTATTCAAAGTCTGTCTATCACGTAAGAACCAAGGAAGGAAATTCCACTACTTATCATACCTCACCAAGAAGTACACAAGACTTCAAAAAGTGTTAAAACAATGTTTATTGATGTAATCAAGAGATTATTTATTTTATATGCAGGTTTACAAAATAATCTTTATCTTCTATAATTCACATGAACTATAAAAATAAATATTGCTATGCTACTCCAAACACAAGTAATATAAATGATCAAAAACTGTCTTACAACCTTGTTGAGACTCACATCTGCACCTATTTAGACTTCAGAATCATTTCAAAACTTACTAAAATCAATTTTCCAAACTAAAAAATATATTCCAACTTTTTACATGGATGCAAATTTTGATATTACTTTACCTAAGCAGTCATCCTTTCTAGAGTAAAAGTTTCTCCATATTCTTTGCCTGTTCTGTGATGTTATTTCTCAGAAGGATAAGCTGGATAACTTTTCTTACAAAGACTTTAGATTAAAAGCTCGAGTTAAGCTTTTTTACCCCTCCATTTTGAGAAGATACAAAGAGTGTAATAACCAGCATTTTCCATTTGAAGGTATTCCTGCATTTCAGTATATTTCTCACATAGCCTCCTACCCTGAGCAGTAAAATGTCCCCCTCAGCTGATCCTTAAACACTGTGCTGCATTGTGAATTTTAGCTGTAGCACATCATCAGCTCAGCTTGTCCTCCATAGTCATGGAGGATGAACAGGATTGGAAAATATGAAGTCAGAGTCAGTCTTAGTTACATAGTAAATATTATGTTAATAATTTTATCTTTTTCTAATTAAATAATTTAATTTTAACATTATTTTAAACCTTATATTGTAGAAGGGGTGAAAAATGCTTTCTCGTTACACATGTTAAAGTTGTTAGGGGAATAGTGAGATGTAGTAGTGTAATTTCGCAGGTAAAAATTCATAAGGCTTCCCTCTGGCTAGAATATGCTATTTGCTTTAAAATCAAAGAATAAGTCAAACTGTTGAAGAGAGAGGGTGAGCTATTACTTCTGATTATTGGGAAAGGATTATGGTTCATCTTTGGGGCTTCCAAAGGCATCTTTTAAATATATCTAAGATAAATATGTTTGGGTCTGAATTCAGACATTGCAATAGTACCTGACATATTTTAGACAAAGATGTCAGCAAAGTCTACAAACTAATTAAAAATTGTATTTACAGGGATTACTTTCCCATCACTGAAATCTTGACAACCCTAGGGTGAAAATCAGCAAGACTTACAGCTAAAACATGGAAATGTTTTATTTCAACATTTCATGTTCAGCATGGAAATGTTGTGTTCTCTTGAAACCAATAAAAATGTAGAGAGGCAGAAAACATAAGCTCTAGTGGAATTTAGCCAGTACATTAGGTCAATGCTTCAAAACAAATTTGTATCACTTTCTGTTTAGAAAAAAATACTGATAACATATAAAAAGAATCAGCATGTATGTCTGCATTGCATTCAGGGTCATTAGCCAACTAAGCTGGAGCAGTCAAGGTGCATTTGCACCTTGTTCTAAAATTGAAATGAGCAGAGCTGAAGTTGTCTGAACACCAGAATTCTGCTCTTCAGAGCAACGGGGCTCAGCAAAGGTTATGGGAGACTCATCTCCTGTCCTAGGGAGCAAGTCTGCTTTGTCAGTCCCAGGCCTTCACAGAGCAGCAGCCTTACTAAAGCACTGAAGAGCACAGTGCTGAGGATCTGAAAACCATCAAAGAGTTTTCATGTGTAAGGTTTCTCCTCAAGGTGCCCCAGCAGGAACCAATGGAGAGTTTTCTTCTGACATGCTGAAGCTCACATGTCAGTTCTCATGCATGTATTTTTCTTACACGCAGGTCAAGGACGTGTTAATTTATTACATTTTTGTACCCTATTACAATTTTGCACCTTCATAGCCCAGTAAGACCCCAAGAACCGGTCTGTGCAAGGACGTGTGTGAGATGTGTGCAAGGGTCCCGCAGACAATGAGCTGATATAAAAACATCAGAGTGAGGGTCTGCTTCTAGGCCTTTACTGGCAGAGGGTGGTCTTCCTGACAGTGTAGGACAAAAGAACAAAGGAAGGAAATGCAAGGTAATTCTATCATTTAAACAGACAAAATAGGATAATCATAAATTTAGGCATTAAAAAATATCTCACAGGAAAACTGCAAACTCTATTTTGTCTGCAGTTTTTGTTTTGGTTTGAGTTTTTTTATTTCTTTGTTTGTGGGAGGGTTGTCTAGTTTTTTGGGTTTGTGTTGTTCTACTGGGGTTTATTAGTTTTAGCTTCTTTTTTTTTTCTGGGATATCTATCATCTTTTAGCCCTTTCCCAGACATCATGCTATACCAATGATCTAAAAAAATTTAACCAGGACAGTTATGTTACCTGTACATATTTATGAATGCTTTTTTGCATGATTAATATATAACTTTAAACCAGTATTTGTTTTAATGTATATTTTTAAAATGAAGGTTAAAGTGAATTAGTTTAAAATTAAGTCATAGCGTAAATACAATTCTCATTTCATTTTACCTTAATTTATAGTCTTTTTTTTTTTTTTCCTTCAAAATAATTGTCTCCAATTTCTTTGTCATCATCTTGGTAATTTCCTTCACTGCTTGATTTACAAAATGGTATTAAGAAGGGCAGTAGAGTATGAATGGGCTAAGATATAATAATTTTGTTTATTGTTTTACAGATTATAGGGAGCAATTTGTTTTATGAAGCAGCACAGAAAAAGCCAGGCACTATTCTGGAAATTAAAGGTCTGCCAGTGTGAAGCACAATTCTCTCTGGAATTGAAGATTAATTAAATACTTTTTAAAAAAATCAAAGTAAATGTCAAAGACCTCAAATTAAAGAATATAGAATAACTATTACAAGCATAGCTAAGACAAAATAATGTAAAATATTATCATAAATAATGCATCATTATATCTGAAAAATAATCTTCTCTTTTTCAGGTCTGGGATTCCGCATAAACAGATATTGATATGGTAACAATGATATGTTGGTGTGCATTTAATTAATGTGGGCTTAGAATGGAGCATTTTTCTTTCCTCTCATGTATATTAAACTACTTACAATTTCCAAATAAATAACGAGAGAATTTATTTATGTAAATGGAATTGATTGATGAAAGTCTTTTAGAACTTTGTTTCTCTAGAGAAAGAGGAACTGTGACTCTTTTAAATTGAAAAGACACGGTCTGAATTACTGAAAAATTTTTAACTGTTAAGGCAAAAGTGGGACATCATGTATGAAATTTTTCTCCCATCAACTATGTTCCCACTACTTTATTATTTAAGTATTGACTAGTGTGAAAGTTAAGCCTTTTTTAAATAAAAGGACTAAAAAAGCACTAGAAGACTTCTTTTCAATTTGCATTTTGTTAAAGAGCACGCTAGAAGGGGAGCAGGAGGAGTCTTAAATATTGTAAATACAAAAAGCAACAAAAAGTAGTTCCTGTCTTGAAGCCTTCTTTTGCACTTCTCTAGCCTAATGTTTACATGTGTGCTTTCTTTTCCACTCTTCCTAATCTTTTGTTTCATATTCCAGCTCTTTACATCTCCCTCTTCCTCTTCTATGTATTTTTCCTTTTACAGTTTTGTAAATTTTCTAATTCACCTGTTATAACTTCTCTACTGTAACTTTTTTTAGGTCATCAAGATGTGAAAACATAACCTCACCCTTTGTTTGCAAGAAATGGTGAGCACAGCCCAAGTAGGCTAGCATGACTTTCCTTTTAGGCTGAGACAAAGACTCTTAAATGCCTCTCTGTCTCAGTCAACTGCTGACATGTCTTTCTAACTGGATAGGGTTCTTAATTATTTATGATTTTTTACAACTTCTAGGTTCTGGTTAAAAATTTCCCAGTATTCTGAAATGTCACATACCCCACTTAGTAGATGAGGTAGTACTACATGATGACAGACAAGACTAAATCAAAGGCACTTCACACATGGATATTAAAATATTTTAGTGAACCTACAGATGAAAGAAGAATATTAATCTCATTGAATACACTCTTCAAAGAGTCTTAAGCATCAGAGAGCTATGCTTAGGACATAGGCAAATAGAAAAGGAGGAAATCAGATGGTGTATTGACTTGTGTTGATTAGAAACTCTTTCACTGGGCTTCTAAAGATAGATATTCTTTTGTGAAATGACAGGGGGTTTTTGCTCAGCAAGTATGTGCATTATATGCATCATACTTACTGAGGGCAAATTCTTACTGTGAATTATCAATGAAGCATCTCAGTTCTTTAAATACATCTACTTATGAATTTGCATTTGAACAGAAAGTGAAGCTGAACTGTATGCATCTGTTTTAGAAAGCATCTCAAGCTTTGAGGGAGAAAATCTTTTACAGACCTACAAAGCTTTTATCATTTTTGTCTAATTTTTTTTTGCTTGCCATTTTAAATATAAAAGCCAGAAGCTTAATGCTAGAGGTAATTCACTGACTTGTGGACACAAATAAATAAAAAATTGAAAGAATAAGCATTATATTAATAATCGTTTTTTACGGCTTTTTTATTTGTACATTTTAATGGATGCTTTTGTTATGTATATGACAGTGTGTATTTTACAAAATAGTTTTTTCAGTAAGACAATGGAGATCAATTTTTAGGTTATATTTTACTGCTGTTTCTATTAAGCACATTTAGGAGGAACTCTGAATAACTGGCTATTGAATAAAATGTCCAGAGGGAAGTTTTAACAGTTGTGTCCTCTTTTAGATTGTCAAAAAAGCACAAAGTTTGCATGGCTTGAACAGATATTTCAAAATGCAACAGGAAGAGAAAGGATAGGGAGCAGATAACTGATGATGTTTTTATACCTGTCATCTCTTGCTGATATTAATAAGCTGCTTCTAATAGACCTTGAGAACCTTCAATGGAAATTGGAGTCATGCTCACTTGCATCCATTTTTTTTTTTTTTTTTGACTTATCCATCAAGATAATTCTGCTATTGTGGTTCACAATATCACAAGATAACTGAATATCTGTGATTGGAAGGGAACTCCTCAGGTCACCTGGTCCAACATCCCTGCTCCACCAGGAACACCTGGAGTCAGTTGCCCAGAACCATGTCCAGATGTAATTTGAACATCTTCTTTTTCATCTGAATTTCAGTCAACAAATTTTTACCAAACTATTGATATTTTTGCTTAATTAAAATTGCTTTTTCTTCCTTTAATAGTCAACTGATTACAATTAGCAGTTGTCATCTTAAAATCTGAGGATCACATAAACAGGAAATCCTATCCCTGATTTGATATTGAGGCAGAAAACCTTTGGGGAACTATGCTAACCTGTCACTACTTGGCAATTTTTAGAGAAAAAGGTGTGTTGCTTTATACCTGGAAAAAACTCTTTCCTCTTAATGTTCTTTGGGCTTTGCTTAAAAGGATCTGTATTATCCCTTGCTGTTACTATTTTACACATTGCACATTTTAGTAGTCCACAAGTTTTGGTACAGTTTGTTCACTTTTTCATGTTTAAATAATTGCTGAGCTTACACCTATCCTTCATGATCAGCTTACCACGCTCAAGGAAATACTGCCAGTAGTCAGGCAAAAGATGTGCCCACACATCAAAGAGATTACAACAGATACTGGGGTTGGGGAGATTTAAGGCTTTTAACACTACCTCTACTATAAAGATAACATCATAATCTCTACAGTAAAAGTAGAAAAGCAAATTACAGGTGTCTAGGCATCAATAAATCTGAAGACACTACTAAATTTTTTGTAGAGGTGGCTGAAAACCAGAATCACTGACAAACAAACAGATTTGCCTTCCATATAATGCAGTCTCTTTGGCTGTTTCAGAAATAATATTTTTTTCCATTTTATATTTACTTTTTTTTTGCTATCTCAGGGATATATGAAGATATGAAAAACATATCTAGAACATTATTGGCACTGAATTGCAAAGTAAATTTGAGTTGTGTTCTACTTCTCTGCAGTTTTATGTGAGCTTTGACTTTATCTTTAACGACTCCTACAACTTCTCTCCTCTCCTCTATTTGGTGTTCACCAAGAAGAAATAATTTTACTTCAGTGGGTACTGAATCTAGCTCTGAGTACATTTCAGACTTGACATATTAAGCTATTCAAAAGTATTTTCAAGCTAGTTTTTTCAGCTTGAATATAATTTATATTCATTACCATACAGTGATTTTGCATTGAAACTTTATACTAATATGTGCTCTACTAAGTGCCATATACTTATATTTTCTTCTACTCCCATTATTTCTCTTGTTTAACTATCTGAGACATAAAAAAAATTTAAATAGTTAATATATGCCAGCAAAGATACAATAGATTTCCAGGTATGCAAGTGTGACAGATGTGAGTAATTTTTTACACAAGAATAAATCACTCTGCCCTTTAGCTGCCAGGCTGTCAGCTTCACCTGCAATTTGGAGAGAGCATTTCCTAATTTTCATAAAATGGCAGATTTCAGGTCCACAGACTTCTTTGTGAATAATTGCTCATTTCAGAAGAGTCAGTGCTCTCCTTTCATAATGATCTTTAACATCTTCGAAATTAATTTCATTTTGTAGAAGGAAACCTTCACACCTAGTTCTTTGAAGTTTAGGCAATTAATCCTATTTATGAAAGGGAAAAATAAAAGTAAAAACTGAGATTTTCCCAGAACAAGTTTAGTTACAGTGTTTGTTAGAGGAGACTTATTTTTATACAATGTCAATCAGGAATATGGCACAATTAATTATGTTTAGTTACCAATGAATCTAATGGGGTTTAGACACCTGGGAAATCTTCATAAATGTGACCTCCCACGCTAAATTCAAACCATTTGTATTCTTTTGGCCTTAGCTGAATTCATCCAGGATTAAACTGTGTTTCTTTTTCTTTACTTTTCAGATATGAGACATCTGGATGACAAGATTTTACAAGTCTTAGTTCTGGTTTTTCTTCATAATTTTTCATCAAATGTTTTGAGATTCTCACACAAAAGATGCTAAAAAAGTGTTGTGTTTTTTTTTTTTTTTTTTCCTAATCATAATAGTATTGTAAGTATATATGTAAAGGAAAGGACAGGTGGATATCTGAAATGAAAGCATCTTTGAGGATATAAGGGTTTTGAGGGTATCTAATAAACAGTTATTCAAATAAAGAAAAAATGTCAAAATAATGAAAAATTAATAAATTGAACCCCAGAGTACACAAAGCCTAATCAGAGATAATGAAGACAATAACAAAAATGAGAAAACTTAGGTCTCTGATTGATGGACCCTAACTAATAAGGGTCTGCCACAAGTGACTTCCACCTAATCAGCTGGAAAGGACCAGGCAGTCTGTGCTGCTCGTGTCTGTGTGAGTGATGTTATTTTTCTGGCTGAAGGTCCTGTTCTGCCTCTGCTGGTCTGTGAGACTACCTGGAAAGTTGGATTCATCCGAACAAACTCATTTGAAAAGAGGCGAGTGAAAAATTGTTCTAGTTTCTCCCCTGGAAGTAAGTAATCTTAGATAACTTTAACTGCCTCGAATGCAGGTTTTTAGTCAGAGGAGCAGACAATTGATTCAGGTATGTTAGCATTGGATTAAACAACTTCCCTTCATTCACAGCAGAAGGAACTGAGGTGACTTAAGGAAGAAAAGGAAATTTTAAAAGGCTAAAGTTAACTGAGAGAAAATCTTCACCTTAGGCCCCAAGAAAGGAGAGAAGGCTGTTTTTTCTGAAATAAAAACCATTTAGAAATCATTGAAATTCCAGAGCAAATGTGCAATTATGTGACTCTGCATATATATATGAAGTAGAAATAATTAGAGAGGTATTACTTTTTTTGCACAGTGTTGATAAGATCAATATAATAGATTGTTACCAAAAGAGCCATCTTAAATGATTTGAAGAGGATGCTAGCAAACTAGAGATTCTGCAGGAAAAGCTAATAAAAAATAGTTCAAGGGCTCAGTATGCATAGGGTATATGAATTCCTAAAGGTCTTTGAAGCACATTTAAATGTATGTGAAATACATATTTCCCAAATACATAAGAAAGATTGAAATATTCTTAGATTTCTGTATTAACTTGGTTGTTCCAGATTATATTTTCTATTTAATATTAATGTTACTCATACAATTCTGTATAAAATGTGGTTTGGAACATTATTCCTGAGTTCTTCCAGAAACAAATTATGAACACCATCCATTGTATAAAATTATTATTCGGAGTTCCTCTACCAGCTTGAAAGACCTTGATTTATGGGACAGACTTTTTCCTCTTGATCTCCTGAAATTATTGACAAAGCTAGTTATCATTCTTTAGATGAACAAGCCAGTAAAAAGGATAAGATACTGAATTTCTCTGTTTCCCAGGCTATTCTTTTGGCAGGACAAATAGTGTGACTCAAATCTCTTTGGCTCTGTTCTAGATATTTCACTGTGTCATGTTTAACTTCATACTTTTTGCATGCTTTCTTCCACTTCCTTAGTGTCCTCCCACAAAGCACATCTTTTTGTTAAAATTGTTATCTGTTTTTATTCCTGAATAAGGTCTGTAGCTTTGATTTACCACATCTCTTTAGTGAAAGAGATCATTGGCTCAAGAAATTTGTCACTATATCCCAATGCTTTTAGTGTTTACTTTTTTGACATGCCCCCTAACAATAATCGATACTAATGACTGTTAGCAATCCATACCATAGAGATAAAGCTTTCACAGAAAGAGATTTTTAAAAAGTATCAATAATTTAATAGGCAATGTTGTGAATAAAGAACTGCACAATTCAGATATGACACAAGCCATTGTTGATGTAATATAGTGTTGTGAAAAACATCAGCAGTGATTATATGGTTGCTAAATGAAGTGTGTACTAAATATATGGAAAAGTTTCACCTCAGGCTGATTCAGTTTTGGAAACCAAGCCAAGACTTCTATAACAAGTGACACTGAGGCAAAACAAGAACAACAAACCCCAAGGGATACTGTTGGGAGATGTAGAACTAACCTTTGAGAGAAGAATTATGGTATGAAATATAGCAGAGCTTTTTTTAATATAACTGAGAGTTAAAAATATTAGTAAGTAGAAATGAAAGAATATAAGAAAATACAACAAAGCAAAACCTTAAAGCAGAGTAGTGCATGTCAGAGTATTCAGTAGAAACCAAATTAGGCAGTGAATTACATAATTTTTCATGAGCTTGCAGCCAGTAGGAGTAAACTAGATAGCAAAATAACAAAAAAACATTTTTTACTGTTGCTGAATTCCTCACTATGTTTTGTCTTCACATGAGACAAAATATTAACTAGTTGGGTACTGTATTGTAAATCAGTGGAATCCTATATTCATTGTCAATTTGCTTTTCCACAAGCACGTAGTTGAACATGTGAAAGTAGATCTCATGGTTTAAAGTTCTGAGCTTAGCTCCACTGAAGAAGTGACGGGCCATGATGGGCTACTATAATTGTTTTTAAAAGGTTTATTTTTAGTGGCATGGTAAAAAAATGCACTGATTATTGCATTATCTCATATCAGTATTAAAGCTGAGGAGTTTATTTCAAGCATAAATGTAAATTATAATTAAGGGAAAGGAGAATGAGGAACATACAAGTTCACCTCTGAGCTTGGAAAAATCTCCACTTGTCTCAAAGTATGCTTCTCTAGGTTCCCTTTTCTTAAGGCAGAAGCTGACTGCTCAGCTGCATAAAGGCTTTGCTGTGAGCATCTGCTAATCAGAGAGGATCAAAACAGGTCTCCCTCTTAGCCATTACAGAAGAAAAGACCATTTAGGTCTGGTAAACACATCTTTCAGTGTTTTAAAACTGTGTTTTTTAGTGTTTTTTATATGTGCCTTTTAATGGAGTGGGAAAGCAATAGATGTTTTTATAAAAGAAAGAGCTGAAAAGTACAGTTTTATTCTCTCCTTTTCTTTGAATTTATTGGAGGATACTATTTTTTGCTTATTCTACCAGTCTCTAAAAGACTCAAGTTTCTTATCAAAATTGAAACTTCTATGGCTATCCATTTTTCAAAAGGTTTTTTACAGCTAGCTATCCATGGAGTATTTTTATTTTATCATTTACCTGGTTTGTTTTTAATAGTGAGCAGTTTTTTATTATTATTTTGAGCTTTATACATGCCATTTTCTAGTTAAAATTTTATGCTCTCTTATTTTTTTACATGTACCCTGTAGAACATCCTTTATTTGACAGCACACTCAGAACATCAGATGATACTTGCATTGCTTATAATGGTTAATTTCAAAGCAGTTCCCATCAAACCTATGTGAAGAAATATCTCTTTATTCTGCCTCTAGCAACATAAAGAACACATTTTACTTTTCCTTGCTTATCATGCAGCTATATTACTACTAAGGAAAGGGGGACAACGATTGATAAAACCATCCTCTTGTGAAATCTACTGTATTTAATGTGATCCACAGGTGAATATAACTTGTATTTATACCACACTAAATTGTACTTGGGATGTTAGAGACAGTTAGAAGACACAGGATTTGCCTGACAGAATATAGGATCTCAAAGGAGAAGGAAATAAAAAAGATAAAGAATAGGAGGTTATGCTGGAGTGGAGGAGATCTCCTGCACCACTGAATGATGTTCACATCTCCAGCAGGTAAATCTGTTACAGAATGGCTTTTGGTAACTGTCAAGGTTCTGCCTTCATAGAGGTTCTCCCTTCTGCTCTTCAAAGACTCTCCTGGCATCCTGTTCCTCCAGTTAGAAATCAGTTTGCTTTTTCCAGTTTAAAGGTCAATAGAGACAGTTATCCTCACGATTTGGTGTCAACAGCTGATTTTTAAGATATGGGTTGTGAGCTTAGTGCTGTTCCTAGGCTTTTCTGGAATATACTCTCCTATGTACTACAAATTAGGAGCACCACAGGTCTGTTTGGTGGGGTGTTTTGGTCCACCAAAAGGCAGGAGGAGAAAGGTTGCAGTGGCATATGGAAAAGGAAATCTAATATTAGAGGATTTGGAGCTTAAGAGGGAAGTGATTTCAATCAGACAAAAGGGGGCTGCTCCTGGGATTCCCCTATATGAAACTGGACTCCTTGGTAGTAAAGAGAGGGTCATGGAATGGCATGGGGCCAAGCAAAGGGGGATTGACTGTGTAGCACAGAAGTATTTGGAGACATAAGTAGAAGGGCACAGAAAAAAAAGGGTGGGGAGGACTGTGAAATGCTAAGGAACAGTGTGTGTCCATGTGGAGCTGCCCTGAAACACTGCCCTCACTAACACCCTGCCCCACACTTATTGCTGGTCACAGTCTTCTCCAACTGCATCCTTCACTATCGTGAGAGACACAGTCCTAATAAAAAGATTTCTTGGCATTTTATTTTAGCACCAATCTGTGTAAAAAGGTTGATAAACTTGCAGCTTTATGAGGGTTCTATAAGCTCTCATGTTAGTAAGGTGAGTGATTCATAAGACTAAGGATGCTAAACCATACGGAAGTGTAGACTGAGTAAAAGGACTTTTATTATGACAGACTCAGATGACCCAACCATTTTGTTAATTTTACTGTGATAAAAGGAAATATTTCCTTTGTGTTCTGCAATTTACGATGTCTCCACATTTTTACTGCATCTTCTAAGAACAAAACCTTTCTCATTGTGAAGGTTCATGTAAAAATAGCAAAATAAAAGAATTCTTGGCTTTTTGCATGAAATCATACTACAGCAAAACCTGAGACTGAAGAAGAGCATCCAGCAATCTGTTTAGTGCAGGGTTCAGTGATACTGGGTAGAAGTACATAGGTTGATACCAAAATAAACCATGATTCTCCTGGCAGAGGTCCCGTTCCCATACAGCTATACACATATCACTGTTTTCAAAGAAATGAATGCCCAAGGATGTTAAAATCCCCTAACATTGGGATTTTGGCTTCTGGATGACTTAGGAAAAAAACCCTAAAATATCCTAAATAAAAAAGCTGTGTAACTATCATTCCCATTAATTAAGACATTCTAATTCTGGTTTTGAAAGTAGATAAATTTCTTAGGCACTTTTATTGACAGTTTCCATTCAAAACTATAATATATGCTTTGTTCACAACTCTAGAAGGTGACCATATACACATTACCACCTGGACTGTATTTTGATAAATACATAAATAAACAAATAGATAAATATTTATTTACATTCTTTCTCCACTCAGAGCATCACTCACAAAACCACAGATGAAGAAAAGCTGAGATGACAAGACACAGATGAATGCTAATACATTTGAACTTTTGCTAACTGTGGTCAGATTTGATAATAACACAATCCCCTCTTTTGTTATGCTCAGTATATTGAAAAGTTATTTTAACTGCCTAAATCTAATAACATCACCAGAAACAATCCATTCCAGAATCCAAGGAAAGTCATTGACTGCTATCCCATTCCTTAGCCATCCTCATCATCTGCCTTATCTGAACAAGGCAAAATTATTTTTACTCACCAGGGATTTAATAAATCACTAATACTCTAACAAATGTCCAGTATCACAAGACTTCTGCTCATATTTAAGGAAGTTTGGTTTGCTATTCATGCCATTGATGAATGAAAACACAGTTTTCAGAGACTGTTTTTAGTGTGTTTTTTGTCAGACCAGTGTCACATCATACTGACCACAAAAGAATAAGCATAATTTAAGTTATACCCTTTATATTATGAATGTACTTCTTGTAAATTGGTATTAAGCTGGGTGTTTGGGGGAAACTTAAGAATATTTAACAATAGTAGTTTAGTGAATTCTGCGCAATTGCTCTGTTATGACTGTATAAGATCTGGTTCCCTATATATTAACTAGGATAATAATGCAACTCCTGCTTTTAGGGCTTGCCAGTTTTGTTGTTAAATACCATGACAGTCTGTAGATCCCTGATAATTTCCATCCATCTTATTCACAAGATGCTGAACAGTAATGAAGCAAAATATATAGAACACATCAACCATCACATCCTCAAAATTTCACATATTTATCCTACTTTTGGTATTATGTCATTCAACATTTGTATATTTTCTTGAGATTTCTTAGGATAGGGCTGTAGTCTCTCAAACAGCATCAAATTTTGGACTAGTAAAACAAAATTCAAAACAAGCATGTTAAGTAATAAAAATAGCAAAGAGTATTTTAAGACAAAATTTTAAAATAATCTATAAGTGAATAAAGAGAAATATTATGAATATCACAGTATTTAATTAAACTTCATTAGTGAAAATATGCTGTACTCAACTTCAAAACTGCAATTTACCTTGAGAAATCAGACTATGAGTAGCCAAGTGCATAGCACTATGACTATGCAATAAATCAGTATAAAGATCAATCCAAGTAAAGTCCAGCAGTTATTCATTCAGATATTAAGTGTTACCAGAGCTCTTCACAACTAAGAGTCAATTAGAAGTTATAGTGCTGTAAAATGATTAAATAAATCTACAGTTTTTAAGTAAAACATAATCAATTTTATTAAAAATAATCCTTGATCAGTCATAATCAAGATTAATCAGGCAATTGTACAAGTGAATATTGCAACTAAAGAATAATAATTTAACAACAAACACAGTTTAGGGGAAGAATAAAGGGTTATCTTAAATTTTTTTTTCTACATAAATCAGGCAATATCACTATTGTTATTACTTAAATAAGGAAATTTGTTCCCAAGAGAAAGAAAGATAATGAACAAGTATTTGACTGAATGGAACAATAAGGTAAAACTTTTTTATCATGTCATGAATTTATCAGTTTATCACTTTCTTTAAAAAAATGGGGTTTTCTACAAAAAACACAGTATGAATGTGAAATCATATGGTCTATCCTAATTGCAAATGTATAGTAAGTAGTTTAAAATTAGACCAAAAGCACAAGTAAAAAAATCCCAAACAAACAAGCAAAGCCCCCTCTCCACAAACCAAAACCCCAAACAAACAGAAATGCAGTGATATTTGTCAATTAAATGCTTCTAAAATCCAGGCAAACTCTAGAGACAGTTTATTTATGACTATGTGGATCAACATAGTCATAAATATTTTGTAAGTTTATTGAATTTTTTCTGTTCCAGAAAGTGAAAAATATCAAATGCAAACAAATTTATAGCAGGAAAATGAGTGCAGGATCTCACTTCTCCTGTAGTGAAGAACAGAAGCATTTATTAAAATCACCATATTACTGAATTGCTGGCAAATAGGATGGGGCTTAGATTTCATCACCCATCAGGTCTACCTGATTCATATGTTCTTAACAACTAATTTTTTTGTAGACAGTTCTTCTCGTTCCTTCTACCACAGATGGATGTAACTCTTGCAATATTAATATTTGATTATACATAAATGGCCTATGTTAATTTAATTTTAGGTCCTCATCAGAACTAACAACCAGATAAATATGAGTGAATTATATGACCAGTCCCACACTTCATGAGTCTAAATGAATTAAAATGAAACTAAAATTCAATGATCAGTGATACTGAATTCTTCAAGTTTAAAACTATTATCCCTATTGATATAAGCCTTGCTAAAAAGTCTTTCTTAGAGGCCCTCTTTGAGTCCTGAGAGCCTGTAATAAAGTCTCCTTGGAGACTTCTCCAGGGTGCATAACCCAAATTTTCTTATGGCCTAGTATTCCTCACCTAGGTCTTTCTGCTCAGCTTTTTGTGACCAAGAGTGACTTTGCTGGGCCTCTGTATGGAAATCTACACTTTAAAAAGAAAATCCCTTCAATTTGGTCCTCTGGGATCAAATGTGCTCTCAGTACATGCTTTGGGCATGGTGACATACATAGCAGAACTCTCTTCTTTCATGTGTATGTGCCCAGGGACATCCAGTGATAGTTTGGTGACTGTGTAGGTTTCTTCTGTACTTCTGCCTGCAGTACTCACCCAGTATCTCATGGTCCCATCAGCTAGACATCACTCAAGCCCCAGAGACCCCTCTGACTGGCACTGCCACACAAGCTGTGGGATGCTCAGAGTGCCAGCTGCAGGTGGCTCAGAGCAGGTGAGGAGGTGGCAGAGCATTCCTGCATGTCCCACTGCACAGTGCCGTGAGCTCACAGCTCCCCACAGCATCTGCTGCTCCCCACAGCACCTGCCTGTTCCATCTAAAGGTTAGAATGGCAACCTTACTGTACCTTTGGTTTTGGGCTGATGAGATCTCCTGTAATTCTAACAGTGAGGTGTAAAACCTGGGTTTTAGTTTTGTTCTAGGTTTCAGCTTAATACTGACAGAAGACTATCACAGACGTTATGTGAAACATCAGCCACTGCAATAGGAAGAGGGAAGAGGTTTCTGTGGTGATTTTAAAGTAGGATTTTTTTTTCTTTTTTTTTTTTTTTTTTTTTTTTTTAATCTGAAAAGCAAATGTTATATAAAATATCTGAAGCTGCTTAGCTTTCTGGGCAATATTCCCAGTCATTTGCAACAAACAGTCCACTTCCTTGGAGGCAAAAGCCAACAAATTTCCCACTCAGTAGGGTGGTAATGCTGAGTGGCTATATGCCATTCCTGCCCACTACCATCAAAAAACCCCATAAAGCAAGACACATAAGCTATTTAAATAATAATTAAAATTGGTGGAAAGATGCCATTGTCAACAAAAGCTGATAATTCAGACAAACTCTCAAAAGCCTCACAACCCTGTGGATATTTCCTAGTATAGTAAATAATTAACACCAAATGTTAAGCCTTACTGCATGACAAAAACAAATGTAGTAATACTTAAAGCAAAATAATATGTCCATATTTCCCTTTTTTCTTTACATATTCAACATTATTTTGGAACACTAGAAGTTAGGATTTCAGGGAAATAAAAAATTTGAAATACATAGTCCCTCATAAGCCAAATCTCCCCAGAAAGGGGAGATTATAGGTCCAATTTCAGCTTTCATATTGTAAAGATGACTTATTTTAAGCATAAATACAGCCTTTGTGATTCTATAAAAAGAATGTGAACAAACTTTTTCAGCATCATTTCCCAGTTAAAATATAAGGTATGTTTATAGAACAATCAATAACCTAAGTAATAATTTTGCTTCCTTTATTTCAGCAAATGTTACTTTATCTTTTGACCTAGCTACTGGGACTATTACAATTTGGTTTTCAAGCTTCTCCACACGTGTCATTCAGAGGAAAATATTAACTCATTAATGCCCAATAATATACAATTTATTAAGCACACATTAAAACATTAAAAGTATTAACAGTTGATAATATTAGAGCTATTATTGTCTGATACTATTTGAAGTCAAATTAATTTTTCCTGCTTATGAATTTATTGTCTCTAATTATTTTAGCCATCAGTAATCACAATGCACTGAACATCATACTGAGAAGATGTCCTAAACCCCTGATTGACTCAGCATGATGGACTGTCCACTTCTGTGGACAATCACAGAAGAGGGAGTTGTCTATCCAGAGCCGAATGCTGCATTGTGAACAAACCTAACTCTGCATGTGTTTAACATGATGATAGATGTCTTTTCACCATAGGTAATCCTGCTCAGTCATTGAGTACTGAGGTAGACTAAGCAACACTTACTTCTAAAACTGTGGTGATTTAGCCAGTGTTTTGGTAGAAAGCCTTTATTTCTGTAACACAGAGTGTACACCTTTAAATGCAACTTTGAAGTAGCTGTGCAAAGGATTCCTGGCAATGGGATATCCCCATGGCCTTGGGCTTGTAATGACAAAAGTCAGCAATAAACAATGCATCTTTATAGGTTGGCAAATATTTCCAGTAGCACTGGGTCAATACTTCTAATTATAAAGATTGTAAGACAAGCCATGTTGTGGTTATGTTAAGAAAGCTTTCCTGTCTGACCATCCAGGAGACACTCTGGCAGTCACACTCACACCACCTGAGCTGGGACAGAGACACCTTGGTGGCAGTGGCTCCAGTGACTGATGGGTCCTGCTTGATTCCCTGAACACTCCATTCTCAAATAGACAGACCAGGTTTCCTTACTGGCTCAACCCTGGATTACGCAAAGCAGTTTCTAAGACATCTTGATCCTTAAAATAATTGAATAATTGTGGAATAACAAAAATGACAGGTCACGCTCACTGCCCTTGAGAAGAGACACTGAACAAAGGACCCTCAGTTTTTGTACCCTCCCTGACTAAGTGTGTGAAAATCTGGGGTCTTCCAGCTGAGTCTTTTGTTCCTGCTGTGCCTCTTGAGTGTCTGGTCACCTGCCTGGGCACAGCTCCCCGTGCCTTTTGCTTTGCAAAGCTCAGCAATAGTTCACAGCCTCTTGCCTTGACCTCCTGTCCTCCAGAGCTGTCTGCAGCTCACAGCTGGCACACTGAGCTATCTGCACTAAATGGATTCCCCAACATTTGTGCATTTTGGTTGCTCCTTCTTTCTTATAATGAAGCATCAAGCTGCTTCTGAAGGCTGTAATATACTTCAGCTCTTTGTTCTTAGAACAATATCCACAACCGGGTTGTCCTGGTAATGACAGTTAAGATGGAGCTTTAGATATATACAAAAAGTTCACTGAAACAGAAAATGCATATATCTAATTTCAAAGGAAAAATCAACAAGTTCAGATTCACTTTTTTTTTTTTTTTCCACTCTAACTTCTTTCACTCTCTCTCACTGAGGTCCTTACAGAACATTATAGCTCATAGAGCTGTTAACATCATTGACCTATTAGAATGAATTCAGATGAGAGCCACCAAGATGATCAGGGAGCTGTCTCATAGGAAGATAGGCTGAGAGACTTGGGGTTGTTCAGCCTGGAGAAGACTTCGGAGACATCTTAGAGTAGCCTCCCAGTACCTAAAGGGGGTTTACAAAAAGACTGCAGGGACTTTTCACAAAGGCATGTAAGGGGAATAGTAATAAGCTGAAGCAGGACAAGTTTAGATTAGACTTTAGGAGGTAATTCTTTACTGTAACTGAAACAAGCTTGCCTAGAGAAGCTGAGGGTTCCCCTTCGCTGGAGGTACTCAAGACCAGGCTGGATAGGTCTCTGAGTAAGCTGGTCTAGTGGAAAGTGTCCCTACTTAGGGTGGACATCCCTTACTGTTGGAACCCTGGGCACCGAGAATTTTAGACTTTCTGTGCTGGCAGGTGCTAACCCCCAAGAAAACACTACATTTGACCTGAGGCCATGGAAAAGGCTTCCAAAATTAAATGATAGAACTGGGAATATGAGTGTGTAGTCTGAACAGAAATGCATAACATCACATGGTGGAAAACTTAGAGTTTAAGGTTTTGGAATATAGTAGTATATATAAAGCAAGATGGAGGTTTTAGGGCATAGGCCAGTCCCTTTTTTATCTTCTTCGTGGATTTAGGTGGTATTTTGTAATTGGAAAGAAAAAGTTCACATTGCGGACCATGAGTTGTTGGTTATTAGGTAAAAAGTAAAAATAATTTAGGTGTCTTTTCTTAATTGGACAGTTTATTCTTAAAAGGACCTTAAGAGAAAGAGATAGCTGCCATTTTTTACTTTGTTAGCTAGTAGTGCTGTAGAACTCATGGCTTGTGAGACTGTAATACAGATAAGAATTAATAAATATCTGAGTCTGAACACAAAATACTGTCTCTAGAATTTAATCCCGACTCTGGCAAAAAGAAGATAAAATGCAACATTTAATAGTGCCCCATGTGAGGCTTGAACTCACGACCTTCACCTTCCAACACAGACCATTCTAAGATTCTGTGGTCACAGTGACATGTCAGAGGCAGAAAAGTGATAGCACACACAAAGGTCATGCAGAAAGAGCCCACTGTATGGAGAACTCTTCTCCTTATATAGATGAGAAGGCACGTGCAGTTAATCCTCATTGGTTGAGCCAGTTGCCACCCAGCCAACCAGCCAATAGCAGCCCGACCCCTCAACAGCCTGGGTCTGCTCTCCAATGGGCCTTACCAGTAAAGTTACATCATCAAGGTAATTATGTAATCAACCATATTTCAGTTATATAGTCAGAATCATTTATAACTGTGGGGCCTCCAGACCAGCTGTAGGCCACCACAATTCTATGGTTTTAAGGTGAACAGTTGAGATAGACTCTGTTTTCACTAACTGGTAATGGGAACTAAAAAAATGCAGCTTCCCACATTTTACTTTTCCTCAGAATTCATATTTCATCCTTGTATTTCCACATTTTGTAAAAGTGAGTAGTCCAAAATGCTGCTTCTAATCAAAACTCATAAATAACTACAAAGTGAATGTTTCATACATTCCAATCAAAATACTGCAAGTTCTTGTGATATTCAGTAAGTGAAGTCTTCATATTTTAAAAAAAAAATCGTTAGTTGGCAAGAACTTTAGGAAATAAAAGTTCGTAAAAAAAAACCAACACAAAAAAAAAGCTAGACGATCAACATTTTTTAATATGAGCAGATATGGCAGATAAAAAAAAGTATGTATAGAGACAAAGATTTCTATCCTGGGCTGCAGCACTAATAGAGAAATCCAGTATTATAGATGGGAAGTTTTGATAGAGTTCAAACTGACTTAAATGCTTTTGATATCATGAGTTGAGTTGGGCTCCAAAGTAATTTTGTCAGTTTTGAAAAATTTTCACGTTTGCACAAAGACTTTGAGAACTGGCTGATGGTTCAGTTTTCTTTACTTCTTAGTTTATAGTCTTAGATACATAATGGAAATGTTCTAAATACTCTGAACACATTCCTTTGAAGCCAGACCTTCTTGTGATGTTTCATCTTCACAAATGGTTACTGCCATCAAAACCACTAGTCAGTGTTTTAAAACACAGTCTATAAAGCTAAGTACTATCTTTCCCATAATCACTCCGTGCTCCTGCATTGACACCAAGGAAACAAAATTGTTTTACTATCTCAAGCTAAGAGAAGTGCAAACAGTTGAGAATATGGAACTAAATAATCTTTATTCCTATTTCCTATCAGTTTAAAATATCCTAGAACAATAATAACAAATTCTTAAAAAAACCCCCCAAACACAGTAAAGTTTGATTTTCAGGAATAAAAATCTATTTCTTTGACAAGTTATAGAATTACTCTATAGAGTCAAAATAATACAAAATAAATATAATTTGTTTGCAAAATGGAACAATACTTGATGGAAATAAAATTCAATGAGTAGAACAAGATTCTGCTCCATGCATGGATTTGAGCCTTTACTTCACTTTTGTTAGCAATGACATCACTTTGCCATGGAAATCATCACTGAATGGTGAACACTGAACACTCTGCATGAAAAAATACTAAAGCTCTTAAAAATTAAGCTCTCTCATATTACTAATGCATTTACATCTAATTTTCAATTTTAAAGATTATTTCTTGGCTTCTAGAAATTAAAAATGGTTGGATTAAGTTTGTTTAATGCCAATTATTACTCCAACAGATACTGGGACAATGGGAATTCCTTGTTTTTCCAGGTGATCTCCTAAAGTACTTTAAAGTGTTAAAATTTAAGGCTGTAAATACATAAGAAGCAGGAATAAAGAAATTGTTGAATTTATCAGATACAACAACCTTATATTAAAGGCTGTTTCAGTATATAATGCCTTTCATAAAATGAACAATGTTCTCCTGAATGTTTAATAGGTTAAACATTCTCTGGCTCTACCAGGAACACTTCTGTGATACAATTAATATTAAAACAGCTGTGCACTGACATTGCTATTATGAAATGTATTGTTGTCATGGGTTTTGTAACCAAAAAAAAAAAAATGTTTATTTTATTCCATCTGCTGAAACCTGGTTGGTGAGATTTTTCTTTTTCTGTTGTAACTCCAGAAGGGAGGGGGTAACTGGCTTCTCTGATAACAAGCCAGCTGTTAAAAACACGTGGAGCATTGTTTCTTATCTCTGTTCACTCTTCCACTACCCCCATGGGAATACCTTTTGTTAATGGACCATTAAAACTCACCAGTGACATGACACATTACATCATACTATTGTAATATGCTCTACCCAAGGAAGAAGAGCCAAACCATTTCCATTGAGATAAAAAGGAGCCACAAGTGTCACCAGACACTCAGTGTTTCCACGAGACTCCCAAAGGAAGACTGGACCCATCTCTGGACCCTTGACTCCACAGGACCATCGCTGTTTCCAACAGGACCACATCTGCCACTCCGGGAGGGCTTACTTCTGGACTGTTTCCAACACCCTGACCAAGACGGTGACAGGTTGTATTTCTGACTCTGTCAGTGTTTTCTAGGATTTCTTGGTTGTTTGTTTGCTTGTCTATTATTCTGTACTACAACATTTGTAATTTTTATATCCCTAGTAAAGAACTGCTATACCTATTCCCAAAATCTTTGCCTGACAGTCTTTTAATTGCAAATTGATAATACTTTGGAAAGGGGGAAGGGAGAGCTTGCATTCCAAGGGAGACTCCAATCTTCCCCGGCAGATACCTGTCTATCTAAACCAAGACAATTGTGATATTTGCTCCATTACTGACTTTTCTTGCTTTGATCGTTCTTTTCCCGTTCTAATTGATTAACTGTCTCCTTGTTGGAAGAGTTTCCACAGGCTTTGGTTAAATTCTTGGGCAAAGGAATATGTTACCTAATCAGATCCTCAGAAGCAGATTTAGAGCACTGATTAAAAGCAACTGGACCATCTAACCTTTTACAGCTATGATTACTCAGTAACTTAGACAAGCAGCTTCCCCTCTGATTCCTGTTGAAGGTTAATAAGGACTCATTGGCTTTCTGATAGCTGATTTATCTCTATCAAGTTTGCTTACACTGGAAACCTTTTACAGTAAATTTTTCTCTTAAGCATCTATATGCATGCTCCACGAATTCCTTAATGTTTGTTACATAACCTACACAGGCAAATCAGAGATTATCAACCAGTTTCTACTAGTTTGAGTGGTGGACTAATAAAACAAAATACAAGTAATAATTTCATATGTTTCTTTGTTATTCTTTTTTCACATCATTAAATGGAAGCTAATTTATTATTCCTTTATACAACAAGCATAGAGATCATGTGGATTACTGAAATTTGATAACTCTTAATTTTACTCCTCCTCACTTTTTTGGTGTTGAGCTACATCTAGATACTACATACAGTGTATTTGACTACATGGTAGTTTTTTGTTTATTATGTTACCAAGGAAAAATAAAATACTTGACATGAAGACAAGAGTTTGTAGAAGGTTAATATTTTTTCCTTCATCTTAAGAGTCCTTTTAAAGGCAATTCAAGTTTTTACTGTAATGTAGTTTGCATGTTATTTAGATTCAACTGTTGAAAGGAAGTGTTCTTTGTAATAATAACAGTGATCCCTCTTTACATCTTGTATGGACAAGTCAAACTGATTGTCCTTTCCCACTAGCTCTTTTCATGTGAGATGATTTTTAAGGTTTTTATGTCAGATACAGTCCAGTAACATCTGATCTTTTTACCAAAATATTGGAAAATATTTGGTTATAAAAGAATTTTATACATTTTACTAACCTTCTTGTATCCAAAAAAGAAATAACAGGAAATAAAATTTTCTTAGATTTTGGCTCATACTGTAGGTCTTTGTTTTTCAGCACCTATTTCAGAGTGTCCACTGGAACTAGCCACTGCAGTCCAGCCATGAGCTCATGAATATTGACTTGCAGATGCATGATTTAAATACATTGGCATTCAAAAAAATTTGTCCTGACCCCTTACTATTTACCCACTATCATCTGTCTGTCTGGTTTAAATCCAAATGTATGTCAGGTATGTGGATCACTGATAGCAAATGACAATCTGGAGGTGCAAGAAAATTGTTTCTCATGCTAGCAGGGAGTACCAGGACAGGCAGGTCAGGGCTACCTCTATGCTTAAAAGCAATGAAATCCCTGCCTGAGAAGGAAAACAACAGTCCAGAAAGCTTGAGACTCTTTGTGTTCTTGACTTCCCTTATTTCTGCAGGGAAACAGTTGCACTTATAAAGGCAGGGAGAGAACCTACTTCAGTCCTAATCTTATGGTTGCTGAAAATTATCTCTTCTTATCCAAGTTAAAAATTCCCCTTTGCAGCACAAGTTAAACATATCTGATTTTTGATAATTTTTCTTTTCCAGTAATCATAGAGAGAATAGGAATCCATAAATCTATCACTGAACTACTAGATCAATAGATCTATAGAAATGTGCATTTCTATCTAAATATAATGAATATTAGACATGTAAGGCTAAATCTTCCTTATTTTGAAGTAGAAAGCTGCTAACATAAAACATAAGGATAACTTGGAAATAGAACACACATTTCATGGGATTTTCTTCATATATTCTTCCATTCCTATGTGACCACCAGACGGCTTTTTAAAAGAGAAGGATATTTTTTCTTTATTGCCAAAGAGTCTCTGTCACTCTGGCACTGTATGACGTATCAAGACCTATCAAGCCAACGTGAATGTAAAACAAAATGTGCACTCACCAGAGCATATTTCAGACACTGGTTTCTAGGTTTCTTTAAAATAGGCTGCTTTGGACTAAGAATATGAATTTTGATAAATGCATAAATTTAAATCTATCCTTCAAATTTCCCTTGTAAATGAACTGGCACCTATACTTCCCTGGAAATATATTGTGTGTTTCACAGCTGTGTAAATATCCGTATGTGCAATCTTCACTTGAACTGTGAAGCATTTCAGATCATTCCATAAGAAGCTGGTATTTGAAAGAGTGTACTATTTATTCAATTTAGGCAATATGTTTTTAGGAAAAAAAAAAAAAAAGTGAAAAGTAAAGATTTTTTTTCAGTTTTTCTATCCTTCTTCCTTGAAACCTTTACAATTCTCTTTTAGTCAGTCAGTGACTTTATGTACAGAAATTTCAGTGGTAAAAGGAAAATAAAGGAATGCCTACATTAAACCTGCTTCTACTTTGGTTACAATAAGTAAGAGATTGCTTTCTTTTTCACCTGCTGGACAGCATATAAAGTATGCTGGTTATCAATTTTGGTTCAGCTTTTTCCTATGGGAATTGAACTACAATAAGGATTCATCATATAATTTTAAGCATTTTATCCAGACAACATTTTTTATTGTGTGGCTTCCTGTAATGTTTTGCATTTTAAGAAAAACTAAGCAAGCTGGAAAAAGTACTTTAATAAAACCTGGAGAGGCAAAAAGAAGTATGAAAGAGAATCTTTGAGGCACTAGTTCATTAAAAATGAGACTCAGTTCTTGAACTACTCAGAAGAAGCTAATGGGTAAGGTTCTCTCTGTGTTAAGTTTGTACCGAAAGCTATCAGATATAAACTATAGAATAAATAGTAATTGGTATGGCCTGCTACTGAGCATAAATGAAGTATGCTCACTCTTCATTAAGTAAATTTTAAATTTTCCCTCAAAGCTTTTAACAAAACAAGTTTTCAAAGGGATGTTACTTTTGATTCATGCAATCATTTGACTAAATTAGTATGTTTTGTGCAAAGATTCTTGTCTTATTTTAATAGAAGCAATTCCACTTTCAGTTTCTGTTTATCCACCTCTCTGTCTGAAAAGACTGAAAAAGCTTATATCAATGCTTTTTATTTTTCAGCTTTTCATAAAGTGAGAAAAGTTTAAATAAGGTCGAAGTTCCTTTTGGTTTTTGAGAAAGAGTATTCTTAAAAGCATAAAAATATTTATCTTTTCAAAACTTAGAAATTATTTTATCAGAATTATTCAGAGTCCAAAAATAAGTAATTGCCAAATTAGTGTCATCTATCTTGCAGTTTAGATCACAGTTTAATTAATGATGCATTATAGAATTGTTCCCCTACATTATTTTTCTTAAAATGATGGTTCAAGATAACAAATTGTAATCAAAAGATTTGACTATCTCGGCTTCTGCTTAGGCTGTATGGAAATGTCTATGATTGGAACATTATTTTATTCATCTTCTTTAGCCTACCCTAGTTTTCCTACTCTTAAATTCATTAACTTCTGCAGGCAAACACTGGCATAAAAGATGATTAGAGGACTGAGTCCACCCTTTATATCTGTGGCGCCTTAGGGGTGAATCCAAACCCTTCTGTTTTACTGATGCTTTATTGCCCTTTTAGATTCCTCATAACAAAGTATTTTCTCTGGAGAGCACAGACCATCATTGCTCCTTCACCAAAATACAATAGCTTCAGCTAGGATGTGGGTCTAGCCATCTGTTCTCCAAAAAGATGAATTTCTGTGTTTAAAATACAAAATCATATGCAGAGATGGAGCCTTTCCTCACAGCTCGAGCTCCAGCCTGGCCTGGTTGCTGGGACACACCAGGACTCTCTTGAAGGAGCCAAGACTCTTTCTCTCCAAGAAACTGGGCTGGATTAGTTGTATAGAATCATAGGATGGTTTGGTTTGAACAAGACCTACCTTAAAGATCACCTAGTTCCAACTCCTGCTGCCATTGGCAGGGAGAGGATGTGTTAGATCAGATTGCTCAGGGCCCCATTCAACCTGCCCCTGAACACTGCCTTGAACACTTTCAAAGAGTGTTTTTAAAATACGTTGGAAAAGCCTGTGTGTTTGTCTGGGTACCCCTGCTGTCTATTTAGACAAGTGTTTGGATTCAGCCAGCTGTCCTTTTTGGCCAAGACCTTTCCTAGCTGTCAGACATCTGTCACAAAAATCCTGAAACAACTTCTCCCCTCTTAATTGGGTTACTTAAACTATGTGCTTTACCACGTTCTTCCCAACATGGCCTTCAAATCCTGCTCCTTCAGTTTTGCCCATTTATTTGTGCTACTCCAGCACAAATATTGCTGCCTGACAGCAGAGTCGCCAGCTGATGGACATTTGGCCGTTTCTCCTCCCTCCCCTTGTCCCTCGTCACATCTTCTCCCACCTCTGAGCTGTCACCACCTTTTCCTAAGCTCTACCAGGGAGAAGTGGAGAAAATGAATTGTGTCATTTTCACATAACATCCTTCTACCATCGTAACCCTGGAAATGTTACCTCCTTGCAATTACAGTGAGTTTGCACAGGTGTAACTTCATTTATTTAAATAGCCCGACATCTGATTGACACATGCAAGTATGTGAAGAGAATCTTGGCCTACATCTTTGTCACTTTGAGTTATTTCAAATGTAAGAACATTATTTACTACTTTCAGTTTTACAAGGATAAATATAACTAGATATATATTGCTGCTGTCACTTCTCCCCCAAAATACAGAATTAATGAGCTCTGACCAGACAGTTTTGGCTTGTCTCATGTTTGTTTTGTGGAAGTTTTGGGGGCAATATGAGCATACCTTTTATTTTTTTCACTAGTTAAGTTTTAAATTTTTCTAAAACTTCAGTTACAGACTTTTTCTCAAGTGATGTTATGAAACTTTTCTTTTGCTAGAAAAATTTGTTTCAAATCTAACCTGTGAAACAGTGAAGGGGTTTTTCTGGTGTTTGCTTCAGTCGTAACTGGATCCATTCCAGCCCTGAGACTACATAGTTCGTTTGTCCTTTAATGTATTTAAAATGCTGCTAAAGATAAAAAGAAACTCACATTATAGACAAATCCTAGAATTTATTGCTAAGTGTAGATGAAAACTTCACAGTCAAAGCAAAGAAGTATTATTAGCCCTGATTTAAGAGAAAGAAAAGGAAAAGTAAAAAGAAATTAGAATGATAATTCACCTAAGGGAAAATACTTAATAATGAGAATGAAATTCAAATTGTTTCACTCAGACTTCGTCTTGCTCTGCTGTTATACCACCTCATATCCCACAGTTGCTGGTTTCAAACCAGGGTGGCTGTAGGCATTAAAGCATTCTCAATATTTTGCCAGGAGGAGCATGACTTTGATACTGATGGTTTCCTTCTCCATACTGTAGGGTCCACTTGCACACTTTTTTACCCTTCCTGACACTTTCCATATCTTTGTATTCTTCACAGACCTAAAATTCTACATTAAATGTAAATTCACTTTTTACAGAGTGTAAGTTATCCTGGATACATGCTTTTTGTTCTCTCTTACTCTTATGGGCAGTTTTGCTCACCTCCCTAAGCTGACAATTCTGCAGCTGACCACTGACGAGCTGTTCTCTGGCTTATGGATGCAGGATCCTCCTGTCCTCAATTGTTAGGATGTCATGCTGTGCCTACCCCACATGGTATCTTGTTCCTGTATTCCACTTTCCAACACCTCCCTCTCATCCCATCCCTATCCACTACTCTGTATCATGACACTGATTCATTCTACACCAAAAAAAAGGAGAAAAGCTATTTCTTACTAGTGTTTAATTTAAACTTACTTATTAAAATGAAAAGGAAACAAAACAAAAGGAAAGAAGAGTAATAAATATAATCTTAAAAGTGCTCCAACTGATTAACAAAGTAAAATAAAATTCAGGACAAGGAAAACCTAGAAAATTAATCTGACAAGTCCTACATCTGAGGTCTTACTAGATTGATACAAAGTACATCAGTCTTTCAAACATAATTTTCTGTCAGAAAAAACCTCAATACTACCTACCAGTAGTAGAGCTTTGCAGAGCAAAGCAGTATAGCACTGCCCCAAAAAATACTCTTTGGGCAGTGGCTGAGTACATAAATGTTTCAACTCATATCAAATAATGTATGTTACTAATGAACAGAAAGAACTAACTGGAAGTGTTAGCTTGATATGGTACCAAATATGGTGGGTGTGTCTTGGTTTTATCAGCTATATTAATAAAAAAGTATAACCATCAGAGGTATTCCATCTAAGTATAAGAAGACCCCTTAATTTTTAGCAGACTTGAATTTTTCTTTTGAAAACAAACCTGAACAATCTGCATCACTTAATCATATGTCACATGAATTAGGCAAATTTTGGTCAATTTTATATTTTATTAGCTTAGTATTTATTGTTGGCTCTTTTCTACTGTTTTTCAATTCTATACATTTCTTTTGAATTGGTAAATAATTTTCTCTGGAAAAACTCTCAATAAAAACATCAAAATTTAAATCTTTTTTCTCAGTAGTTCATTTTTAATCAAGTGTAGTTTAGATTTAGAAGATTTATTAGCTTCACTCAGTTTAGAAATAATTAAATCATAGCCCTCTATTATTACCTCTGGGTTGAAAATTTTCCCTTCTGTCTCCATTAGGCTTGTACCCAATTGCTCACATCTTTCCTCACTGGCAGTAATTTTTTCATGCAGAGAGTCCAGCTGTTAGACCATAACACCATGGTCCCAATCTATCATATGCAATGAGTTCTGGAAAGACAAATTATTTTTGAAGCCTGCAAGGAGGAGAATTCTAAAGATAACTTTGCATATATAGGACAAGATGATTTTACTGATAGAAGTCCTGTTTATTCTTGTTTTCAGCAATCCCCAAAGTTCCATAAAAATTTTAAGAGGAAAAAAACCCCAACAACAAAATTCTTGTTTCAATTTGTGAAAACACTGGGGGTTTTCTTGCATTTATGGAAATTGACATTCTCCTGAATTTTATTTGTATGAAAATGTCTCTTACTACAAAGGCAAATCTTTTTGGGAATTGCTGAGACCAGTCAGGTATGGAGCGACTTCCTAATATGCTCATGGATTCAAAATCTGCAATGATGGCAGATTTTAAGGTTTTCACCTCAAATTTGACATGCTTTGAAAATTTCTATACTTGACCTTTTTGTATATTAAAAATAATAAAATTATGTGCAGTTAATATTGGGTTTTTTGCTTCCTAAAATAATAAATTTGGTGCTAATGTTGCAATTGAATAGATAAACCCTAGTGAATGGTCAAATTCTGATCTTGGGGAAATGTGGCTTCTAAAAATATTGATTGTGCAATATTTTGAAAATATTTATATTCTTAAAAACTTATGTTCATACAATATATAGTTCTTACCATCATTATTAAACAAGTTTAAACACCAGTAGATTCTAACTGTAATGATATATCACAAGCCTATTAAAAATGTCATGTTTTAACCTTTATAGAACTAGGAACTAACATTATGCTCACTTAATATTCTTCCCTCACACTTGCTCAAGACCTAAGGCAGCTTGTCATCTGAGGAGTATTAAGCATCATGTCAGAGACTATAAGGATATTTTGACACATGTCAAATCAGGGTAATAGCTATATTACCCAGGCAGCATAAGGAGATTATTTTGAAATTCCACGGTATAGCAAACCTGTCACCATCTGCAAGAGAACCAGAATTTTTATAGGAAAACTGGTAATCATTTTTGTAAGTACAAGTATATTATAAGGAGGTACTTCCTATAACCCAGTCTAGGTTTATCTGTTCTTCAAATATAGATTTTAGAGCCTTGCTATTAGTACTTCTATTAGTACTATTCTTCAGAAAGAGCAAGAATCCTGGTTGGATGACTTCCCTGAACTTACTGTGAGGTGTGTGTATTCTGAGCTCCTAGACCTTACATATGTTGATGGAATTGCATATGCATAACATTTATAGCCCAGTTTGAAAAGACCCCCCAAAAAACAAGACTGAAGAATGCTCGTTCATTCAGATTATTAGTGCTCTGTGACTATTTAGATGTGTTTACTCTTAACAGGACAAAATTACCATGTCCTTAAAAGGAAATCAAGCAGGGGCAAGACATCAGCCTAAGAGCTACTGATGGGTACTACTGAGTCTTCAGTGCTGTTACACACACAGCAAGACCTGGAGTTTCAGTTTGGCCCCAGCTGGAGCCATCTTTTGGCAAGATCAAACAAGGGACCATGTCAACCAGTCTGCCTTTTGGGCATCTCTGTGGATGTAAACAGAGCTGTGGCACAGCTGGTTTCAGAAGCAGAAACATCTCCCTGACATTTGCATTTACTAATAGCTGTTTCTGCAGAGCTCTGCTGTCCTCTGCCATGGGTTGTGTGAGTCCAAGGGAGCAGTTAGACAACATGGCCTTATTTGAGTTGCTTCTTGTTGTGTAGGTACCCTGCTGTGTTCACCTCATGCTGCAGCTTTCCTGACGTCTTAGGAAACCATAAAACTCCTGAGACACAAAAGCAAACATCAAAAGAGTGTACAGAGAGATAGCCATATATGTTTGTATGCCATTTGCGTTAGAGAGATGGGTCACTACCATGAAAATGAAGGGAGAAAGGAGGAAGAACTCACATAAAGAAGCTTCATTTGAGCTATTTTTCCTCTTTAGCTCAGGCCACTGACACAGCATTTGCTTCTGTAAGGATGAATGGATGCTGTGATAGGCTTATTCACAGAAAGGGCTGCTATCTCCCAAATACCGTGTAAAAGATAAAAACATGATTTTAGGGACTATAGTTAACAACCTTGACTATAACATCCCTGTAATATATATTTTTAGAAAACTAAAGGGAGAAAATGAGACACTTAGTCTTAACATCTCTGTCTATGGCCATGTCAGGGGAATTTGTTTGGAAAATTGCCATTTTCTGTATGAATACTGTCTTATTTTCCTATCCAGACATTGATTCACTAGAGAAAAAAAAGGAGAAGCAGTTGACCGCATTTCCTTACCATATGATACAGACAAAAGACACAGCTGATCACACTATGCTGAGGTAGCAATCACCCTTGTATCCATCTTAGTTTCAAAAACCCTTATCATTTCCATATGTGACTTATGGTGTCCTTATAAAAGCTCCTTGGAGAAAAGGCCTCTTCTACATTATTACATTTGTATGCAGTGATAATTACTGAAGTGAGAGAATGGAGCAGAGATGAATTGCAGTGTGGGCAGGCTGGAGAGTGTCTCTAAGGTATTATAAAGCACAAGGTATGAAAGATGGATTCCTTGGGCCAGAACTAGTTGGACTTATTTGGGGTATTTTGTCACTTGACTGTCACTTCAGATAAGACCATGTAGTTGATTAATTGGTTTTTTTTCAGAAATGAAAAAATACAACAATCTGTTTCTTAAGTTTTCCCTGATGATGTAGAAAATGCAAGACATCCAAAACAAAGTAATTATCTTGGCATAATTTTAGCAAACATAGTCTTCTGCCAAACTATGGTTCCCTATAATGCTTTCAAAACCCTACCTGTTTAAAGAATGGAAATATTTTGCATTGAAGATTGGCACCAGTATTCATTGGTAGAACTTTAGGACAATTTTTTTAGGGTCAGACTTGCACTTAGTCTTGCAAGTTATCACAGTAGGTAACACCTGACATACATGCCAATCTGCCATAAAATAAATAATTCCATGTGTATAATAATAAAGATTTACTAGCAATCAACTCAAATGCAAGCTATCAAGCTACTCACAAGAATAAGTGGCACTGCACTTGAATGGGGAGGAAACTCTGGTCAGTTTAGCAGCAAAGAAATAAGAAAACAATATAAATTACTGAACCATAGCCAGAATTACTAAGAGAAAATTGATTTTTAAAAATGTTGAAAATAAATCTTAATAGCTATGTGTGCCACCAAATTTAGCAAATTTCTCCAATAGAATAAATTGATAGATCTAGTCCACTTCACTGCCAGATGTTAGTCAAATTATTTCAGGATCTATAAGCAAGAATGGTGTCTGCATAATCACATGTTGTCACAAATTTGGCAGCTCCTCTCATCTTTGCTTCATTGCTTTGCACAATTCCCATTTGTCATTTAGTGTCACAAACCCTCAAGCACGAGCGATTAGAGTGCTTCAGCTAACATGCTGCTACAATGCTTTAAATAAGGAGCAGAAACTCACTTTCTAAATGTAGTCTTTAGAGACAGACAAGGAAGATTACTCATAAATGCCTAACAGAGTTGATTAACAGGTATGTTTCCAAGACTCATCTCCATAAATTAGACCCGAAAAGTGCAAAAAAGATCACATCTTTATCAATTAAGCTAATCCATCTATTAAAATTTTCACTTGAAATAAGTATAAACCCATCTAAGGATGATTATTGTAGATTTCTTTCATTCTACTTTCTTTATAACATGTCATTAAAGTCTTTTATGTCTCTGATTAGTTTTGAACCCATTAATTACAGGGCACGACAATGAAACTGTCTCTGGAAATGAGTATCTAGGCAGGCATTTTTCTTTTAAGACAAGCTAAAGTGAAAAAGATGAAAGAAATATTTGGTTTAGCTGTTTTAATTTCTCTAGGGACACTGTTAAAACAAAAGGAAAAGACTTAAATGCACTTCCTTTTAAGATAGACCAATGTGTGTTAGAATGCAGTTTGTAAGATATATAAGGATTTTTGTTTAGCAACCCTATACCATGATTGATTTCAGGATAATCCCTTGTTTGTGATTTCAAAATTGACAAACTCTTGTGTATAGTCAAAGCAAACAGAATTCAGTCATATTAGTCTGCAAACACATTCATACTGATTGGAATGTGGTGTCCTGTGTTTGTGTCTTGGTCTGCAGGAAGGGCTGCAGACCACTGCAACACTACAGTGTTTCAGCAGATGGTGAATTGCTTTATTTCCTTTTTTTTTTACTTCCAATCATGGTATTACTCCTATAAACTGTACACAAAGCAATGCTAAATTTATTGATTATGCCAAGCGCTCTCCTATCTTCTGTATAATTTAATTTTGTTTTTCTCTCTAATCATTAGACTAAACTCATCAACAGTCATGATAAGCTTTTGCTTCTCCATTATTTTTTCCATCTAAAAGTACTTGTCAAAAATAAGAATTGCTTGCTTCTCATAACTAGAAGGAAGGTAGACTTAGATGTCATACACAGCACCTTTACATAAAAACTAACTACTATAAGACTTGCTTGTTCAGCCATGCTGAATTTACTGATTCACTGCCATTTCCCTTACAGCTGTGTATTTCAGGTAATTTTGAAATACTGTGACAGTGACGTCGATCTTCATTCTAAATTCACTCATATTAATAACAATTTTCAAAGGTTGTTCTAATTTGCTGTGTTATACATAAATATTACTATATCCTTTTATATTGTTTTTGCAAAGCATCTCCATTAAAACGCTGCCTGTGCTTTATTTAGAAAATAATATACTATAGAAAAAAACCAATTAAATAACAATTGACTGGAAAGAATATGGCTGTATTCCAAAATTCATTTGTGCTTGAGGCAGACAAATAAACTGATGCATAAATCTATTGTTCATAAAAATAATAGTTCTGATTCTATAAGACTTTTAAAAATCAGTGATGATCATAATTTCCCCTCCCCTTCTTTTGCTGTTTGCTCAGCTGAGTTTTATACTTACATGAGCTCTACTGATTTTTTGCAGAAATCAGATGCACTAAAGTTTTACAGTGGCAAACTTTGGAAGGAAAACTATATTAAGAAGGTAAGAATGTATTTTAGCTGAATTCTGATGTACTGTGGTTATATATTTTTATATATGTACACATATATGGAGACACACATGGATATTCTAATTCTGAGCTTAAAATAAATACTATATAGAAATAGAAAAAAAATAAAGTATGCAAGCTGTATGAAGAGCTTACCTGTTAGAGGAACAGATGAGTTTTTCAACCTCTTGTTCAAAAGTTAGAGTTAAGATACAGCATAGTAAACATCTTTTTAATACAAAAACATCTGCAGTGCTTGTAGAGAGCTAGAATACTGTAGCTAATTTATCTTAAAGAAAAATGGTGTAAATCAACAATGCAACTGTAATCTGTGCATACAAGGAATAACAGGTAATTAAATTGGCAAATAATTAGTAAATTAAAACTCAGAGGAAAATTAATGGACTCATTTTGGGGAATTTCAGAGGCCACTCACTCATCACAAGAACATCAGGTCTCTGACTTTGTCTCAGAAAGCACAAGTGAAATGTGAAGAAAGAAAAAAGCTTTGGAATAAAGTCAGGCAGAAAAAAACACAAACTGTAAAAACAACAGAAAAGAAATAGAAATGTATTTCCTGCACTATACCCCTATAAACATACTGGTACATTTGGATAAAAGACTGTGGAATGTCTTCTGTTCATCACTCTAGCAAATTAAGATCTCAAATCTGCAGGTGTGCAGTCATAGCTAGAGGGGAGTAACAGCTAGGAATCTGCCAAGAATGCTAAATTCCATGTAAAAATAATCCTGTTTGTTAGTCACTGTGGATCTGTAATTTCTGCCTACACTATTTAAAGGGATAGAGATTTCTTTTGCTGTTGTGCTCATCACATATATGTGACATCATGGAGGATATAGCTTTAGGGCAGTTTAACCACATTATTTCACTTTCCTGACCAAATAGCTTTGGGTTGCTTTCATACACTCCTCCTAAAAAAAAAAAAAAAAAAAAAGGTTTCTGACATGTCTCATCACTTCCTCACCAAAAAAAAAAAAAAAAAAAAAAAAAAAAAAAAAAAAAAAAAATCAAAGAAAGCTATCCTTCCAATCTGCACAGCAGTGATAAGAGACACCTTGAAAGCTGAGTCCAGCTCTGTGATTCTCATACCAAGAGAGAGATGGACATGCAGAAGCAAGTCCACCAAAGAGCCTCAGAGATGATGAAGGGACTGAAATGTCTCTCATATGAAAGAAAAGTTGAGAGCTGGGACTGTTCAGCCTGAAGAAAAGAAGCATCGGGAGCAATCGTATCAACATATATGAATACCTGACTGGGGCACTTCTCTGAGAAATTCATACCTACTCCTCATTAAACATCACTCACAGACCCATACTTGCAGGAAAAAATTAATGCTGCCTCCATAGACGACAATATTATTCAAAGCACTAATATTAAAGGTTTAATATTACATCTCAATTAATCTGCTCCGTATTCTCTAACCCTTACCTATTTGTCTACTTGCCTTACACCGCAAAATTCTCAAGAAGCAAATGACTCTTCCTGAATAATTATTTCCAAACAGAAAGAAAACAATACTGAATAATGGAGAGTTGTGGAAGAGAAAATGGAATTCAGATCTCTAGTAAGTCAGCATTTGTGGTAGTGTTGGATTTTAGTTTATCTCCTACCAAAAGGATGTTTTTGAATGCTAGTCTTTACTACAACACTGTATTTATATAAAATTAAGCATCGTGTTCTGTGAAGAAACTGCTAGCTACAAAAATGAGAAATAAGGGGGAAAAGTCCTTTTAAATCTGTGTAATTCCATTAATTTCTCTTTGTAAAGATGAGATCCAAGCTTACATCTTAAAGAGAGACTTTGAGATTTGAAATTTTGTGATAAGGAATTTCACAGATTTAGCAAAGGGAGTTCAATTTCAGTCTGAGCAATAACGTTCCCATAGGACACAGAAACACTTTCTTATACATGTATTCAATTATATTAATTATAAGAATAGAGATCTTGAAAAAAATTAGCAAGTTAAGGGTCATTAGAAGGGAAGTAGAGGGAAAAATACATTTATTGATGTATTTTTCTTTATTTTTCTTGCGTTACCTTCAACTGCTATTCATTTCATAGGTTAAGTATAGACATCTGAGAAAATCGAATTACAGCTGTCTTCCATGATAGCAAATGGTCTGTTTTAGAAGTCTACTTGAGGATGAAACTAGTATTACCATACAAGTTTCATTTTATAAGTGTTGACAGTAAAGGATATATAGGTAATTAACTGAGATACAAACATCTGCTACATACTATAAATCTGCCAGGGTAACCTGAATTTCTTGTGGTTTAGTGGTAGAAAATATTTTATTTTCCCCTGCAATTTACTTAATCAAATTTCTACTTTCTCTAAATCCTAAGGCTGGTGAGATCATATTTTTAAGCCTGTATTATATCAAGCTTTACTGTGTATTTGCTAAAACATGAAATAAGCTCCAGCATCCTCAGTTGTATTCTGCACCTTCAGAGATTTTCTGTCCACCCTTTAGTACACTGTTTATTCATACTCAACATTATACTTACTAGAAAATGCTTGAAGTCAAATGTTATATCGATGTCTCTATAAACCTGAATAATTTTTTCCATTTTTGCTCTAGAAGTGGTCAGATGTCTTGTACACTTATAAGCTGCTCTGAACATTTAAGCCAGGTTTTATCTGACACCCTAGGTCAGTTGTCTGCAGTCAGTTTATAAATGTGTGGGTAGGGCATAAACTTTCTCTTCAAAAAAATCAGATTAATTCTAATCTATAAGTGCTTATATCTCTCCCTTCAGTATAAAAGAGGTTTGGGTAATTACATCTGAAATGTTCCTCTCTAGGGGGGTATCAAAAGACAAGAATCCTACTCAAAGTATATGGCCTAATCTTTAAACAAAATCAATGCTCCTCCTGTTTAATTACTTCATTTGAGCTCACTATTCAGGCAATCATTACTGATGTCGAATACATGTGCTATACCAGCATTTATGTACTTACTGTGAGTTTTGAAGGGATACAAAGCTGAGAACCTGCAGCTCAGAACTATTTACACTAATGACATTTCAAACTTTAGCTGAAGGGAGCATCTCCTTTTGATCTCAAACGCATTTTAAATTTCACAGCAATAGTGTGGAGGCCTGCCACCAGGAGAGATACCCTTTTAGACCAGGGTGAGAAAAACCTTTCTCCCATGGGCCTTTACAGCCACATGTTAATATTCCTTAGACTTCATTGTTTTGTTGGTTTGTGAAGTTATGTCACCCTGTTCAGCCCCTGTTCACCATACATACACCCCTCCTACAATGTTCCTCCTTCCCTTGAGCCCCATTGGGTTATTTTTTGCCACAGTGATCCCATTAGTTCCCTCAGTTCCTAGACACCCCTCTTCACCATTTTTCTCTATCCCTATTGGACCTTGGCCCTCAGAAACACTCCTTTTATCTGGTATATAACCCTGGATCCTTGGCCACATTTTGCCCCTTGTCCCTGGAACACATTCGAGGCTGTACCCACGATGCAAGCTCTGATAATAAACAGCACTTGGATTCCCAAACGGGACCCAATCTCCTCACCCTTACTGTCAGCCCTTTATTAGCAGAGTGCACCAGGGCAAGGCGCAGGTCGCTCTCAGGGACACACTCCTGCACGATGAAACACAATATCACAACATTTGTATTAGCAGTATAACTACACTATACACCACATTGTATCAAGTTGAGTGATTTTTGTGGGCAATGGTATTGTATGTAGCACTAAAGGAACATTCAACCAAATCTTAAGGTAACACTCCTTCCTCAGTCATACAATGTACATGACATACTCCATACTGGACTTCTCTTGCCTCCCTCAGATAATCCCATGAACATCTCTAATTTTTTCAGACAAAACTGTAAATGACAGGGAGATATCAGTAAAACTAAAAAGATCTCTGGGCAGATAATACCTTCTAAAGCATTGGTTTCTATGTTTATTTCATCTTCATAATCAAAATTATAAAACTACAGGGCGACAAAACAGGGTAGCCTGAGTGTGACAATATCGTGACGTGCTAAATGAAAAGCTGTGTCCCACCTGAAGTTATGAAAGGCTGAAAAGAAATAAAAGGACCATACACCTTGATTTACACTCTCATTAATTCTGTCATCTGTGCTCCAAATTTTGCTTTCTTAAAAATTCAGGAAACTCAGTCAATTAACATTTAGGTCAGTGTTTACTTCAGACTGCTATTTCTCTGGAGAAAAATTAAGCTGTCAGCTATTTTAATCAATTTATCTTTGTGTCTCCCAGTGAAGATATTAATATAATTAAACCATGACTACAAGTAGCCTATGGCTTTGAAACCATACAATATTAATTGGAAGAGATGGCCTATGATTTGATTTCTGGATTACTAGCACAAAAGGTGTTTCTTTTCAGATTTTCACTCAATTTTTTTTCCCTATTTTTTGGTTTTGTTTTGTTTGTTTGTTTTCTTTTGTTGTTGTTGGTTTTGTGTTTGGGGATTTTTTTTCAATGGTTGGATTGGTTGGGGTTTTTCTGGGGGATAGTGATGGTCATTCTTTCTTCTTTTTTTTTTTTTTTTTTTTTTTCCCTTAGCTTTTAGGACATAGAGGAGCCATTTTAATAGTTTGTAGTCAGAATTCTTTTAGTCCCTGCTGTTTGGAGTGCTAGCTGTGACAGAAAAAGCTGATGGATTTTTCTGTATGGTATTGAATTATTTTGAATTTTAGTGCTCTCTACAATTTTATCACAATTGACATTAGAAAATGAGAAAAAGATTAATCTTATTTTTTGAAAGACAAATACATGGAAAATGAGCAATTAATTTTGTAATACATGTTGGTAAAGGAGCTGATAAAACTGTGGATATAGATGGTAAATGTCGCTGACATGAGCAGTACTGTAATAATATGAATTTTTGAGGTTTTAAAATAGTTGGTATAATCAAGTGATGAACCAAAGATGTATTATTACATTTTTCTTCCACTTTCTGTTCATCATCATAATGAGGACACAGCAGTTACAACCCTTCTAAGAAAACTAAACAGATGATCACCTCTTTAAAAAGAAAACCCAAGAAGCAATAAAGACAAGGCACAAACAACAGATGTTTTTACTTATTTAGGAAAATTATTTCAACATCTATGTGCTATATTTAAAGATATTTTTAAAATTAATAGCTTATAAAACTCAGATGACTATTTGTGAATTTCAGTAGTGGGCTTTCAGTGAGTTCCATCATTATTTAATTCAGTTTAATTACCAAGTTTCCTATACAATCTGAGGGAAGCATTATTTCATTACCATTCAAAGAAAATCAAATAAATCCACAAACATGCACTCACGGCAGTGAGTGACTAATTGATTTTAGAACTTTCATTCTGGTATCAAAAGATCTGGGAATATGAAACACAGCAGTAAACATTGATCAGCCAACCCTTAAGGGCTCATGAGCCAGCTGAGACCAGCGTCTTGCATCAAGTCTTTCAATAATGAAAGCAACTGAATGGTGGGTATTAGAATAGAATAGCAATGGAAGCAAGACCAAGCATGGATGAAAGATCCAGCCTCCATGCCAGTAGTCTCTGCCTAGTCCCAAATGTAATATGTAGCTATCAAACATAACTTAAATTTATCAGCTCCCCCTGACTCATGGGCCAAAACCAGTAGCAACATCCACACCAACACAATTCTAACCACAGTTTTGAAATTCTTATTAGACTTATAGATCTTCAAATATCTCTCCACCAGTACCTCATGAGTTAGGCCTCAATCCTAACTGGTTTATGTATCTGTTTCTACTCAGGTTTAAGACAGATTTGCTTATCCTTATGATTTTACATTTTACTATTTTATTTTATTTTATTTTGTTTTGTTTTGTTTAGTTTTGTTTTATTTTATCAGGAAGACACAAACCTTGTAGTACTGCATTTGTTCCTGTTGGTTCCTCCTTGATTAAATCCTATTCCTTATCTCAGTCACAAAATTAGCCTGGTAGACCATAAAATACATCATCATTATCATAACCCGTCAGTCTTTCCAGTTTCAGCTCAAATCCATAGACCATTCTGAACTCTAAATCATCTTCCTCAGCTGAAAAACCCTTTTATTCTTCACCACAGGGTCACCACCAAACAAAGCTCTTCCTTGATCCTATCTCTAATTCTCTGTTGCATATCTGAATCTGTCTCCCTTTCCTATCATGGATTGATCCGCTTCTAATGAACCCAGCCATAAATGGCACTCAGCACTCTTAAAGTACACTTTGTCCTGCTCTCTGGTAGAATCTAGACCATTAAAACTTTATGACTAAAACCTAATATTAATCTTTAAAATCTCTAGTTCTGTAATCTTAATCCTGTGGTTCCTAATCATGAAGCCAACCTTCTTTAAAAAAGCCTTTTTTCTGGGTCATACAAAAGCAGCAGAAATGTCTTATGCCAGCCTGAAGTGATTAACATAAATAACAAGTGTGCATCAGCCTTTTGGTTATCTGTATATGATTTCCTTCTTGCTTCTCAACAATGTGACCTCGGTGATTCCCACTAAAATGTCTAAATCATCTTCTGTATAGGGACCAAATGACCCCTTCTCCTGGGTGTCACCTATCTGGGTGCATGAATCTCTTACTGGGACTGACCTACAGGAGTAAAATGAGGTAATTACTTACAAGGCATATATTTTAGCTGTGAAGTATCCTCACCTTTTCACGTAAAACTATTAATGAGGAATAGAAAAAGTTATCATCACATTTGGAGTTTACAGCTGATTTTTAGAAGTTGATTTAGGCTTCAATCAAGTCAGATAGGTTCTTGGCATTTATGTGAAATAGTATTCAGAATAAAAATCTGATTTCGTATTACTAAGAATCTTTCCTTCTAATAGAATTCATTCTTATGCTTATTATGAGAAATCAATTATTTTCCTCACCATTTTATATTGGCTAGAATTTTGTTGTAAAATCTTTAATGGCTATTTCTTTACTGTTTCTGATAGCATGAATGTAATAATAAATAGATTGTTAGCCTAATTGAAGTGTCATGGAAGTGTCACTAGTTTTACTTTATCCATAGGTTATGAGGTTCAAAGGTATGGCTCTGAAAGCACTATAATATACTTTTTCTTGAATTGTTCAGTAGAGTAAGTTATGACCTACATGTGACAATGCTGGTACTCTTTCATGTGATCCTTCTTCCATGTTCATATCATACATAATTAATTATCAGCTTCATGAAAATAATTCTTAGTCCTTTGATCCACACATTCATTTGTGGATAGTGACACCAAGACTTTCTTACCAGAGTAGTAGTATTGCCTCTTTATACATGTCTGATGAAGAGTGTACACGAAGAATAATTGCTTTCTCACATGCTTTTATTTTGGAATTTATTTTTTCCCTGAATTTTCCATACTGTGAGAATTTTTCTCTCACTAATAAAACTCATGAAGCTTAAGGAAGAAATTGATCTTGAGATGTGATCTCTATACTTAAGAAATTGAGAAAGAGCACAGTTAAAAATACTCCCTGAAATTATTTGAAGAAGAAAAATGGAAGAAAAATGCTGTTTCCTCTTTCAGAAATTCTGTTCAGATGAAAAACCCATAAATAAAGAAAATACTTGGGGAAAAATGAAAATCCACGCTCATCCTAAAATGCTGGGGAATGTTCTACAGGGAAAATACCACTGAAAATGCCTATCCTCAGTTTGTCAATTAGTCTTCTCCTATTGCTCATATAGAGATAAATAACCCAGAAAACAGTTTACCCATCTATCTTAAAGATTTGTATTCATCTAAGATAAAACCTAATTAGGATATGCCACTTGCTATCTATATTTATTGACTCAGGGGCCTTAAATTTTCAACTGTTCACTTTGCCTGTTACAAGTATGAGACAAAAAATTCAGACAAAATTAATCCTATCAACTTAAGGTTTTATGCACTGATACCACCCAGTAACCAAGAAACATACTTCAGTGGAATCATTCTTGGCAGATACAAAATATACAATTAAAACCTCTGCAGTCAAAGAAATATGCTGAGATTTGCAGAGAGTTGCATTAAAAATTTTTACAGCTGAAGCAATGAAAGTGGCAAATGCAGGGAATATTTATATTAAACAAAACCCATGAGCATTCATTGGGGAAGGAAAAAACCCAATAAAACCCCCAAAATATATCTCAGGAAAAACATCTGCTGAATTTGAATTCAAATTCAAATGTTTAAAATATTTAGTTGTGCTATCTTTAAACATTGTTTGATCTCCAGCTATCTAAAAATCTAAAGTTTCCTATGTTTTTAAATGCACTGAGTGGATTTTCAGTCTCCAAAAGAATTAATATTTGATCCAAGTTACTAGGAAGAGAATAAATTCTAATAGGGAAGTACTATTGATAAAGAACTCAGTTACTCATTCTGAATCATGATTGAGTAAAGCAGCTAAAAGAGAGACTGTGGTATTAAATGATTCAAGAAAGCTATTTTACTACACAAATATAAGGGATAATGTGTGCCAAATGAAAGTGGAAGAGGCATTTGCAGAGAATGTGAAATGTTGTTTGGTTTATTTAATTGAAGAAGTTAATTTGGAAGACTCAAATCTATCACTGAAGACAGTATATAGTAAGAATTCTGAAAAATTCATTAAAGACTGGGACTGTTTCTAGCCCCAACATAAACAAAGACATTTTTCACAGCACTGAGCATATCCATATTTATGATTTGTTAATTTGTAATTAGTTCCCAAAATAATCTTTCATGTACTGACAAATACACCTTTGATTCACAGTGTATACCAACTTAGCAGTTAGCTGCACAGTGCAGTTTGTCTAAAATGTTCATGCATAAACAATCACTGTCAGTAATTTTGAAGCAATCTTGAAGCACAGACTGTGAGAATCAGTTACTATGCAGAGGAGTGGTATTTCAGTCATTCTGTTTCACAAGTAAGCAGACCTGTTCCAAATAGTGTGTGAGGTAATGACACATCCAGTATTGACCTACAGAGAGCGTGGGCAAAGAGGTGTTGCTATGGCACACAGCAGTCATGTGCTCCAATACCAATAACTTTACATAATTTCTCCATAGATACAGATTTGAGTGTACTTAGGATAAAAAAGTTACACTGACACACAAATAGGTAGCATAAATCAGGGCTGGGTTAATAAAAAACAGAGCCTAGCTTAATTTTTACATTGAAAATGTTCTGAGTTTCAAAGTATTATTTCCTAGGTTTAAAAACCTGACAATTTCTCCTTTTATTATTGATGCTGACTATACTGTTACCTGAATATTTACTGGTCCAACATAACTTTTGGACTTTTTATAAATTATTACCTTTTTTTTCTTAATCTAGAGCCAAGGATGTTGAATAGATATAATGGATTTTTTTTTTTTTTTTTTTTTTTTTTTTTTTTAATGTGTTTGGGCTTCCAATTTTACACTTATTTCTGATTTTTCTCAGAAATATATAAAAATCACATGGAAAAATAAAATGTGTGGAAGAATTTGCGGGAACTGCATTATTCTCAATAATTTCTGTGAATTCTTCCCATATTTCACAGAAACTTGCACATTCTTACATGCAAAAATAAATTTTGGAAAAGTCTGATACTATTAGAGACAGTGAAGTTTAGCAAATGCTAAGACACTTACAATTTAACAAGATGACTGTTCCTGGAAGCTGTAATTAAACATCTATATGTTTTTAGATTTCTAACAATGGAAATCTTCTGCCCGAAAATTAGAGAGGCTGCTATGATTACTAAGTTGTCATGTTTTAATGGAGAGCTAAGGAGCTGTTATAAGGTGATGGGAGACAACTTTTACTGAGCAAATAAACAAGTCCAATTAATGAAGAGTAACAAACAATGTACAGGTTTAAAAATTGATATTTAATAGCCAAATCCCTTTTACATTTAGAGAAGGTTTTTCCTCTCTTAATACCAGTTTCAGTTTTCTTGTAGAGACAAGAGAAGACGACATAAACATACACATATGAAAATATAAATAACAGGGCAAGCAGCCAGTGGGCAAGAGGGAAAGATCTTGTCCAAGGCAAAATAATTTTCCACAAAAAAACCCTGTGAGAAGTGGTTCCATTCATGAACATTTACTACAGTGACAACAAAATTAAATGTACTATTTATAACACTAGTGCACATGTAAATGCACCCACTACTGATCACAAAGACCAGGAAAGCTGCAGAAACGGAACAGGTTCTCTAAAACATAACTATTAGATGGTATTCAGCAACTTATGCTGTGAACACTCAATTCCAATGACTCAAAAGCTGATCACCTCGACAAATTCAAAAATTTGGGTCCTTAAAAAGTCTTGAGTTTGAAAGTCTGGCACAATGAGGCATTTTTTTAATTCTGAAGCTACAAAAATAACAAAATAATAGCAGAATCTACCAAATTTGAATCCACACTTTTCTATATATATTTTCCCTATTTTTCTAAAAATGTAGACTAGATCTGTATACCGGATTATAAACTTATAAGGCAAATGGGACAAGATGTTTCAAAATCAGTAGGACTGCAAAGTCAATTTTATTGACTTTAAATATAGAAACTGTTCAAATAGACTTCAAATAATGCATTTTTATACTTAATTAGTGTGACCTATATATATTTATCAAGCAGTGCCTTATGTTTGATGCAGCAAAACCAGATAAATATATTAGTCAGCTAATTGTGAGCTCTTTCTTTAAAAAGCCTTCATAGACAGTTGAAAGAAACTGCGTAGCTTTTATAGGATGGGAACTGGCTCTTCCTTTCTAACTCTGAGGCATGCAAAGCCAGACAGCAGGGTGTTATTCTTCCTCCTTGCTTTTGTCTTCTTGAGTATTTCAGTCTGGCTACCAGCAAACAATATATTAGGCAAAAAATAAAGGTCTAAGAGCAGCATAGTTTGGAATAGAGAACAGAGGAGTTGTCCTAGGTTAGTTTCCAGCTTAGCTGATCACCTAACCCCAAGCATAAATTTAGCATCATCGATTTTAACAAATGCAGGTTGGTTCTTCCTCTCCTCATACTTGGAAGTTACTCCAGAATTAATTCCCATGAGCTTTAGAATCAATCTTCTAATTTACAGTCAGCACCAGGCTACATCTATATAAACAATGTGCAAGGAGACCACAATTCTTTGTCAGAGTAAAACAGTAATTTATTATTTCAACAAGTTATAAATAAGGGCTGTGGTTGGCAGTAGATGCATTACATCTCCTATAATGCCTATGGAAACATTATATCACATCTATAGTTCCTCATATATTATTGCAAAATTCAAGAATAATTGCTGGAAAACACTGCTACATGAAATTATGTTTTACCATATGAGAATTTATCTTCACTTTCCTGTAAATATCATCTATTTTTATCTCTTGTGTAATATATATGCAAAAATAGTATGAATGTCTGGTTTGATATTTAGAGCATTTTTTGCTTTTTAATCATTTTCTCTTGGGAAACTGATGTAACGGTATGAGAATACCAAAAATTCCTAATTGTCTTTTTATAAAAAAATTCAAAAGAATCAACCAAAAAAAACCCTCAAACCTAGACAAAATATATCAAGCTTATTAAGCATTTTAATTGTATAAACAATAATAATATATAATTGATCAGCCTATTTTATTAAATATTTATTCTTGAAACAGAAACACATTAAATGTTTCATCAGAATATGCAGCATACTTCTCCCTAGAATTTTTTTACCTGTTTTTAACCTGGGACGTTAATCTGGTATGTGCAATCCTCTCCTGTGTCATGTCAAGGGTAGATGATCATTCAGACACATGTATGCTCAGGCAACCTTTCCTCCTAATTGAAATTAGATTATTTGGACACATGCATGCTCAAGCAAGCTGTACTCTTTATTGAGATTATTAAAGTTTATAAGTATTATCATCTTCAAATGATAAATCTGGTTCTATTACGACACTGATCTGGGAAGTCTGGGAAGAGCTATCAACTCTTCCTCTGAAAGATGTCTACTTTGATAAATTTTGGATTTATTCTACATGGTGTTTCCCCTCTCTTTGACACTATACATTTATTTAAAAACCAGACTCAGAGAGAATGAAAAATGACTTTGCAGAGTCCATTATTTCCAACTATATGATGTAAAAAGCAATGCAAATTCACAAAAGATCATACTGATATAATTTTAGATGGATGCTCAGGAACTCGTCACCACTGCAACTAAGCCCATAATATCTACTTTGGGGTAGCATTTGAGTCTCTTCTGAAATATATTTCAGTTTCCTGTGCTGTAAATAGAATGACTGTTGCAACGCCATTAATATTTACCCTCAACAAGTCTATTTTTGTTTTCAAAACACATATGTGCCAAAAAAACACAAAACAACTTGAGCATTACTCCTAAGCAGGCATTTTTATTTAATCTAATCATTTTCTTTCATAGAACAGAAAGTATGTTTAGGAGACCTGGATAAAGCTATGCCAAGACTGGCAGCCAGGAATGTTTGATTCTTCAAACACTGTTCCAAGTACTGGGCCAGAAACTGCAGGTTTAATGCAAGCTACCAAGAAAATCCTAAATGTTTGCTGTTGAGGGTTATCACCTTGGATTAAACTTGAACCAAGCGTCGTGTGCAATGTGTTGCCCAAGGGACTCATTTTGTTACCGTTGAAAATTAAAACTTAGGCTGGGAAAAAAACCATGAAGTAGAATATGATATGAAGCTTATTTGCTGTTCTTGGTCCAGGATATCATGGGCATATGGGCATCATTGAATAAGAATCTGATTTTTTTTTTCTTAACAGAACACTTACACTGTTTTCTTCAATGAACAGAAATTATCTGTGAAAAACTATTGCCTGGAAATCCAACAATTATTGAAAATATTTTTCTGGAATGATCCAAAAATAATTTTCTCTTCTATGAAAATTATTTTTCTGGGATTATAAATTTATGTCAATTTGCCATATATGATTTTTGGGGAGAACATTGAACTGCAATATTTAACAAAATTAATTACTAAGAAATATGATTTAAAAATATTGCAGCATTTCCTAAATATCCACATCTCTCTAAAGACAAGGGCAAAGGAGATTCCATCTTTTGTGAGAAAATCTTTATGGAAAACTGAAATATTTCAAGTGTTTTGACCAAAGAATTTTGACCTCCCCAGCCAATATCTCCAAGTGCCCTCTTCACAGATTTAAAAGATATAAATCTCACTGCATTATTTCACATCAGCCTTTCTATTGCATATTCTGTTCACAGGAAAACAATGATGATCAGTTTTATAACCTTCAAAACTCATCTATGTGGCAAATGCAGACAAAGCTATTGCCAGTCTTCCACTAGTTAATCATATGGGGATTTTCCATTATGGATAATTTTGTGAGATATATGACTGGTACTGTCATCAGAATAACTACATGCATGAGAGGGAACCTCCTGCCTTGCCTCGCTGTGTTCTGTGCTGCACAATGTCAGTCAGTTCTGCTCATTGGCTTTGACAGCACCAGTTCATAGTCTCTGGCACAGCAGATCATCTCTTAGCTGCAGTGTCCCATGTTGTAGAGCTAATGCTACACAGCTGAAGATTTGCTTTTAGCATATCTGGTTAACAATTCATTGGCTGACCTCTCAGCTGTTCACACATTTTAAAATAAGAAAATAGCTCTGAGCAATGGTTTTTCTGAGATAAGCATCAGATGCTTGGACCAGTGTAGCTCAGCCCCAGAGGAACACTGTCTCAGAACTGCTTGGGATCATATTGTGCTACACATTTTAACATCACTAAGGGCAGAAAAATAGGTCACATGGAACTGGCTGGAAGGCTTGATGTGAACCTGTTCATTTTTCCAAGTATTACAATCATGGAGAAAAATGGTGACAACCACACAGTGCAAATTAGCATTTATTTGAAGTCAGATGCACTTTTAATTCCAGACTTGCTAATTTAATCGGTCAAAAGCTATACTAGCTTTTGCTACCCTCTGCATGGTTTCATCATCAAGAGAGATAGTGAGAGGGGATGCTGCCAGACTGGCAGAGTTTGTTGATTTCAGAGAAAATAAAAAGAGAATACAGGATAGAAATCTATACTGTATATCCCAGTGCCCATGGCTGGGAGATTCATGCACAGGATTACTGCATCACACTGAGGGGCAGGTTTGGATGCTTAATTGTGCAGACAGAGCAGACAGCAATGAAGGGTGCAATTTGCACCAGGAGGACTTTTCCCAGCAGGGACCACTCAGTCTGTGTTTTTTAGGTAATGTTAGAGCCTCTGTAGGTCAAACATGACACCACCAACAGTAAAGGGTATAGAGCTGCACAGAACCATCCCTAAATGTCAGAAGGAGCTTTACTCACAACAGTCATACCAGCGGAACAGTGGAGACTTACTGATAATCATGTGAGAACAGCCTCTGTGATGTAACTGAACAACCTCCACGTTCACCTGGATAGCTGAATGAAGTGAAGCTTTCTCCTAAATCCTGGCAAGGTCTCACAGTATAGTCGAGGGGCCCAAGTCCTCCACTGATAGACACTCACAAATCTTGCTTTCCTTCTGTTCATATCCCTTGAGTCTTCACAGCTTTAAAAAATACGTGAACCATGCCTTAACACCAACTTTCTGTGGATTACCTTCAGCTTTCAAAAGGTTGCAAAGATCTATGGCAGCAAAGATATACTGGGAGAAATTATGTATCAAAATCATTATCATACAGTGATGGAACAGATTTCAGTTTGAGAAAGTGGGTGATCTGTGCATCCCTCAGCTACTGTGAATTTTCATTTAACATTAACAGTGAAGAGCTGCAATCACTTGTGATTAGATCCTACCCTCCAGATTTGTTTATTTTGGAAAAAATGTCAGCAGTACTTAGACTTGCATTTTAACATCTGTTTCATGGTCTCAAAAGTCTTCAGCAGAGTAGATGATACTGCAGTTTGCTGCCCACTGGACTACAGTTGTTATTCCATCAGAGATGTAAGATGGATAACTGCATAAACTGTTGAATGTTTGTGCTGGGAATTTGTCTTGCTCCCCAGCAGGATTTGACTATCGTCACTAATGCCAGTGGAGTTTTAAGGGCTTTCATGGTTTAATCCCAGCTGGCAACTCAGCCCTACTCATTCACTCACTCACTCACTCACTCACTCACTCACTCACTCACTCACGCACTCACTCATCCCCGTAGCAAGAAAAGGGAGAGAATCAGAAGAGTCAAAGTGAGAATACACATGGGTTGGGATAAACACAATTTAATAAGCAAAGAAAAAACCGTAAGTGAAGTAAAAGAAGAAATTAATTCACTGCTTCCCATTGGCAGGCCTGTGTTCAGCCATTTCCAGAAAAGCAGAGCTTCATTAACAGTTACTTGGGAAAAAATATGTGATAATTCTGAATGCCCCTACCCTCCTCCTTCTACCCCCTCATATACTCATTTCTAGCTTGAATCTTTTCCCTGTACATAGCTCATCTACCAGGAGAGGAAACTTTTCTCATGCATCCTTTAACTGTGTACTAAGAAGGTTTATTATGAAAATATTTTACTCCACCTTACAAAGTCCATACATATAATAGTGAACTGATGGATCTGCCATTTCCAATCCCAAAAATCATCTTTGAGAAAACAGTAGTACTTTCCTCGGGCATTCTACAGTGCCTCTTTGAGAACCTCCATTTACTACGATTTTGTATTTGAAAGATGCAGTAACAAGTTTGCTTTTCAGTGATTTTTTTTTTTTTTTTTTTTTTTTTTTTGTGACTGCCATGGCAAACGACATGGCATTTAGCATTTTAATGAGAATTTACTATCTGTTCTGCAAGCACCAGGCAGTTGAGGATACTGTGCTGCTCACTGAGTGATGATCTGACCAGCAATCTGCACTAAGTGGTCTGAGAAAACCTGACATTATGAACAGGAAAGTGCTTTACTAGGACACTATCAACATGATGCTGTCACTGTGATCATAAATGTTTTCCTAGCACTTTGGCCATTTGTTGGAAAACTGAACCTTATCTACTGCCAAAATTCAACTGATAATATTAGCAACAGTGTTGCTGAAGTTCTAATTACCCAAGAAGTGGGACCTTTCACTAAGTCCCCACAATTTATTCATGAATTTAACACTTTGTGGAATTAATTTAATCACATTTTTTTAAGTAAAACTATTACATAGTCATTGGACTGGTACTAATAAAGCTACCCAGTGAAGCTATAAAAGAATTGTTTTGCATATTAACTGGCATTTAAGCATCTTCATTGTAAATCTAGCTATAACTCACCCCTTCTGATAATTTATTTTGGTCTCTTTTATCAGAAGCAGAGACGCTGCACAAGAATATATTCACAACAAAGCAACTGAGTGTCAGCCAACAGACAGAGAAGGTAGTTATGGCTAAGGAACTGCAAGGCTAAGCATAAACGTACTGACCACGGCTGGTAGGATGATGGATGAGGATTTGCTGTCCGGAGAGCTGTCAGTCAGATGGGGAAGAATCACCCTCTGCTTCTTTTCAGAGAAAGCTGTGCTGTGACACTGCAGAACTGCAGCCTCTGCAGATCCTCTGTGGTTTCGTTGCTTTTTTTTTTTAACTTAGTGTCTTAGAGCTTTATTTGTCAGAACATTTTTTTTTTTAATCATAGCCTTGATCTGCTAATTATTTTCACTTTTTCTTTTTAATTTCTTATATGAATTCTGATCAAATTCTTTCTTATGTCTTTAGCACAATTCATTGTGAGGTTAAATTTAGATGGCTGATATAGGTACCAAAATACACCATAGTTGTAAGTCTCTATTACTGTCAACTAAGAGCTAATTCACAGAGTCAGTACAGCTCAGAGAGTTGTTCAGCTCACCAGCCAGAAAGACAAACACACAGAAAGTGAAGAAGGGAATGAACATACCTTATATTTTGCTTTCTTTTCTTTTTAGTATCAGAGACAGAACGTGAGACATTTGTAATAGTATCCTTATAAGTGGCATGGAAGGCTAGAGAAGAGAATTGACTTTTCATATCACACATTCCATACTGCTCTGTGGTGGCTATTCCAGCTGCTTTCAGAGGAGGTTGAGAAAGCAAAGAACAAGAGCCAGAGGAGCAAAACTTAAGGAAAAACAAGAAAAAAAAAAAAAAAAAAAAGAAAACCCCCAAAAGATTACACACCAAAACATTTCTATTAAAAGAAAGTGACTGTTTCATGATTTCTTTATCTTGTGTGAACACATCTTGCCAGATATGTTACTTCAGTTTTCTATGAATACTCTTAAAATTAACAGACATGCATTCTCTTAGCTCTTCACAACACGCAATTTCCCTTCCCTTCTAAGTATCAAGTTTTTGTAAAAAAGTTTCAGCCAAGGGAAAATCACTTAGTGCAAGAGAAAAACAATTTCAGGGAAGAGAAGGGAGAAAAAAGGAACTGATCAAACTTATGATCTTGAAAGACAGTGTTCATGACATAGTGTCAGTGATCCTCTGCTCCATTTTCTTTATAAGCTACTGTGAGAATATTTGATACAAAGAAGTTGCTTTCAAGTGCTTCCTTTGTACACTTGTTATGAGCAATTAGTGAAGTCCCACAGTCGTGTGATCTGACTTAGGAGGTTTTATTTGGTTCCTTCTTTGGTGAATTCAATGTCTGCTCAATGTTCCTTTCCCTGTGATCTTCAGCTCAGATGTCTAAACATCCATTTCCGCTGGGTCTAATTTACTGCTGTCTCACTTCAGTTCTGTGCTGATATAACTCCATAGGTTTTTTGTTAAGAAAGAACTGGAAAGAAATGAGGACTTGCCACCTGAACTATTCCCAAGCTGAACTAGTGAAGAGAAGAAAGAGGAGAATGTGAAAATACTAAATTTTGTCAAAGGAGTTTTTATAAATAGACCAAGATTTTTTTTTTATTATTCTTGCAAGGAATATCACTAAGGAAGCAAAGGGCTGTGAGCACATGTTTTGGGAATAAAGAATAATTTTATGTAAAAATATTTTTTACAGTTTAGATTTTTCCTCTGTAAGTCACAACAGCCTAAGTGAAAGTAAAAGTTGGATTGTGGTTTCCTATTCAGCAGAACAGAACTCGTTCTGCTTAGGAAACAAGCAAAAATACTTGTTTGCTACTGTAAACAAGTATCTTGACATGTTCTAATGTTTTAACAGTTTTGAAAAAGGTCACACTAGTCTCAGCCAGTTTGATTTTAATTAGAATAAGTAATATATTTGTGGCAGAATATCTTCTCTTTCTCAAAGAAAGAAGGAGAGGCAGCTGCAAAAACTGCTGTTGTATTCCAGATGGTTTGTAGGGAAAAGAAGAGCAATATGTTTCATACTGAAGTCTATTTAAGAATAGAACTTGTTTTTACATTGATTAAAGGGACTGTTTAATTGCCGAGTAGTTCACTTAGAGAGGAACATACTGAGTACACAGACTCTCACACAGTGTTACCATGCTCTTTTTGTTTCTTGTGGCAGTAATATGAAGAGGCACTTGGCTGTCACATAAAGTAAGTGAAGCGACAGAGAAATCAAGATCAACAGAGATTTACCAAATATGGTCTGGAAGCAGAGATACAATCCTTTTTTGTTTCTCTGTGGATGTTGTCCACTTTTGACTTTAGAAATGCCCAGTTTACCTTTTGAAACATGGAATCCATCTGTCATATTAGATTATTTTCTTTGAAAACTTAGCATCTTAAAAATATGAGGAAAATAGCTCATTTCTATATAGACCTTATATCTAATTTAAACTTACGCAACCAAGTTCTCTTACTCAAATATATTTTTCTTAATTTGATAGACGATATAATTTCAAATGTGCTTGGTGTGGCAATATCCTAACATTCTGTCTCACAGATAAAAAGCATAATTAAAAAAAGGGAAAAAAATGAAATAAAGGAAAAAGTAGGCAGTATATTATGACGCTCAAGGAGTCTAATAGAATACTGACTGTTTGAAAAAGCTCCTGCAAGCAGACTATTGCCAAATGTCACATGCACAGTTCTCTGCAGATTTAAAAGGGGTGTTTCTCTAATTTCTCATAGCAAGTGGGTAAGTAACATAAAATTAAACCTCCTCCTGCAAAATTAATAGTTGACATTAATTTTTATTAACTCCAAATTAGAGTAGTAGTCTGGGAATTTCATCTTTGGGATTTGCTTTTCTACTAAAACACAAAAGTAACATATTTATAGGGACAGAAGATGAATGAGTAAAGGCTGGTGATATCATAAGCACAATGACCACATTCCTCCTATCTTTGCAAATAGTTTTCTGTTTAGGAGGGGTTTTTGTTGTGTACTTTTCGAATGTGTTACCTAAAACTTTATAGAAATCTGGAGACCAGAAGATTAAATATAAAGGAAAGGTAATTTCAGCTTAATCAATTGTAAATTACCTCAACTTCTTGAAGAAGAACAATATGAATGATAATATTTAGCCAAGTTTAAACTGTACCAAGGTGACAAGACTGTGGGTTTAATACAGTTTCAACTGGGTAATTAAAATTAACGGAACCAGGATTAAGAATTAGTTTAATAACTTCATTTCTTTCATATAAATCTGGACCTATGGGTGATCTGCAAACACTTTGCAAAGGAATTTTCATCTTGAATTTTGAGATTTGTGTTTAAGAAACACATTAACTCTTCATTGCACATCAGCCTCTTGCCCTGTAATATCTAAACTGGAAGAGACAGTCAGGTATGTTAACCTCAATTCAGATTTAAACGAAAAACAGTTTCAGAGGACATTTCTTATTTAGTCTTCATTTCTCCCTCCCCTAGTGTGAAAGGTTTGGACACCAGCAAGAAAATTTATGGAAACAGTTAAGACTTCTGCACAGACAAAACCTTTTCATATACTGTCTAGTTGTATGGACCAGCACCTGAACACAGTTCCTTATTCATAATATTTTGGAAATTCCTCTTAGGACTTAAATAATGAAAATTAACCATGTATTTTCATAAAATACATGTAATAGCAGTTTATCCATGAGAATTGATGAGCCATGTCAAGTGAAAGCCCTTTTTAGTCATTTGTTCATCTAGCCAGTAGCATTTGTCGAAGGATTTAAGAAGTTGACAGTTGGAAACAAGACAGAAAAAGTGGAACCAAATGTATCATATCTTATCAAGCATGCTTTAAGTAAGTCCCTGAAATAAAGACTTTTAATAGTTTGCTTTGAACTGGCAACATTTTTTTCATAACCGTAGTATACAGAGACTGGTTACATCTGTTTTTCTTTTCAAGTATTTATGTGAGTATAAATATTGGATCAATAGGAGAAAATGCTTGGAACACAGGAAAAAAGTAATAAGTAACTAAGGTTTTCTGTGGGTTTTGCTTTAGACATTTCCTGAAGTTTCCCACCCATCTGCTATGATATTCTAGCACATTTTATTTCAAGGAAAATTAGAAAACTCTCACTAACTACAGAGGAGAAAAGTTAACAACTAGAATCTCCCAGAAAATATTTACATCTATGAATATATTTGAATGAGCTTCTTCTTTCTATTTAAAATATAGTAACTGAAAGATTTTAATCTATAAAATATAATGCACTGTGTTAATTAGGAACTTAAACATCAAAATAATATTTTAGGAATTGAATGGGACGAGATTGGCAGATTCTTTTAATGAACAACATGGCATTGTTTCCTTGAGGACACACTCCATTTAACTGGAAACTTTGGTATAGAGCATATTTTATGTGCATTATAACTTATTCTTTCATAACCACAGAGTAGAAGAAGAAAACCACACAAAATTAGAATGGACAAGACCACCAGGAAAGCAAAAGATAGAGATGTGAACAGATGTTGCTGCCATAAGGAGCATGAAGATAGAGAAACAATGATTTTGAGGAGTACAGGTATGAGGAATGGTCTGCCCTCTGGGGATATTTTATGACTGAAGGCAATAAATAAAGGGTTAAAAGATTATTTTTAACAGCTAAAATTCTTGGGTTTTGGTTTTGGTTTTATAGAGGCATTCATGGAAGCATAACATTTTTAGTCAAAACCTCCCAATATGAACTTGAAGAGCAAAGGTAAATACCTGCAATGCACCTTTTCTGTTCATGCTGCCTACACGTTATGAAGTTACTAGCTGCTGAAAGCAAAAGATATAAGTTGAAAGTTTATCTTTCTCAATAATTAAAATGATGATTATTTGAAGAGGGAGGTTTGCTTGACTCGTCCTCTTACATATACACAGAATATTTCACTGCTCTTTACAGATTCTGATTGGACATGAATAGAATAAATCAGATATTTCCTTCAGTGTAAAAGAGGGAATTAAGCAAAATTTCTGCTGCCAAACTGGCTGAAACTGTATGTAGAACCTACTGCTTTAAAATTCTTTTTTGTTTGCACTGACTTCAATGAATTTTTATATTTTTCTTAATAAAACCATTAAAATAAAGACATAGGATTGAATATATTTCTGTTATGCAGAAGTGCATGAATATATACTTTATAATGGTCCAGTTAATACATATACATTATTAAATTCTAAATATCCTAGAGTTTTCTACTCCCTGGAAGTCATATAATTTCTTCTGTTACCACAGGACTATTTGTTCTAATCCCTTCTGTTTACAGTTTTGTGTGTTAAGGATTTTTTTAAAGCACTGCTTCCAGCACTTTTTCAATGATTACTGTTTCTTTTGCTTTTGTACTTGCTTTTACTGAAGACTTTCAGAGTTTTAAACCATGTGTTGTAATAAGAAAAATAAAATGTTGCAGACTTTCATCCCAATGTGTGGATTTAACTTCTGATACCATAAAAAACCTCAGACATTTAATGGGTTTTAGAGAAACTGGGAAAGTCAGGGAAGTCTGATGTGATATTACCCCTCTGTTACTACAGTCAGATGAATAAATGCCCTCGCCTGTGATTTCTAGGGTCAAACCTCCTCATCTACCTTCTATAGCAGAACAGATATAAGTGCAGTATTAAGTCAGTTGATTAACCTTTTCTACCTGAAGACACCATCCAAAAAATTGCAGCTTATCAAAATAAGCCAGCACTGTGGAGGCAGTAATGGCTCCTTTTAGGTCATTACAGTTACATTACAGAAAGGACAGTAAAAAAAAAAATCTTTTATATTTTCCAAACATGGGCATGTTTCCATGGCTGCAGACCATTTTTATTTTGATTCACTGAATGGATGACTGAAGGCTGATCAATACCAAACATTCCAGAGATCCCAGAGGAACTTCATGTGAAAGCGCCTCAAAAAGTAGAAGTTGTGAGGTACTTAGGGTGGACTGTAAGGATTTTCAGCTTCTCCAGAGGCATCAATCATTAGAGTCACAAACTGTACCCAAAAAAACCCCCACAATACAAATAGCAGCTGCATCCCTTCATACTCTCCCAATAGTGCATCAAATAAACAGAGGAGAAAAAAAAAAAAAAAAAGACTGGAGAGAAAAACCATAACAAAACACCGCAGCATAAAATTATTTTGTGTCTGACAGGTGCAGAATCTGTGACACAAACTGAAAGAATTCAAGAGCTATAATGAAGCTGCAAAATATCTAGAAAAATAAGTAAGAGCTTATCTCCCTGCATTTAAGTTGTCCTTTTAGTTTGCATAAAACAGCTCATTTACAATTAAACACAAAACCTGTCTTTACATTTAATGCTATCACAAAGAGAGCAAAAAATATCCATATACAAAAAAAACCAAGAAGAAAGAAAATAAGAGCCTCTTTGTCCCCTCAAAGCAGTTTTGCTTTGAGGGTCTTTCTTAATAAAAGTGAACTTATAAACAGTGGTTCCTGGTTGTGTGTGTTAGCACAATGAAGCCTTCCTTAAACTTTTGTCAGTTATTTACAGATTAAAAAGTACTTTCATACTGCATCCTCAGATAGTGTATTTTCATAGTTTTGAAAAAAAAAAAAAAAAAACAACACCAAAACTCTCTTACTGAAGTTGTATCCCCACTACAGAAAATAAAATTTCTATCAGATTCCATTTATGTAGCTGGATTAAAAATTTCAGGAGGATCTCCATTTGTGTTTACACATTTGAACAGATCATTTCAAAAAAAATGAAATGCTAATTGTGAAGAAAAGAATAGGTAAGTACCAAGATCTATCCCATGGGCAGTATCGGAAAAAAGGGGGCAATTGTCAGGGAGGGGTGTGGAGGGAAATACCATGCTACTTTTAATGTCAGTGGAGTTGAGAGGATCTATTATATAATATTACGGTGCTCCCATGAGTGTGTGGGGTTGGAAGAATTTGCCATTTATTGCCCTTCTTCTAAACCTACAGTTCACCATGAAAATCTTCCTGAAAACAATCTAAAAGCAATTTTGGTTCGGTTTAAACATATCTGAAGAATGAGGAATAAGGAGGGAAATAATATTTTATTTTAATACTATTTTCAATTTTTAATTCACAACACTATTTTGACCTGTTGCATGTCATGCTTTATTGAATCATTTATCATTTTTTTGGAGACACAAAAATCCACGCTATACATAACAGCTTGGATAAATACAATTCCATCTCTTGGTTATGGATACATTTCTTACAATCAAGGCTGTATTGTGCATCCCCTTTTCCCCAAACTATTCTGACACTGAACATAAACTGTTGAAATAAATGGCAAATGATGCCCAAAACATTGGATTGTCAGTTCTTTTTCTTTGGGCATAACTTTGTTACAATGATTTGTATCACTGAGTTTGAACATTGGGAAGAAAAGAGTGAGCCAGTGAATATAAAATGAGTGCCAGGAGAAATAAACAAGTACTCCAAAGACTTTAAATACCTGGGGACCAGCGTTTGAGGGTGGAAGACAGGAGCTCAGCTTTGAAAATGGCACATGCACCTGGAAGCCTATGAGAGGCTTGTCTTTCTCAGTATCCTGATTCACAATTCCTCTTATTATAATCTCTCTCCCTGGTCTTTGTGCATTATTTTGCCTGTTAGCTGTGATAAATCATGACAAACTGAGTCCATTCTTTTTGTAGACAAGGATGATTTTAGCTAATGATAGAGCTGGAAAAGTACAAAAACTTTTTATTTCAGAAGTTTACACAAAATCATCTCTGAACTGTGGTAGCTCTAAACCAAAATGCTAAAAACAGAAGGAAATGGTGAGTACTGGAATGAAAAACTTCTCTGAAAATATAACCCATGTGGAAATTTTTAACAGTAGTCTAGTCTCAACATGCAGTTTAATAAATGTTTTACTCTACTATTAATATTTTTATATAAGTATTTTTATTTAAATTCTACTCTTTTTCCCTTAAATATTCACAAAGGCAGGTTTTTTCATTGTGTTCAAATTATCATGTTTAAGGCCACCTTGTAGTTCAAGCAATTACATTTCAAACTGCATGAAAAAAATTCCATGTCACGGCTCTTACTTTGTGCCCCTAAATGGAAGAGAAAGCTATGACTAATATTTAGAGAAGTCTCAAATCACATCCAGCACAGCCACTGATATTCAAAATTCTAACTTGGTGCCGTAAATGCTGTTAGGACAAGAAAGGCTGCAGTTTAATCAAATAAGGGTAACATGAAATGAGTCATAAATTGTTCCTGCAATTGAGAAGGTAGAAGAACAAGAATAAAAGCTTTTGTTCTAATTTCTAATTCAATATTCATCATGGTTTTTCTAAATGAATGTGATGTCAATGAAAGACTTAACTTGTAGCTCAGTTATAGTCAGAAAATTTCTGCTGTTAGGATTGTGAGTGAACTGGTGACAAATACTTTGGATGGTACTATGCAATATTCTTACTTGCCATGAAAACACAGTAATCTGCTGAGAGCTTTTCCAGGTGGGATACTAGAACCAGTCTGAGCTCCTTACCCTTCTGATTAGAAGTCAATCCTCTTTCCCTGCATTTGAAGAAAAGTTAATATTTCTGAATAGCGGCAATTATTTATTTGTTTCATACCCAACTTTGCCTATCTTTTGGAGCACAGAAATAGAGAACATCTACATTTGGCTAGACAGGTCCGTATTCTGCCTTGAATTTCACCTTAGGTAGCCTAATGGAGAGTGCACTGACCATAAATGCAAGATTTTGAGCAACATTATCCATTCAGGTGTCTACTATATTTGCTTTAAAAAGCGGGGAAATGACCCAGTAAAGTCTTCAATCAGCAGAAATAATAATAAATAAAAAAACTAAGAGTATCTGTTCATAAAGATCTGATTTTATTTTGCTTTTGTTCCAAACAGAAGTAGGGTTATCAAAGAGATGCTTATTCTGCACTTGAATAAAAGTCATTCAAGGCAAGAACTCTCTTTCTACTAACATTTTTATCATGTCAGACTTGAACAAATGCAGCCAGTTCAATAGACACAAAAAACCTCAAGTGTCCCAGATCCTTCTACATTTCAGTGTCTCTGAAGAATGCTACAGTTTATGTCAGTATAAAGAAAACGGGGACTATCATCTGTGCTACTATTTGAAACAGGCAAGAATTATCTCTGAAGTCAAATACCAGCATAATTTTTAGAAGAACACTTACTCCTGCAACACAGTATATATACTTCCACAGGAAGAGCACCTATTTCTTGTCTTTAGCTAATGTTATGTAATATTCTATTTCTTCCTTACTCTCTTGTCTCTCTTTAGAACTGCTACTCTAAACAGGGCAAATAAACATTGTGAGGATGCTGCTTTTTGAAAAGTTTATCCCTCTTATTTAATCATGACAAGGAGAGATGCCTGTAAATATAGTCAGATTTAGAGTGCCACAGCAATATTTCTGCTGGACTTAGACTGTGTAGTCATGTATGTCTTCCAAAATCCAGATGTTTATTTAGATTGTCTTGATATTTGCCATTTATCATGAGGCATGAGGTATGAATTATTTTGAAAAAGAAAAAAAAATCTCTGTGACAGAAATCCCTGTTCATAGAGTGAAAACACAGAAGTTCAATTCTTTCTGTGTACTAGGTCTGTGATTTTAATCATCCCATCTGATTTTAGCTGCTGAAAGTAACAGGATTATACAATGCCCAAGGTGTTTCTTTGGCAACTAATGCTGATAATCACAAAACACAAGCTGCATTAAAATTTAGAATTTCATACTCACATCTATACAAAGCAAAATGTACTTTGTAAACACATGAAAAAAGTTGGCAGGTAGCTATGACAAGAGCTGAGTAGCACAAGTTGTCATGCTGATCTCTTTGAACCTGAGATGTGCCTATGGGCTATACATCTCCTGTGACTTGCTCTTTATCCATGTTTTGGTAGAAAGTCCTTTCAGAAAGTTGCTAAGACCCCTTATTTGCTTTAAGTTTTTGGAGTGGGTTTTTTGTTTGTTTGGTTGGTTTTTTTGGGGGGTGGGGCTTTTTTGTGGTTTTTTTGGGGGGGGGTGTTTTATGGGGGTTTTTTTGTGGGTTTTGGGGTTTTTTTGGTGTTGGGGTTTTTTTGTGTGTTTTTTGTTTGTTTGTTTGTTTGTTTTTGTGTTTTGTTTTTTTAAATTTATTTTCTTTGCATTAGAAGTACAGATGAGGAAAGTGGCCTTAATTAAACAGACACCAGCAACTAATTGTGACTGTGATACTACTTTTCCTGGATGTTGGATATGAAGCAGGAATGTAAAGGTTATGTGATTTTTCTGCTTGACAAGTGGGCTGCAATGTTGAAACACATCCCAGAGCTCTTCTCTTACAAGTGCTACTAAAATTTTACACAGATGCATAAGGCATGGATGTGGAGCTTTTTCATTGACATGAAGATTCAAGGTAAAAGCAACAAAAAGCTGTCCCTGGCTTTTGCAGCAGCAACCTTGTGTTCCTCTGCTACAGATAACTGCAAGCTGGGGGGCAGAAGCAAACCCCTCCTAACTGGTCTGGCTGTTAGCTGGTGGTGAGAGTTGCCCTGAGTTCTCTGCGGGGTCAGAGAGGGATAAGCATTGCCTTTTCCTTACTGCAATCATGACCCATTGCTCACCCCACAGCAAAGTACACTGATACATTAAGCTCCCTCAGTTTTATAAAACATATTGGGTAGAAACCCTTGCTTCAGCAGCATAGATGCCTGGCAGGGACAAATAATTCCTAAACAAGCATCAAAACACCTTCAGCAGAAGCACATTCAGCATGAACTGCAGCTCCCACAGAAATCATTGATTTGAATCGGTGCCTGCCATCCTGTACTGAGAATTGTACAAATGGGCAACGTGTCCTGCTTCTGAACCCTATTGATCAGCATGAATCTTAGGAAAGACATGGCTGTGCATCTGAATATGCCACAAAGCAGAGTTGAGGTTTCGTAAGAGAAGAATAAGTTTGTTATACTTAAAATAAACATTAAAAAAAAAAAAAAAGAAGGAGAGAATATACCTTTCATATATATATAAACCAAAGTATAATTTAAAAGGATTAGAATGAAGACCATTTCACATTTGCAGATGGGTTTCCGGCATGCTTTTCTGCAGTATTTTTATTAATAATAATTTATTAATATCTGGCATGCTTTTCTGCTGCAGTTCATTAGTGGGAGTGGATCACCCCACTAATCCTAATCTAGTCCAGCAGTTCCAATATCCATAAATGAATGTGACCACTAGCACAGTTTAAGCTTCCAGTTTTTAAATCAACTCAACATAACAACAGGCAATATTTTAGCACAGGAAAAAACCTCCTCAATGAATGTTTTGATAGAGAAATACATACATTTCTTAAAAGAGTTTAAATTGGACACAAAACTGTTGCTGTAAGAGGGCCAGGGTCTTGGCTATATATCTGCTCCAAGAAATGGCCCTTCTTATAGAAGACTCTTTTTTCCCTCCTTACCATAGTAACCTAGATATTCCTCTGTGCTCTCCTGTCCAATTGGAGAAAAGGTCGGTCCAAAATAAGAAAAACTTGAGTTTATAAGGGCTGACAAGAAGATGGTAGGGGATGGTATGAATGCAATCATATTAATTCTGAGCAACAATTTTCCACACATTAGGAACTCAGCTGTTGTGCTCAGAATGAGAATTAAATAAGATCTGTGAACTTCTGGCAGTAAAAAAAAAGAAAACAGTACATCCAACGGCAGAGAAAGTATACACGCAGTGCACTGCAACAATGCTCTAATATTACCAAAAGTACCAATGCCCAGGGAAAGCAGCTGTTCACGTCATCAGCAATGCAGTGTAGTTGGGAGCCTGGAGGAAAACAGGATGTTTCTCTACAGATTTCTAAAGAGAACACTGACTCTTACACTGAGTGCTTTTGTTCCCTGATGTCCTGCTGCCAGGCACCCTTGCAGATGCATTCTCTCTCATTTAGTTCACGTTAAGATCTCTTTTCCCCTCAGAGGGCTGTCATCCTTAGTATTGTAATGTCCACCCCCTCTCAGCTCTTGGTCAGATATAACCAGTGAAAGTAAAACACAAGCAAGGCCATCAGAAATGACCCTGTGATTATTACCTTTTAGGTTTTGACAAGACATTAGAAACAACATGGGGAAGAAATGCTGTTTCTCATCGTTTGTTGCACAAACGTTCTGATCCTGTCAACTGCTTCTTTAATTTCAGCAAGACAGGCATCTATTGTGAACTAATTTGTGATCCAGCTGCTCCAGGAAGCAAAGGGAGAGGCATAATTTCCTCACCCTATTCTTTTTAATAGCTTAGATGTTGTGGTCTTTTTATGCCTACAGACCATCTATGCTTTGAAATATCTCTAACAAAGCGAACAATAAAACAAATTCTTTTTCAGCCCTTTACCATGTTTTCAGCATTGACCACAGTGGATACTTAGGGGAAGACTATGAGAATCTTTCCATACATTTTTCCATTACTCATTCCTCTTACGAGTTCCACTATTAAAACTACAGAAAATTATTGGGTTTTGTGTAGCTAAAATACTGCCTTGCAATGTCTTGTTTTCCCTCTGCTTATTTCTAAGGAAAAAATGGAAATTGGTCTCTCATTATCTTCTCCATCGCTCTCATGACAATTAACACTTTTCTTTTCCCATTCAGCTGTCTCTTTTCCAAGTTTTATTTAGTTTTCCTCCCAGCCTCCTCTCATAATTCACTTCACCTTCTTTAAGACTTTTCAAGTTCTATTGTATCCATTTTGGGGCTAGAACAGCATTTAACAGGCATGTGATCAACTAAATAGTGGCATAGCATATTTGATTTGCTGCCTCTTCTTTTCTAAGAACTCCTTTATTTCTGCTTTATTGTTTGACCAGTCCTAAACATCACGCTGGTCTTTTCACTGAACTTTTCATCATGATTCTAGAATTTCTTTTCTTAAGTGCTTTCTTTTCCTGAAATGTTACCATTCTCATTTGTCACGTGCTGAAGTTGTGGTTTTATGCCTTGTGTTAGCCTTAGTAACTTTGATTTTTGCGTGCTTACTTACTATCTAGTTAGTCAGTAATATGAGATTCTCCTGTGTCTTTTTGTGGCACCAAGGACCATTTCTGCAGTTGCTGAAGACAGCATTACTAGAGGGATTACATTTCTAAGACACTTTCCCAGCACTGTTGAATGATCACTTCAGCTATTATCTGAGTGCTGTCAAGAGAAGGACAATGCTGCTGGGCTTAGCTCTACTTACATGTTTTATTACAGCAGGGGTGTTCACACGATTACTGATTGCATATGCAGCATTTGAACAAATGGAGTATATTTCACTTGAAAAGATGAAACACATTTGAGCATAACGTTCTTAAGATTCTTACAGAGTACTGCATGTGAAAGAAAGGGCAGGAGTCTGATCTGCTTGTAAGTGTAATGGGAAAAAATACTTCCTAAAAGTTCTGAGTTACTTTGCTCTAGCACTGTTTGTTGCATATAGCTCCAGTGTTTTTGAAAGACATTACATATTAAGCTGACAATTCTGAGTGTGCTGCAAAATAGACCAAGACACAACCATTCCTGCAGAAATGTAGGCTTGCCGGAGAGGTTTTGTAACATTTCCCTTACATATTTCAGCTCATTGCTTGTACTTGCAGGTCCCACTGAATCTGGAGGAAGTGGGAACATCTGTCCTGGTATAAACTGACTGGAGGATTTGATGGAGAGAATCATTGCTCAGCCAGGAATCAGAAACCACACAGAGGAGTGTGAGTGGAGAGACTATATGAAGGAATGCCCCAGAAGAGAATGGGATCTGAGCTCTGGATCCAAGTGGTTAGGTTTAGAAAACTGACCACAGCAAAACTGGAGCAGTGACACCTTTCTGGTAGAATTCTGCCAGAGATCAAACATCTTGTTCAATAAAGATTTAATTACAGTTAAAGGAGACTGCAACATCAAAAAGCTCCACATATACTTATCTACACACAAACAAATAAAAATGTAGAAGTTGCTCTTAGTGATAGTTCTTGTTTAAGCCCTTTTTTCTTTGATCCATTTCACTGGAACATGCACAGAAGTTCTTACAGAGTCTATTCCATACCCCTAAAGAAAAGCATAACAGTTCAAAGAAGGCCACAGTAAAAAACCCCAAGATTTCTGATGAGGTTTACAGATGCATGTGCCTCAGATGGGGATTATTCTTGCTAAAAATTATGTAGCTGACACCTGGTCCACAGCATAATTTGGCAAGACAGCGCAAGACTTGGGAGAAAGAGAAGACATAAGCACAAATCTTGTATGCTAGCACATAGCTGCTAGCAGACGAGATTTGATAGCAAGAGAAGGTAAAATAGAAGACACAAAACTAAAAAAAAACCAGAGAAGACACCCGTTTTCATATGGATATAGGAAGCTCTGCCATTGTTCCCTATGGGATGTGTAGATTCAGACCCTTCAGCTCTGTGGCCCTGGTTTGCTGGGCAGGCTGACAGGCACACTCAAAGCAGGCTGGTACTTTGGATACTTTGACATAAGTGTGTTTATGGAAAGATCAAGCATGTGTGTGAGGATAGTTACTGAACACTGGATTTAGAATTAGTCTAAATTGAAACACAGTTTTTAATAAGTAAAAACTCATCATACAAGGTGAAATAAATGTTTAGGATTTTATAGTGCTATTTTCAAAGAAGAAAACTGGACTCCTACCAACAAATAGGAAGGGAAACAGCTGGGAAAAGCTTAACCAAACTTAAAATCAGTATTACAGTGAGCAAAAAAGACTGTAATAGCGACAAAGTTCTTTAAACTTTCAACACATTTCTTTCTGAAAATAAAGAATGTACAGGAGTGTGAAGCTACTAATGGCCATAAGTGTGCACAGAGGAGCAGTAAGCTTGTAATCTGTATGCAGAGGTTTCAGTGCATGCTCCTGTTTGCAACCTCTACTACACAATCAAAAGAACACATTTCTATTTTCATTGCTTGAATTTTTCAGGATTTCTAGTAAGAAAGGGGGAGAGGGGGTGGGGAGACTACGTGTGTAGCCAGACAGACATTAACACATTGTCATTTTTACAGTCATTCTATTATGAAAGGTGCCTTAACAACTTTATTTGCTACTGGAAGCCCTTGAAACATTTGTCAGGAACTACTGAAAGCCTGAACTACTCATAACACTACTACATAATAAATGACATTGGAATGGGATTTCTTGACTGCCTGAATTTTCTGTCATTGAAAGCCTAATATAAGAATGAGTTTTCGACTGCATTTTTTCAAGCTTCACAGAATGACAGAATCAGCTGACTTGGAAGAGACCCAGAAGGATCATCAAGTCCAGCTCCCTGCCCTGCACAGGACACCCCAATAGTCGCATCATGTGCCCAAGAGCACTGTCAAATGTTTCTTGAGCTCTGTCAGGCTGGTGCTGTGACCACCTCCCTGGGGAGCCTGTTCAGTGCCAAACCACCCTCTGGGTCAAGAACCTTCTTCTAATATCCATCAAGTCCAGTCCTGAAGATGCATTTTATGAATATTTGCTTTACTAATGCAAAATAAGGCAATAGTTATCTTGGTTTTAATCACAAGTTTTCTGTGTTTCCCTAATATTTTTCTCTTTAAGTTTTTATCTTTTTGGTCTCATCATTGACATTTTTCTGTCACTGTTTTCAAAGACTAGGGTTTCCAGTATGGAAAGAAACATCAAATCACCTCATTTCAACTCCTGGAGGGAAAAGATTATAGGATGATACTCACTCACCCTATCTGAAATAAGTCAACAGCCTTAGCAAAAAAGCACCCTAGCAGAGTCTTTTTTTCCTTTGATTTGAAGTCATCATGGGATTAGAACATGGTTGCTTCCCTTAGTTTGTTCCACAGGGGATTACACTTCCTAATGGTGAAAATGTATGCCCTGCTTTTATATGAATTGCCTAAGTTTGTTATCAGTGATTTTATATTCACCTTCAGTCATTGACTGAAACAAGATAATACTAAGGAGCCCTACTAGCTGAGCTTCTATGCAGCTGTGACTTCCCACTGACAACTTATTTTCCATTTTCAACAAGGCAGTACTTAATTCCTTTAAAAATCTTTTTACTGATACTTCATAAACATATTTTTTGGCAGTAAAGGTGTTATAAATCATTGATAAAGCATCTAAATACTTTCATTCTTTCCTTTTGGTTTTATGAATCCCAGTTCTAATTATATGAATGAATGAAACCATGTTTCCTTCACAAGACTTCTTTCCATAATATTAAGTTGCCTAGTCTTAATTAGATTTTCATCCTTTTATTTCTAGCCTCGTTTCCTGCAGAAATAAGACACTGTCTCTGTATACACTTTCTTGTTGATCGATCTCATGAAAGGAGCCATGAGCTGACCAGAAATTTCAAACATATTTGACAAGGTGGAAGAGATTTCCAAGATTTCCTGTTTCTGGGATTTTTTAAAATGGTATAAAAAGAAAAAAAAAATGCACGCACAAGCTCTATTTTTATTAGACATCAGATCTTGCAAGTCTTCAAGGCTTAGTTCTCAAGCCTTGGTTATCATTGTTTCTGTCACTCACATGATTTGCTGCTGATGCTGATGTATGCATTGGCAGCTATTATTTTTTGCCCGGGATTCCTGTGTGGCTAACCAATTTGGAACTGGGTAAATGACATGAAGCCCAGGTTAATTCCTAACTGGAGGGTTCTGCTATAATTCTAGAATTATATATATATATATTTATTTTTTTTATTAGTATCTCTTAACCATAGAACCATGGGTAAAAGTTACCAATTTGATGAAGACATCCAAAGCTCATTTGCCCAATGAAGTCCTTGTAGGAACAGGTTGTTCACACCCTTGTTCAATTTTGTGTAGCTTCAAGGGTGGACACCCCAGTCCCTGTCCCGACAACTTTTCAGTGTTTGACGACTCATAGAAATCATTTTTTCCTTACACCACACTGGAACTCCCTGTACTGAACTTCCCATTCTTCTCTGTGTAGCACTGAGAAGTCTTACTACACCTTCTCTCTAACCTCCGGATAATCACCTACAGGGAGCAACTGGATCTTCCTGTAGCCTTTTAAAGGATGGATGCCTTCAACCCACCTACTCAGTTCTTGCCAATAGTCAAGGATGCTTCTGGCCCTTTTATATTCCAGGGAACACTTTAGGTTCATTTTAAAGCTGTTGTTCACTAGGACTCTCAGGTCTAAAAAGAGCATCTACTGAATCTTAAAAGGCTTCTGGGCAAAAGCTATCTTGTTTTCGATCTTAAATATTGCTTCTGTTATTTCTCTCTTATGAGATTTTGAATCAGTGGACTGGAGAGCATTTATTAATTCTGATATATGAGCATATCCCCTCTTTTTAAAATATTTCTTTAAATTATTAAATAAAATTGTTTTTCATCATAGTTTGGCTGTTCAATTCTTAGGGTTTCCTTGAGTGGTACTGGCACTTCTTTCATTATAGATATAGTTTAACTATATTAAAATTTATACTTTGACATTGCTACTGCCTTCACAATGGTAACTTACAGGAAGTTGTTCCTGATAAGTTTAGATTCCCTTTTTTCTTTATTTTTTATATTTATAACTCACTATGTATACTGATTACTACTGATTAAAATTTTTATATTTTTCAGATATTGTAATAGTACTTGCTATTTCTTCCTGAACAAAGTTAGGAACTTGAGTGTCTTGAAAGCCATAGTCACCACACTGTGCACTGTAACAGGAAAAAGACCCTTTTGAATAAGTCCTTATTTCATTTGTATTTTCTGCCTTCATGATCACATGACTGATTTTCATAAAATATTCCCAAACGTTTTAGTAGTTTCTTGTATGCTGGACTTCTCAACAATTTAATTATTTTCTTCTTGAAGGTGTATTATTTATGGTTACTGATTGAATTGGAGTTTATATTCTCTTTTCCTTTGGCTGCTTTTCATCTATGTGACTGTCATGTAGTAAAGAAGTAAAAATCACAGGAAACAAGAATATATGACAAGAAAAAAATTACAGAGGGAGCATCAGCCAAGCTGACTAGGTAGCAGCTTCAGGCAGGAGCAAAGAACCTGTCAACCTCTTCATCACTGTGCTAATAATAACAAGAGAGATTTCACACAAATACCCTTCTTGGCAGTCGATCTTGAAACAAGCCAAACCAAGAGAAGAAACTGATACAGTCATTTCAGGAATGCAGACAGTAAGAGGACATTTTAGGGCACTTTCTCCATCCCCTTTTCACAATTTGGGAAGTTTGAGATTTTTAAAAAAATATTTCACCCTTAAAAGAAGTATCTAAGAATTCAATTCCTGTTTTTCTTCCCCATCAAGAATCTAAATGTCTGGCAAAGTATATTTCTGGGCAGAAATGAATATACCTTCTGATGTAGATTTCTTTTAGGATTATTCATATTTCAAGAGATGCAAGAAATAAACTCATGATAGACAACACTAATCAGCTGGAACATGTCTTGAACAACACTGTAAGGAGTTTCATGCTTTTTCTGTGAACTATCAGTCACCTTTTCTGTGATGAAAGTTGTAAGAAGGGAATGGATTCTTTCATGTCAGATTATTTTCTCTGCTTTTCTTCCTTCAGTTGGTTTCTCTCTTATTTCTGTGCAGACTTCTGAATTCCTCAGGAATAACTTTCAAAGACAAGTAGGCATTTCAGGAGACTCTTTGGTTTGCTAGCAATATAATGACAGTTGCCCTATTTTAGACAGAAACTGTCAGCCTGATTCCCTTGTGTTCATTTACATTTTCAGTACAGGCTTACTCATATGCATATGACACACCAAGTCCTGAAATATCCTGGCTCAACTATTATCAAGACCTGTATCTTCCAACTGATACTGATCGAAGAATTTCTCAGTCAGATCTTCTAGGGGTCCATAAGACCTCTAGACAGCCTTTTTCCCTAATCAAATTAATTGCAAATTAATTGAAAAACACCCTTTAGGAATGCATAACCTCTCTATCTCCCTATTCCCTCCAGGACACATACATGCACAGCTTTTAATTCCACTCATTTCTGCCCTTACATTACTCTGTGATAAGCAGGAAGTTAGAATTCTTTACAGATTTTGCAACAGGAAAGACACCTTAGAAGAATCTTTTGCAACATATTTTGTGCAACAGGAAAGACACCTTAGAAGAATCTCATGTAAGGAAGATATTGCAATATTATTTCACACTAAGCTGGATAACACAAAGTTCATGAGGTCAACACAAGACACAGATCAATAAGAAATAAGGTTTTCTTTGTTTCATGTTTGATGGAACCCCTTACCTGATGGGGGAATATGTTCTGCAGCTGCCCAATATAGGGTTCACCAGAGTACCAGCAACACTAAGGCTTGCTAAGGTAGTGACTCATAGGTGCAGTCTTATTGCAATGGTGGAAAAGGAATATTGTAGTAAGTGCAGGATGAGATCAGGCTAGAAAGGGCAGTAGGACAGTAAGAAAACAGTAAAAGATATAGCTGGGATGTGATAGACATGTTGTGCTCTTTTTACTACATCACAACAAAGGATAAAAGTCTGTCAATGACTAGTATAGGGTAAGTGATATCACTGTGTTTCAGCAGGCACCTTTCCATCAGTACTTATCCCCTAACTCCCTTCCTGGTAAGTTAAATGTGTTGGAACTGTGCTTGTCTCCAGTAAATATCAGTCATTGTACAAAACCTTTGGCCATTCCAGAAATTAAGAGTGCTGAGATCTCTTGACTACGAGTTAGCTGGCAACACAATGTTCAGGACCTCACAAATACACATCAGTAACTCCCAACAAGAGTAACAGCAGCAGCAAGGATTATGACACTGATTACTGAGCTTAGTGACCACTGATAACCTGGTGGATACTGGTAATTACAATATATGATTTAGTTAATGGCAAGATCCCTCTCACAGACTTGCAAATTTTAATGGCAGTCTCCCTTCTAGTCTCCCCCATAGACGGCTAAACGATGGGCACAGAAATTCACAGGGATTTTAAAATACACAAGCAAAGGCTACCTGGGAAGGAATTTAAAAATCTGATGCAGTTTCTTTGAAAACAATAAGAGTAAAATGAAAATGTAGCATGCAGTAGATAATGGGGACAATTCTCTTTCAGAAGATGCTTCAGTCATCAATGTTGGCAGAGCACATCAAAAAAGGGGGAAAGGGGTCAGACAAAATACTTCAAGTCATGGAAAACTGGAAATCTCAGTCTTCACTAGCAGACAGTAAGCTACTCTCTTATGATAAATTACAAGGGTAGAAATAGAACAAGAGGCTAGAATAGACTTCTGAAAATTTAATATAACTCAAAGTACCACTTTCTATTAACATAACATCCAACACATAGATGCAGAAATGGAAAAAGACAGCTCTAGCAACATTAAAAAATTAGCTCATAGATGACTGGACAGAAAAGCTTTTGCAAGTCTTCATATCCTCAGGGTGCTCTTCTACAAGCGATGGGAAAAGTTGCATAACTGTGCTTCACACTAGTCAAACAGCCACCTCAGCAGTCTCAGTCCTCATGTTTCAAGTGAGATAATACTTAACAGTTCAGGCCTAGGGGAGCAGCTTTTTGCTTATGATGTGTTACACTGTCATGTTTTGTAAGCATTGCAAGGTGCTGCATAGGTTGTGTCAGTTCAACATGAGTGTTATCAACATCAACATGTTTGGTCCACCTGTACTGCATGTGCCCAGGGTCACAGGTATCTGAGCATCCTTCTTGATCTGGCATACTTGGAAGCTCACACTAAAGACAGACAGGAATGTAACTTCTGTATAGACAAGATGGACAGTCATAAAGATTTGACCTGAGCACAAGTTGGAGTGTGCTTAGCTCATAGCACAGCAACAGTTCTCAGTCAACACCTAGAAAATCACAAAATATGCTGATTTGGTAAGGATCCATCAAGATCATTCAGTCCAGATTCTGGCCCTGCCTACACAGTAAACTTCAGTCTTAAAGCTGTTGCAAACATGAGAATTCTGGAGTCAGATAAAAGCATGTGACTGAGATGTCTTGACAACAAGGTTGCCTGTCACAGCCTGCGGAGGCTGTGGGGTGCCCAAGCTGGACTAGCATCAGAAAGGTATTCGTATTATTACCTTTATCCCACAATATTCACGTTCAGAATCTCAGTGTTTCTTTCTTAGACAGAATTCTATCCCCACCTCCTTGCCTGTGTTGTTGGTAATTAATATCTCAGACAACATAAACTTCAATCTAAGGTATTTTTTTACCCAAAGTGCCCATGAAACGATCCCTCTTTCCAATGCCTTCTAGCTGCAAGTTGTCTTTATGACTTGATATGCAGTCTGCAGTTAGTAAATTAGCAAAAAGAGCCAGGAAGAAGTCTTTCAGCTTGTACTTGCAAGGTAACAAAGTCCTCAAGAAAACACAGACTAAGACAGAATTTCATTTAGGTTCTTTGCTATTTATCTGTTTTTATGAAATAAAAGCATATTTGTTGAATACCTTTCAACTAAGTATTTGAAAATTCTGCACCAAGATAGATAAGTATAATTTCCTGCATTTAGGACAGATGTATACCTAACTGCTGTGAGAAAAATAGAACATTTGAGTGCAACACAAGTCTATATCCTAAGTTTTTATTTTAAATTATATCATTAAAAATATTCTACTTTCTCAGGAATCAAAACTCTAAGAGATAAGTAAGAATAACCCTGTTCTGAAATGAAGAGCAGACAGCAGCAACTGCCTGAACTGCAGGAAAGGCAGCATTGTGAATTACACAGCAAAGTTATCCTGAATAACACTGAACCCATGAGCGGTGGCCATTATGGTCTTGCTTGCCAAAGGTATTTTTATGACTTTGAATCTTCTTTTCTTATAAGGATTGCAGAGTTGAGTACAAAATCTTAGGATTAGATAGAAAAGATTCTGGCAAAGTCTTTGAAATTTTCTAACAAAAAATACTTAGCATATATAGAAATTGTTATGCACAAAAGTATCTATTATATAGCAATAGATATTTTGAGACATCTGCTAGCCTAAAGTTTTCTTTTTTTTTTTTTCTTTTTTTTTTTTTTTTCCTTTTTTTTTTTCCCAAGTTGGTGTCAGGCATGTATGATGCTAGCCTCTTTTTAGTTTGGCTGGCTGCTCTCAGGGAATGAGTTCTTTAGTCTGATTGATCTAGGATACTAGAAAATGCAGGCAAATGTGACCCAGTATATAAATTCCATCAAAGTGAGAAAGAAATCTGCTTCAAAAGAAAAACAAAAGGATCAGCACAAGTGGTTTTGCATTGTTTCCCAACTCTTATGCTTACTATCTTAGTAGGAGGGAAATGCTTTTGTATGTCTGCCATCCAAAAGAAATTTTGCTTCTGAGTATGGCAGTCTTGAGGCAAACCTGCCTTTGAAGCAACAACTTTCACCAGGGACCATATTTCGTCCTGCAGTTTCTCTGTTAATGCAGCATAAAACACAGCCTGATAACTTCCTTTTTAATTTTGTCTCTGAAATCTCTGCTGCCAGCTACTAATTAAAAACAGGAAAAGCTAGTGACAGAAGAAATAAGAAAGAAGAAAAATGGAATAAAGTATGAGCAGAACAGAGAGAGTAAAAAGAAAGAACAGTAACTGTCATCTTCCTCTTCTCTATTTGGAGCATTTTGTCTCCTTTCAATTTTGCTTTATAATACGGAAACATTTCTTGTGTTGCCTCAATTTCAGCATTTCTATTTGAATCACACAAACAGGATCCACTTCTCCATCATTATGTAGAAATATTTGCCATCTTGTAGTGAAGGTCACAGCCAGCTCCTATTAGAAGGCTCTAATTCACTAATCTTATGAATTTGGAAAGAAAATTAGTCTGGCATGAAAATGTCTGTGTTTACTGTGAAGGAACAGGAGAGGATCTGTAAAAAGACAGAAGAGGAGCTATCAAATGGCTTTGCAGTGAAGAACTGCTGGTTTTGGCTCAGGTAGAATTAGCTGTCTTCCCCATGGCTGGTATGGGGCTCTGTTTTGGATTTTTGCGGAACATAAGGTTGATAATACAGAGATGTTTCTGTTATTGCTGAGCAGGGCTTGCACAGAGCCAAGGCCTTTCCTGCTTTCTGTGCTGCCATGCTGGTGAGGGCCTGGGGGTGCATGGCAGGAGACACAGCTGGGACAGATGATCTGAGGTGACCAGAAGGATATTCCAGAGCATCATGCTTAGTATATCAAGTGCAGAGAAGAAGGAAGAAGGGGAGGGAAGGAGGAGAGGGCATTTGGACTGATGGTGTTTGTCTTTCCAAGGAACATGATGGGGCCCTGCTCTCCTGGCAATGACTGAACACCTTCCTGCCCTTGGGAATTAATTCCTTAATTCCTTTGCTCATGTCCATGGCTTTTGCTCTCCCTACTAAACTGTCTTCATTTAAGCCCATGATGCTTTTACCTTTTTCCTTTCCAATTCTGCCCCTGATGCTGCTGGTGTTGGAGTGAGTGAGTGGCTGTGTGGGTCTGGGTTGCTGGCTGGGGTGAAACCATGGCAGTGACTCACTGGTTGAAGTACCCCAGCTATCAGTTCATGTTGTAAAGCAGGTGGAGCATTCTGCCTTCATCTCTGCTTGCTCTCAGGCCTAGCACCATGCAAACCCACCATAACATCCACATCTTGAGGTGACAGAATTCAGGTGTCAGGCTCTACAGTAAAAAAGCAGGGGCTGCTTCTCTGTCAGAAGTCATGAGGATGAAAGCTGTGGGGCCACATATGTTCCCAGGCCATCCTGATGTAGCAGCTTCCCCAAGTTTACAACATAATGTGCAAAACAAATTCATTTCCTTAACAGCTCACACTAAGATAAATTCTGCCAACTCTTCTGGCTGCTTCCTTCGCTCTATTTATTATTTTCTCTGGATTATTTCACTGGATTATTTCCCAGCATTTTACCTTATACAAGCTCATCTAGGCATTAGGTATTTTGTTCTTATAGCCATAATTTAAATTCCACATTACTATTTTTAATTGTAAAAACTACTGTTCATAAATTATTTTTAAAGGATGCTGACTTCTGAAAAAAGTATTAGAACATCAATTTGTTCAAATTCGTTCAAATTGCTTTCCCTTATTTCAAAAGAAGAAAAAGCACACAATGCAAACACTGAAGATCAAAGAAGACCAGAGTTCTCTATGAATTAACTTTGTTCAAGACACAACATTAATATAAATATTACCTAAAAAACCCATAAAATATTCACAGTGTATTGTGACTTGAACCAGATATTATAGTTACCCATTATCTGAAGCAATGAGACAATGTGGTTAAAATACTAAATGTTTAGCACATTGTACAGGTGTATCACTTAGAGAGAAATACTGTAAATGTACACAATTATAAATATGTCTGGCATTTTAAATATATTCTTACTATGTCATAGGAAAAATATTATGCTCTGATTTAAGTTTCCTCAGTTATACTAATTTTCTCCACGATTTAATAAACAAGCAACAAAAATCAATACAGCAACCAAATAAACAAGACTGACCCTTTCTGTGCTTTACAAATTTCAACTAATGATACTTTCAGATTATTTTATATATTTATATATTTTATATTTATATATTTTATATATTATATATATATATATATTTTTATATATATATATATACATACATACAATTTTTATAATAAATAAACAGGAATCGTGCCCACAGGCACAACCGGCATCACAGAATATTATTCTTTGATGAAGTATCAGTTTTACTCATATCTCTGAGGATCCAGCCTGGCAGAGACATGGCAAAAATCAATTAGCAAGATGGCATGATTGAGTGTGTCTTGAAAAATCGAAAAGGTTTTAATAAAGAAAGAAAAATAATACAAAAAAAGCAAAGCTGAGCACAGTGTAGAGACAAGTCTCCCACTTGCTACAACACCTCAAAAGTGTGGAATTTCTTTGTTCTCTCTCTTTAGTACTTAACAGTTTAGGTGGACTTTTTGGTCCTTGGCCCAATGAGATGAACAATGTTTGAGTTACGCTCTTGGAGCCCAATCCATGTTTCTGTGCTGGCTCTGAGCCAATTACAATAAGAAAATCACAGAATTTCCAGTTACACTTCCTAAAATGTCTAAAAGTAAACTGAACGTCTTTCCCTGTTTGGAAGCACCTGCTGGAGGTGTGGGGTGCATTACCACAACGAAGCAGATAAATCACATACATACAGGGCAAAATGTACATGTATATTCACATAGATTGAAAACTAGATTGAAATCATAAACCAAGATATCACTCTATTTTTAATGCTACTTTAAAGAGCAAAGTATTCACTGTAGGTTTAGGCTGGAAAAAGTAGCACATGTAAGGATAAATTTCTCCTCTTGCTTCTGAGTTACAAAAATAAACAGACAGGTAGATACCAAACACTTGAATTTGAAAATCCTATTGATAGGGAAGACACTGTGATCTGTTCAGTGCCTCACCACTCTTTGCAGGCAAGAATTTCTTCCTAATATATAATTTAAACCTACTTTTAAAGAGAGTTCAAAGCCCCTCTCCCTTGTCCTGTCACTAAAGGCCCATGTCAAGAGTTATCTCCATCTTTCTTATAAGCCATCTCTGAATCCTGAGTAATGAGGCCTCCCTGGAACCTCCTCTCCAGGGGCTGTCTTCATAGGAGAGCTGCTCTGGCAATCTCTCCAGATTAAGGAGAGATTTTTCAGAGCTAGTACCTTGAGGCATCTATTTCCTAAGAAGCATTTGTGGACAAGCTGTAGTGATGATTAGGACTTCATCTTCCAGTAGGTTTTGTGGTTTGTTTGGGTAATTTTGGTGATAGAACAGGTTGTCCTAGGACACAGGTCATGTTGCTGTTTTGCTCTTCTTTCGTGCATGTGCATATAGGCCTAAAATAATCACCTGGGGTGAGATTTTTGTTTTTCTTCTTCAGATAGAAGAGGACAATATTTGTATATTTTACTGACATCACCCAATATGCATTAGCATTATACAGAAATGAAACAGCAACACTCACAACAATCTGATAATGACAGAGTAAAGCATGAAAAAGGTCTTTTCCTTAATGATAATGGCATGAAAATGCCTGGTTTAGAAGGTTTATATCTCTGTTGTCATAGCATCTAAACATCTAATTTTGATTTCACCTACATTTCCCATGTTGTTTATTTCATGAGGCACCAAGAATTCTTACATAGCATGTCAAAATACTGCAGTGTACCTAGAACTGTACCAAAGGCCAAAACCTATGGTTACAAAGTGGCACATAAAGAGAGCAAAACTGCTTGAGGATTTTACTTGGGCCACATATCAGCAAGAAATTTGTTAAGGAAATCCCTGAGTTGCTGTGTTCTGCAAATTGTTTACTTCTCATATTAATAGAGAAGAAAAAAAATGCAATATATCAATCTCATATGAAGCAGATAAAGTAGCAGTTAGTTTAGTTTCATTTTGTTCAGACTGGAAAAAAGAAGGCTTAGGGATGACCTAATAGTACCTGAATTCAACCCTCTAGTACCTCAAAGGAATCAATAAAAAATGGAGAATGACTTTTTACAAGAGCGTGTAGTGACAGGATAAGGGAGAATGGCTTGAAACTGAAAGAGAACGGGTTTAGATTCAATATCAGGAAAAAGCTCTTTAATGTGAATCTGGTGAGGCATGGGAACAGGTTGTCCAGAGAAGTTTTGGATACCCCAGCCCTGGAAATTTAAGGACAGATGGGCTGAAGCGCTGAGCTTTGGTCTAATGGCAGGTCTCCCCGTCCATGGCAGGTGGGTTGGAACTAGAAGATCTTTAATGTCCCTTCCAACAAAAAAATTCTGATTTTATGATACATTGTCAAGTACCTGAAAGGTTTTAATATAACAAAGACACCTGAATTTTTTCTGTATCTTTTTCAACATCTCTCCATATTAGAATGATCCCAGCTGTGATTTGGCTCAGGTCAAATACCTTTTGCTACCTGGGCAAGATTCAGGCATTAGCTTAGACCTGAGGCAATTTTCACTAGGAAATCTGGAAGCAGCCACTCTGTTTTCATAGAACTGTTGAGGTGGAAAGGGACCTCTGGACATCATCTAGTTTCACCACTTGACTCAGAGCAGGGACAGTTCAAGTTAGTCAGGGCTTGACTGTGTCCAGACATGTTTAGAGCATCTCTATGAAGAAGGTCCCACAACCTTTCTGTGTAACCTGTTCCAGTGTTTGACTAAACTCACTGTAACAGCTAATTTCCTAAATGTACACAGAATTTCCTACTTCAGTTTGTCTTTATTGCCCTGGGGATACCCCTGAGAGGAGTCTGGCTCTTTCACCATTACTTCCCAATATCTTTCCAAGCCTTCTCTTATCAAGATGAAAAGTCTCAGCTCTCCTGAATGCAAGATGCACTCATCCCTACATCATCTTCAAGGCCCTTTGCTGGATTTATTCCAGTATGTTCATGTCAGTTATACTGGTGAGCCAAGGACTACACCCACCACTCCATGTGTGGCCTCACCTCTGCTTAGTGGACAGGAAGAACCACCTGCTTTTACCCGCTGGCAATGCTTTTCCTAAAGCAGACCAGTTTGGGAAGATCATAGCATTTAATTTTACAGTTGTGGTTAAGACCACAGTAACTGGTTTCAGAAAGAGAATATGGGTCTGGAACTGTTTAACTTGCTATGCATCTAAACTGCTAATTTATACTACTATTCATTTCCAAAACTACACTGAAGTAATAGGGAGCTACTAAAAGTTAAAAATAAATTGGGAATTCACAGGAGTGGCAAAGGTTTCAGGGATTCTACAAATTACATCCCTTTGCATGACAAAAACAATAAAGAAAAACTGCTTTTTTTCCTAGTAAACACAAATTTGTTTCAGAAAGTGAAGGTGTGTGGAAGACACTAATGTTCAAGGCTACTTATCTTTTCTGTAGACAAGCTGTTTCAATACCATTTAAAGGTGCTGTGCACATATTCGATTTTAGCAGCCTCTCAAAACTAAATGTAAAAAGCCTATGTCTGTTTTAGTGTGATAAGATGTTGCCAGTGATTTGGTAAACCACATTGCTTTGGCAAAAAAAAAAATCTCTATTCAACGTGTTATACCTCACCTTGTTATCTCATGTCTTAAGCAATGCTGTAATCAGTTCACTTACTGCACAGCAGTAATCCATGTAAGAATCAAGTATATTAAATTATCTTTAATCCATAGAGTAAAATTGTTTCTTGTGAGTTCAAAAACTTTACTTCTCATTCCCACCAGTTATCCACTATTTTTCCTCTCAACAAGAAGATCCCAAGACCCTTAGATTTAAAATGTGCTGCAATTTGCCATCTCAGAGAATGTAAGATAAACTAAAGATCTAAAGTATTGAAAAACTCATCTGGCACAAACAAAATCAACTAAAATGGGTAAAACTGAGACACACTTAAGGATATAACAAAGGAATGGGAGAACAGAATTTCAATATGCAACTAAGAACATAGTTTTCCTAATCTCTATACGATCTTTTTCGTATTGGTAAGAAAGTCAATGATTTCTAAATTTGCTTTACCTAAGGCAGAAATTTGGAATATACCTTCCACACAATTAGTTTAAGATCCACAACAAAAAACTGGGCATTCATCTCTAACAGGCAGTCTGAAAAAATTGAGACTTTGAGTGTATAAGAAGCCTGACATTAGGAGAACTTGGTGGGTCTAAGGGTGACCCACAAAAAGCCACGCCTTCACATTAAGAAAAAGTCCAAAACCAAGAATGTCTTTGATTTGTTTTGGGACCCAAGAACACAAAAAACAGACTCGTGTTTGCACATTAGATACTTCTTCCACTTGAAATCCAGAGCCACCTTCTACCAATACATACTTAAAAGACGATTCTTTCTAACACCTAAGGTGAGTAGTAAAGGTTTTCACAAAGGTTTTAACCTCATGATCCTGATGAGGTTAAACCTACCCAGCCTTCCTCTACAGATGGCAATGAGAAATGAACCATACCTGAAGGGTAACAGAGCACAGAAACCCAGTGCAGCAACCCTGCACATATGGAGAAGAACCTCTTTCTACATTAACTACAGAGACAGCCCAACAAGATCATCCATACTAGATGGCAGTAGTGAGTAAGGACAGAAGCAATTAACATGGTATCAATCCTGAACAGGCAGTAGTAAAAGCACTGGCTGGACCACAATGAGATGTAATATCCAAGGCAAGGTCAGTTATTAATTAAGAATAACCATAAGCAGGTGAGTGTGAGTAGTATTTATGAGTAAGCCTTTTTTCATGACAGGCTTTTAGTCGTAACATTTACCTAGGATGCAAGAGACTGGATTCTAGGTGTCTTTAATGTAAAGTCTGTTATCTCCTGCACCAAAAGATCACATTAGAAAATCACTAAATAAAAAAAAGCACAAGGGGGGGGGGGGGGGGGCACAATCCAGCCCTTTTACTGTCAACTGGATAGATTCAGTTCCAGAATCAGTTACTGGTTCCACTCCTCCTGCTTTAGCTATACAGACTAAGTGTCTAAAAGCATATGCAAAATGGTAAAGCTATGACAGATCTGAAGATCAGCTTCACATCCCAGGCTAATAAATTCAAGGAGATTAATGATTAAAAGTTTTCTTCATGTATGGAAAGGGTCATATGCTCCGAGTACAGCAGATTGGACATAGTGGCTATGGCTGACAAATCACAGCTAAAATTGAAATTTCACCTGCATAAAATAAGATTTTTAAGAGCTCTGTGAAAAGGCGGAACAGAGAGTTACTAGCACCATCTTCTTTTCAGATCTACTATTCAATCTAAAAAAACAATTGCTGAAACTTTCCCATATACTAAGTATTTTTTTTTAATCGCACATTACATTTAAATTCTTGGGCAAAATAAAAGAAAATTCTTTTCTATGCACACAAGGTAAATTGCAAACCCCTCCTCTGCAGGATATCAGATGATCTATCTTAATAACAGTAATAGGATCTTTCCTAGAATACAACTGCCATTCACAATAGAAAACTAAAAAGAATGAAAAAGATCAATACAGGCCTTATAGATCTGCTGTACATTTAAAAAGATTATCCCATCCTCAGTTACACAGCTTGTCAATGGGCTGGTTGTATTATTCAGCAACTCCAAGAACAATGTAATTGATGCAGTCAGAATGTGAAACATAAGAACAGATTCTGTAAAATTTTCCTAGCATATTAGTGTTTCAAATCTCCACAGAAGCCTCCTGTGACCTAGATAAAATATAATTTCCATCTACAAGTTTGGGGCTCTGCAGTGTGGGAGAGTTAAGTTTTCCAAGACCAAGGGTAAGCCAACACAAAAGCTTAAGTCTTGCTGCCCAGTGCCTGGTAGAGCAGACAGCATGAGAGCACAGAGGATCTGAACACCTTAAAGGTGATGCACTTGAATTTACTTGGGGCATGGAGTAATTAATACATTTTTCTTATATGAAACTGAACAAATAGTAGGAATCATTAGCAATAATCAAGAACTATAAATAATGGGATCATATCTTAGTGGAACACACACAGAGCCTTTTCCACAGACAGCAAAGCAACAGCAAAAACCACAAAACATAGAAAATGTACTCCAATTTAATTTCACCATATCATAAAGGACTTCTCAAAATGCAGTCAGTCAACCTTGAGATAAAATATTTGAATTATCCTTTTATACCCTGTGTACTTATTTGTATCTCACAATCCCAGCAGTGCAGATTAGTCAACTGCAACGGTGCTTTGTGAAAAAATGACAGATATGATGAAACATGCAGTCATAAAAAGAAGCTGACCATAGTCATTTGTATTCACACCAGCTCTCTGTGTTTCTTATTCATTAATGAACAAAAAAGTTCAAAAGTTTGATAATTTTTCTTTTCCTCCCTTTCTTCTTCTTTCTTTGTACATTTTTAAACTATTATTGACTACTGCAAGTCTAAAGGAAATGCCTTGCAGACTAAGTATCTGTGCACCCAGGCTGCTTATGCTGCATGTGGTAGAGACAGCAAATTTTCCTCACTGAAAATTTCCTGCCAAACTGAAAGGCATCAAAAATGTGCCCATGAAGGGGAATGAGGCCATCATCAGACTTGCTAATCAGATATTTCTATGAAGGAAATTGGAATGTGCTCCCCACCCCATTTGCCTGTCCCAAATGCAGGTAGCAAATAGGTCATATGCTACTATGGAAAGGGTTTAGTAGGATGTGAAGATGATACTATGAAATATGCACTTCATTGATCATAGCACTCTTTATAGACATTGAAATCAAGAATAAAGCAATAAGCTGTGTCTGGACATCACAGAATACAATTGCAAATCAGCTGGCACAAGATGCAGTAAAAATTCTTTTATATAATGAAACATTGCATGATTGCTCAGTAATATATATGGTACAAGATAAAAACTGAACTGGTAGAATTTCTAGCCTAAATAAAAGACTGGAAGTTGCTTTATAAAAATAATAATAGTAATTTAACAATTCTGGATGAGCCAAAGGTTTGTTGATTTGAGAATATGATAATAGAAATATCTATACAGTAAAACTAAAGCATGATGTCAATCATTAAACACTGTCAAGTTTAACACTGAGAAATTCTTTTTAAGTAGGACATTTGGCATTGAAATGAACTCTTTATGAAATAATTGTAATAAGATAAGCAAAAGATACAAGTCTCAACCCTTTCCCATTTTAATATTTCAGATAATCTCTGTTTCTTCTCAAGATACTGCATTCTATATGGGTAATGAAATTCATAAATTAATCTTTTAGATGACATGTTCATCCTCTGTTTAGTCTACCCTTAATATTAATCTATTCACTTTGTATCTCATACCACTAAAATATTTCGGTTTTAGTTCCTTCATTCAATGCATTCTAGTCAGAAAACTCCTTTATCACTCCTATCAATATATTACTGGCTTTGTTTCTAATGCAACTCTTGTTTCACATTAAACCTCGTTCAATATCAGAGTCAGTTCTATCACAGAAGCTGATACAATTTCTCTAGCTCTCCTTATACAATCCATTTCAAATTTACTGTTTTGTACTCTGAAAGACAAACTGTTCAGCATCTCTCTTTAGAAGGATTTAATTTCTTTATCTTTCACTATAGCTTTTGCCTTGTAACCTTCTGAAAGATAATTTTGCACAAAATCTGGAAAAATGTTTTCAGGTAATCCCAAAAAGGTGTCTGATAATGAACAAGGAAGAAAATTTCAGGAGTTTCATTAAATTATTACCATTTCATTCTCTAATTTAAAACTGTTTGATTGTACTGTGGGTTTTTTTTTCCTTCTTAAACAGTAAGATGTAAAATTAATTCCAGTACCTCTGAATTTCTTTAAGTAGTTAAATAGTGATTCTATCCCTTTCTACTGTCTCTGATATCATTGTGTTCAGAATTCCTTATTGCCCACCTTTATGAGAGTTCAAATCACCAATCTTAAAATGATGTCACAGATATTCTGTGAAATATTTCAAGGTTTTTTAAGGCTGTATCACAATCTTTTTATTCAACATCAAGTTGGAAGGAATTTCTACACTGTCCTATTGTTGTATAGGATTTTTCTTACTTGATGGGAGAAGTCTTAAACTCAGGACAGCTTTTTTATGCTTACCACCTGGCATTTTTCCTTATTAATATTTTTACTACTTGGCATTTACTTCTTTATGAGTTCCTTGTTGTACTGACCTTCACATGGTTGCTCAAGTTCCATATACCAAAATCTTTCCAGCAGAATGTGATACATATACAAAGGGCATCCACGTTAATCCAGAACTAAAATTAAATACATACAAATCTGAAGTCTGGAGATACAAAGGAAATAGTAAGGATATCTACAACAGGTGTTGGCAAAATTCATGATTCCATGTTACTGGTCTTCATTACAGTGAATGATGAAATCCAGAACTTTGGTGATCCACTGCAGAGTAATCAGCTCCGTTTGTTACACTGAGTAACAAGAGACAGTCCAGTAGTGTGGCACAGTGACTATGTGAGCTCCTTTCTCCATGTCTTCTAGATAATTATGAAAACACATTCTGATTTACACAGTCTCCTGCAGTGACATTCAGCTGGCTACTGTTTAGTAGAAGCTGTCAATTTAATAGCATTACATGTGAAGATGACTGTTCTTACAGACATAAATAAATAAATATAGTCAGTGTTGCTTTGAAGTACACTGTACAGAGATTTCATTTCCTGGAAACATTAATTCTGCAAAGGCAAGTTCTTACCTTGTTCACAAGAAAGAAAATTAAAAAAATAAATAGAAAACTAATTTTGTTCTCCTTTATAAAATTTTTATGCAACATCTCTAACAGTGAAAATGTAAGATTTCTTCATTTAAATAAACTGAGTCAGAATAGTACGGGATTAAAATCTGTGGGGCATGAAAGCGTTCTTCACTTTCATCTGATTCCTAGAACCTGAAGCACAGAATGATTTCAGATGACAGGCTTTCAAGTGAACATGAGAAGAGAATGAAACATTGCCTGAAGAAAAGTATAAATCTTCTTTGTAAGAAAGTTCACCCAATGCCAGCTTAATACAACTCAATTAGTAACAGAAAAAAAAAAAAAAAAAAAAAAAAAAAAAAGGAAGAATCATATCTAGTATGTGATTTGATTATATAGGGTAGCTTTTAATTGTATTCCTAGAGAAGAAATTAGTAAAAATTCCCCTGCTTTTTTGGCAGTAGAAGAGCCACTCATGTCTAAGATATGAAAATAAAATTAGTTGTCTTATATCATAATCAAGCTGAAAGCATAATGATTTTGGTTTGTTTGTTGGTTGCTTTTTTTATTTAATCTCCTGTGCCATTGGCTTCTACTTGTATGTATTCACTTATTTGTTTAATCACACAAAATAAGACATCAAAGTGTGACCAAGGTTAGTTTTTAGGTAACTAACAATATGATTTTCAACATGGAGTTAGAAATTGGCAGCACATTCTAGCTTCCATCACTTTCCTCTTTCAGGTACCTCTTACTTATGAATCACTAATGATCTAAGCAAATCCTGTAGCAGATGTGACCTATCAGTGCACAGAGTTATGAGAAATTATTTGGTTTAAACCATCTTTTACTTTTTCTTATAGAAAAATTTGAGATTAAGTTTTAAGATCTACACTGCAATTTAGCAATCTCTGCCTTAGGGAATGTCATGTGCAGAAGAAACAGCTCAATTCTACTGTGCCTTCAGCCTTGACATAATATCCCAAACAATCTACAAAGTAAATGATTTGGCATACAACTAAAAAGTATGAGATAACTTGTATGTACAGTGATGCATTCGTTTAAATAAGTTTGTATTAGCAGCAGGAGTGCAAAGTGTAGATCATTGCATACTTCCTGCAGAGCAATTTTTTAAGAATAAATGTTCTTTCAGTATTAGATATTTTGAAGTGAATCATCCTCATTAATTGTGATTAGTAAACAATTGTTTGCTACATGTGAGCTGCCCTGATGCTACAAAAGCCACCTACTACAGAATAGTCCTCAGCAAACTACCCACCTGAACCAGGGCTAACAGGACCCCCAAAAGAATTAACAACCCCAATGTCTACTCACAGACTGCATCTCACCACCAAGATGTGTTTCATGTTTAACAATGGTATCACCTCTGATCATGGTGCTGAGCCTCAGCTACTTTTCCTGGTTTTTTTGTCCAGCTGTGGTACCATCCATTCTAAAAAACATTTCATGATTGGCACCAGGGTATTAACATCTCAAAGCTAAACCATCTGGCAAACTGAATATGTTTATTTGGCATGATCCAAAGCCTGCTGATGTAGAGAATACATCTATTGATTTTGATGGGTTTGGTGTCCGCTTTCTTATTACTATGAAGCAGAAATATTTTAGATATTAAAAGAATAGCTATTATTGTAGTGTATTAAAAAACATGAAGTTCACACTATAAGATTAGAGAGAATAAATGACCAAGTGTTCCAAGCTAAAGAAGAAATAGGTCTTGGTCAAATTACAACAGCCATGTTAACAGAACACGTGGAAGATGGCTCACCAATGAAAAACAAATCAAACAGACTCAGGACTATCTCCATGGAGCTGTCAGTCAGACGGAACAGATCTGGGATCTGTGAACAGAGCACTGTGAGCAATGATGGGTACTGCAACTGTTCTAAGGTGTTATTGGTGATACTAGAGCAAGGCTTACTCCTTCCAGTGGGTGGTTTTAATGTTAATACAGAAGTGACAGGTGGAAAGAATATTAGGAAACCACAATCACAGAAACTAAGTAATAATTGTGATGTTTCCAGATTTAGTTTGGTAATTTTTTTCCTTAAAATAATACATTAAAAACACCCAGACACTTGCCAGATAGCAAGAGCAGATAGACAGCAAAACAGCCCAGGCATCTCTCTACTAATGCAAGATTCAGATCACTTGCTTAAAATGTGAGCACATACGAGGACATACATACCAGTAGAAGCTGCAATAATCTCATTATTATGCAACTCTTCAAGCAAAATCTAGAACAAACAAAAAAAGCAGATTTAAGACACTGTTAAAAGCTGTGAAGTCTGGTGTGAAGAACAGTGTACAGCAACCAGCAATGACTTAACTTCAGCTGCAGTGCTTATGGCTGCATATGCACACAGATATGCAAAACCAAAGGAATAAGCAGAGAAATATGGCACCTTATAAAAGAAAATTCTGCAAAAGGAAAATCTTGAATTGGAACACCACTTGAATACTAGAATGGCAAAAATAAAAGCACAAAAAGACTAACAGTACTCTTCAAAATTCCATCTAAATATATCTGTTTTCTCAAGGCCTTTTAGAGAAATGTGAAGTACTCTGCAGTGATCCACAATGACATCTCAGGTTGGTAAAATAAATTCTTAACTGTTGCTTGTGCTGCCATAAGTGGGATAGTACCACTGCCACAACATAAAAACTGTGGAGCAGGCTCTGTTCAGAATCAGCTGCTCCAAGAAACCCACATGTGAAGAAGAAAGCAAAAGAACAAGTAACCATAGGAATTTTTCTGTTTCAACAGAAATGCATCAGATGAAAGGAAGTGCTCAATAGGAAGTGACATTTTAGACAGGAGAAGCTTAAAGCAAAGATACACAAAACATCTGTGTTGTTTTTGTTTTTTTTTTAACATAACTTTAAATATCAAACATAATGTCACTGAAAAGCAGCAGTTATGAGAGTTGGAGATTAGAGATTAAATCCATATCTAAAATTAACTACAAATTGCTATGAGAAAATCTGGGTGCTGGATAGAAAGGCTTTGTCCATCAATAAAGCAAAATAAGTAACTACCAACAGGAAGACTTTCTGCATCAGAAAGTGATACCAGAAATATTTGAGGCATATATACTGGATCTTGACAGAAGAGTCCCCCCAGTGAACCTGGTAAATGGAAATCAGCTAATAGAAAGTGTTAAAAAGACAAGAGAAACATTAAGAAAAGTCATTATTAGTGAATGCCCAGCACAACAGTGAATCACTGCTGTAATGAGAAGGCAGGAAGAGTAGCAAAAGGCCCAGAACAGGAGGACTCATGCATCAGTTCTGACACTGGCCAGCCTTAGCACAGTGAGTGTTTGTCACCCTACTCGTAACCATCTCCATGCCTGCCATGGTTTATATATATAAAAAAAAAAACAGTATTCAGAAACAACTAGCATGAGCTTTCAGTGCAAAATTCTGCTAAGAGACAACCTTTTCAACCTTTTATAGTCTTTTTTTTTTTTTTTTTTTTTTTCTGTTTAGCTCTCATATGAAATACAACATGACATGTTCAATCAAGGTGCTTCCATCAGGCCAGACCATTCTTCATTAGGAGCATTGGCATTACTTGATGTTCTTTTCTCTGACCCAGTGTAATTGTCACAATCTGAAACCCGTCATGCAAAATATTTTAGACAAATGTGTTTGTAAACAAAAGACTTCATGGTTTCCTGTGTTTCAGACAGCTGGTGTGCTATAAAAATCTTTCAAACATGAAAATAAACAATTGTAGAGGTAACTGATAAATTAGCTCAAAATCTCACCCTGACTACTCAGCCACTGGGTGCAGCAGATTAGCATCAGACTAATCAGTACAAAGTCATCCCAGGCACACGTTTGAGACAGTGGGTGCTATTAATTTCTCTTCTTTGAGGGGGAACAATGTGTATTCTCCCTCTTCCACCCCACTACAGTCTGTGACTGTACTTGCATTCTGCATATTTTGTGACTAAGTGCATTTGCATACTCTCCTGGTGTCTTTAGTCATTTAGATTAGATCACTAATTAAGTAAATATAATTTTTCATTTTAAACTTTAATCAGTTATGAACTGTCTTTTCTAACAAAATCTAGGATATGTAGATCTCCCTTCATACTATTATCCACTGCTAGTTCCATTTCAAAAGACAGTCCACATAAGGTAATTAAAACTAAAGAAAGAAAAATGTATATTTTCTCATTTACTTACTTTTCATCATGGAATTCACTACTGTAAAAGTACCTTAAGGTTCATAAAACCTGGTATCCAACAAAGGCTTTAGGATATAAGCCCAGAGCTACCCATCAAATATGTGAATTGAAGCTATTTAAAAAGAAAACCCTGTCCTGCTGTCCTGTGTATCCACTATTGCCAAGATTACATTTTTCCCAGCCCAGTAACTCTCAGATGCACTCAATACATGATAGAGCAGCATGTCCATTGTACAGTATATGTAGAAGGTGGCAAGAATTTAAAGTACTGTCTGCAGCCAAACTTTCTTTATTTTTTTGAGTGTTTAAATGAATTTTATGCCAACTCTCTGCAGAAACAGACTGCCATATACTGGCGTATCAACGGCAAGCCATCAAAAGCTTTTGTTTCCTTGCCATAGGTCCTGTCAACTCATTTGGTGGAATATTACCTCTCCTAGTCTTTTAGCTCTGACAAGGTCATTTTTTTTCCTTAATATCTCTACTTAAAGATAAAATTTGAAACCATAAACTGCTTTATCATGTCAGAAAGAAAAAAAAAAGTGGAAAGCAAAAGGACAGTGGGTAAAAGTTTTAATTCTTGGCAGTGAACACTGAAATTCTACCCTTCTATTATTATTGTAAGTCTCTTTATTGGTCAACAGAAGTTACTTCCCTTCTTATATTCATCTTTACTTGGTGCTATGACATATTACATTCTTCCCTTCAGGTGTTTATATTAAGACTCTTGTGGCAGCATAATGGAATATTGAAACTGTAAAAGATGTTTGGATTTCGAGAGCATCGATTTGCATCAGTGTTCCGAAATAGAGAACACAAGCAGGACATGTAATTTCTGCATGGATTATTTATTTTGCTGTTTTGGAGTGGCAGCTAAGAGTGTCACATTTCTTACTACGATTAATTGACAAGTCAGTCATAATTAGTTAGGAATCTCCTGCTGATGCACACCATCAAGATTTACAGATTAAAACCAATAGAGAGGCTCAGATTTTCTGAAAGAAATGAAAAAAATTCTATAGTTGGTAGTTAACTAAACCCAAGGGAGGATTGCTCCTGGATTCACATATAGAGACTTGCTGTTATACCCCAGAGGATGACATGAGGATTTAAACACTTTCTAACAGCTTCCTATTTACCATAATAGCTCAAGACATTCATATTATACACATGAAACATAGCTTAGTTTTTTTAGTCTGTCATATTTTTTCTTCATTCACACCTCTTGGCAATCAATTATGCATGTTAATTGGAGTTGATGCAGTAAAGAGCCCTTTCTTCAATTTTCAGTAAGTTCTTTTATTTCCAGTAGAAAGACCTTGTTTTTGTATAATGAAACAGTCCAAATGGGAATTACAAATCCACTTTCTCCATGCCATTTATTACACTGTGCAATGTACAGCTTCCTGTACTCGCTGCTTGTCTCATTCGGCCTTTATACCATATTTTTGTCAGCACACTGCAAGCCCCTCAATACCAAACCTTTGTAGTCTTTTTTGGCAGTAAAGAGTAAAGAGACAGCACTATGGGCTAACTCTGCTTGCTCTTGCATTCACTGAGAATGACTTTTTTTGCATTAGAAATTAGTGATTATAGTACATGACAAAGGTACCAGAGACAGGGGTCAGTTCCCTCATCAGAAAAAGATGAAAGAAGTATTGTCCAGTTCATTAAATCCCAATAAAAGTTTCAAATTTCAAGTTCTGCCTTTGAAAGGTCATCAAGATGTATTATAAGGATTCTGAATGAAACCCCAGGATGCATAATTAAGCAATCAGATACATTGTATTATCCATTTTCATAAATTAACATCTGAATCTGAATATTGTGCTCAGTCAGTGTGTCACAAAGGAAAATGGAATATCAGGAGAGCCACTCACCAATCAACATTCTTCACTTTCCTCAAGGCAGTCCTTTCTGTAAGGTTAATATGACATTATGTTGATGGAGTAATATTTTCGCTGATTGTAGCTGCCCACAAACATCTTTCGGTTACATATAATAGCCTGAATTTATTTCTGTTCCACAGTCATATGTACTCAGTTTTTCTCACACGCATGATTTGGATTCCACTTAATGAGGAGGAAAAATAAAAGTTGAAGCAGCTTCCATCATAATTTTACTGCTTCATTTTAAAATTTTTACTCCTACCTGTAATCTCCATTACCAATGCAGTTTAATCTACAAATGCAGAAAAAACTTTGGTAAGGCAGGAGCATTAGACATAAGTCTTACACCAATCTTAATATTTAGAACTATAACAACTGTTTATTATATGTAATTGTTGTATCTCTCATTTCCCAGAGTATGACTGGCTTCAGTAAAGATCACAACCTTTTTTGACTATTTTTTGACTACAGAAACTTTCCCTGTGTCACACCATTCAAGAAAGGAAAACGGACAAAAAGTGTAATTATGGAATGAAACCTGCGTTGCCTGTCAGTATAAAAGAGTTCTAAATGATACATAGTGTGTGAATGATCACAGTGTGCTATCCACATGACACACAGAAACATAATCTGACACATTTCCAGATATAGCAAAAGTTTTCTGCAGTAATTGTACACTGCTGATTATTTCATAGATTATGATAATTTGAACAGAAATGAGATGCAATGAAAAAGAGTAGCTAAAAATCATGTCTTCAAACAGATGGGTATAAAAAGACTAGAACTTACTTTTTAAAAGATGCAGGAGTTCATGTTCTGAAATCACATGCTTTTCCCCTCCTAATTCTTTGATATAATGACAACATAAGTTCTTGAGAGTCTCTGTCTTTTAGTGGCATTTAATTAAAAACAAACTATGTGTTTTCCTCTTCAGAAACAGGGACAGCATCAACTCAGTATCCCTGTGTCTCAGAGACAGCTCTCCAGCACAGTCAGAACAGCAAGGCTGGCTGCAGAAACTTATTCATCTGCCAATTGCATGCCTGTGTTCCACAGTCTCTGCTGGGTCCCACACCTTCTGACCCCAGCCACAGACCTTTATCCTCTGCCTCTCAAACACACTTGTAGTTAGCTTCAGTTGTTGCAGTCAAGGTACCTCTTAATTCCTGAGAGATAAACTGGTTTGGACTGGCTTTACACAAGGAACAATTCTGATAGGACATTGTATTTATTGAAGAATCCACCAGCTGCCCATTATTATTTTGAGACACTAAAGCTACAGTATGGTTAGTAAGTTAACCAAGATACGGTTTTCTAATGAAAGGACATATTTTGCTGCCTGCTCAAAGGTGTGGTGCCCTTATGTACCTGAGTCAATTTTTAAACAGAAATTACCTGGAGGCAATTTTTAGGTTTGTGCCTTACATAACAGACAGAAGAAAAAGTATTAAATGAACTCATCTAGGGAAAATGGAACAATTATTTTATTTTAATTTTATATTCCTGTTAGCATTCTTCTAAAAAGACAGTGAAATGATATTATCAGCACCCGTTTATGGAAGTAAAAGTAATAATAACAAAATACAAGCAAAAAAGTCATTAAAATATATACTAAATTTTCCTTTTCTGGAAAAGAAGAGGTTGAAGAGAATGTCTAAAATCAGCTTCTGAATACCTGTCACGTATGGTGTTAGGACAAAGGACAGAGACACAAAATAAAATGAAAGATTCAGACTAAATGTAGAAAAATCTTTTCCATATCAAGGACTGCCATGCAGTGTACAAGTTGCCCACAGAGGTTGTGCAGCCTCCAGCTTTGGAAATTCACAAGATCCAAACCAGATAAAGCCCTGAGCAGCCTGGTCTAAGCTCACAGCTCACCCTGCCTTGAGCAGCAGGCTGCACTACAGACTTTCCACCTCAGCATGATCCCATGAAAGCTTAAAAAAGGTCTACACATCTTCTAAGTTTTTTTGCCATTTAACCTGAACATACATCAAAATAGAAAATTTCTGACAGAAGATGTGAAAACACCAATTTTTGGGAAGTTTCCTTTCCTGAGGAAAAAAACAAAAGGAAAATGGTAATTCAATGAAAACATTTCCGATTTTACTCCAGTACTTGTCTGTACATTGTGCTCTTCTAGTGAGTTTCTTTGTTTGTTTGTGTGGCTGGTTGGGGTTATATTTGGTTTTGTTTGTTTGTTGGGGGGTTGATTTTAATTAAACATCTGAAGAATATATTAATTGCTAAGTTTATGAAGAAGATACCATGTTTAATTTCAAAGATCTTGTATTTTCTCCACTGAAGGGAATTACAAGACAAAGAAACAAAGTACTATAATAATTTTTAAGATGCATGTGACCTAAACACTGGCAATAAAAATTGTTGTGAGGTAATCTTGAAAAGTCCAAGTACAAAGCTCTATCTGTGATTAGTTTTCATTCCATGGCATAACAAATGTGAAACAAATACAGCAAGTGCCCACTACATGCAGTCTTATAAGGTTTCTAGAACAGAAACACAGGCTAGAGAAAGATGTTGAAAAAAGAGCAATTGTTCTTTTTATGGTCAAATTTTTCATTCTCCAACAACACACAGTTGAAAAACAAGGTTAACAAGAAAAAATGCAGCACTGATATTTCTATTGTTATGCAGTTCTGATTATTAGCTAATTAAAATAATAAAACCATAGCACATTCACTTACACTGTAAGGTGGCAACACTCATTTTCTGATAAAAATGGATGGTGATCATGCAAAACATTGCTGAATATATTGCTTTTAAAGAACTTTTTTCTTCGTAAGTATATAATCAATACTGATTTGAATCTCTTTGCAGCACAGTAGACTTGGGCCAGTTTGGATAGTTTCAGTAGCCAGATTCAGCACTTTCACTGAAAGTGAAATTTCAAGTGAATTTTAGGCCATCTGCAAAGCTGAAAATATCTTCACTGACAACAAATGCTATGGAACTATGTCAAGATCCTGAAACCTACTGAACTACACAGGGGGCAAGAGACATAATATCTAATATTAAGACCAAATGCCAATCAGAAAATAGACTCAATGCCTTTAAAGACAGAGTCCTTTCTCCAGGTAAAATACATTCCTTCATTTCTTTCATTCATTCATTTTATTTCATTTATGCTTGGATGTCTATAACGATAATAAATTTAGGACCTGAGTTTAGCCTCTGAAAGCTTTGATATCAAAACACATCAAGAGACAACATGCTGTCTTTTGGCATATTGTTCCATGAGTCAGTTTACTGTCCCACTCAAGTGAGAAAGGGGATATCTGATGATGTTAAGTCCAATAATTCAAGGAAATAAACTCTTGATTTTTCCTTAGACACTTAGATCTTATCACTTGCTCCAAAATAGTTTACATTTAATAATTTTGTACTAGTTGGGGGGGGCTGCATAGCTGATTTGCTTGTCTAAATCAAGCTCAGAACAACCATGGGGTGCCCGAATGGAATCATGGAATCACAAAATGGTTGAGGTTGGAAATGATGTGTGGAGGTCACCTGGTTCAAGCTCCCTGCTCAAGCAGGGCCACACAGAACCAGTTGAAGACCACATCCACATGGCTTTTGACTGTCTCTAAGGAGGAAGGACTCCACAGTCTTTTCAGGACACCTATGCCTGTAGCCCTGTTTCCATGCTTGAGGAGTTTTGGTTTTCTGAAATTCTTTTCTCAGAGAATTTTCTGTAAACAGAAGAAATGTTTTTGTAACTGTATCTATGTTATTGTTGTGGTTTGAAAACAAAACCAAGTGAGAGGCTCTAAGTCAGAAATACAATTTAATGAGAAGAAAAGGAAAATAAAATAAAATATAAAATAAAATAAAATAAAATGAAACAGAATAAATGCAACAATACAAAAAAAAGAAAAAAAAAAAAAAACACCACACCACTGACAGAGTCAGAATACAAGCTGATCAGGGTGATGGAAACAGTCCAGACGAGGTGGTCTTCCTGAAGCAGTGATCCCGTAGAAAGGTCTGGTAGCTCCAGTCCTCTGGGAATCCAGTGGTTGAGGGCTGCTTCTACTGTCCCAAATCCCAGCTTATATCCAGGTGAGAATGCTTGGCGCCTCCCCATGGGATGATGAGTCATACAGGAGGTCCTTGATGGCCCATTAAAGAGAGATAGCTCCCGGAGGGAGTTATCTGTGAGTCATGCACAAGGCATTGATGGGCCATCAACTGAAGATGGCGATAGAATACATACTATACTACAACCCAGGACAGTTATTCATTCCTTTTCCTAGGAGGAACTTCTTCTTAATATCTCTCTGGTCTAACCAATGTGATTGAAAAGGTTTGCCTTTGTTTCACCAATCAAAGTGATCTGTGTGAAATAGTATAAAAGGGAAACAAGTCCCAAAAATAAAGGAGCCATTTTCAGCCTTCTGAATCTCAGAATCTGTGTTGTTGTGGTGTAAAACAGCGTCATACACCTTCACAATAAAAGCAGATATGCAAAGTGCTGTATTATGATGCTCTTAATAAATATGGTAGAATTTCCATTTCCCAGAGCAGTTTATTGACAGGATTTAAAAAAAAATTATCAGTCCCACCAGAGAACTGTCAAGGAATCTTGAGAGAAATGTGTAACTAAACAAAAGCAAATCAATACAAGTGCATAGACTCGCTCACCATTATGCAAAGAATAATAATAAAAAAATTATACACCATTTCTGCTTTTTGGTGCTAGCCGTTCTAGTTGTTAAAGACTATGTTCTCAACAAGGCAATTTTTGCTTATTCACAGAAAACCCCCAAAAGCCTAATCACATTTATCAATAGATAGTGAAAAGCAAAGAAAATAAGTTAAATATGCAAAGTACACTTAAGAATTCAGATACTACTATAATCTAACTCCTTTGTATACTTCTCAAAACAGCAATAGAAAAGCAGGCTCTCATGTAATTTCTGATATTTTTTTCTTGACAGCAAAAGATCCTAATCTGATCCATTTGCAATTTACTTCAATGCTTCGCATAACATTTGGTCTTAATAAGGAAGTTAATTTGCAACAGCTGTATGTTGACTAGTTTGGACAACTCAGAATTAATAGAAACTGCATTGTGAACATCTTGAAAAAAAAATCTCTGTAAGTATTTTTTCACTTTTTTTTTTAATTGAAGGATATTCTTTTTGAAGGAGTGTTGCATGCATCTTTGAGGCAAAATTGCTGCTATACAAGATAAGCAGGTGTTTTCTTAGCAATCAAAGCAGGTAATGTCTCCAGTGGACTTGAAACAATGCTGTGACACTTGGTACATGCACACACAAGAACATGAATACAGCCAATAACTCTAACACAACAGTTCCCTTTCAGCCAGTCCCCAGATGGCTGTGATGGGTCTGCTAGGAATTCTGCACTAACAGGAAATCCCAAATTCACCATGACAGAGAGGTCCCAGTACCACAGAATAGGATGGAGCTTGATAAAATGATTTTAGAAATATGACAAAAACCGCCAGATAAACATGTTCTCTTCAGAAACAAATGAATATAAACTAGAAAACAAATGGAAGGAGTGGTGTCAATGTCCACTGTAAAAAAAAAGCAGACCCAAGTGTCATACAAGCTCCTCACTGCCAGGTAATAGCACATATAGGAGAGGTTTCCTATCTGTAAGCAGTCCCTAAAGAGCCTCTTCAATGCAAGTCTCAAAATAATCTATATATCTTCCATGCAAGTGCATTCTTTTACACCCAGATCTCCGAAAGCAGTGTGTAGAGGAACTGAATTTTTGTTAGGCTTCCCATAGCTCTCCTCAAACACAGCCCCACACCTCTATGAACAGCGTGCCAAGCTCTGTGTTTTGGTCATACAACGCTGACATATACACAGAATTACTCTGCACATTTTCACATTATATTACAGGTACCTTATACAGAGCTAAACTTCTTTTAATTTACATTGATGTTCCCTGTAAATCACATTGTCAAGCTCCCTATAACAACAAATAGCTTAAAGAAACTCTCATGTCCTTCTTTTTTGATCTGCACTGACACTCCTTTAAATTTCATTACTTAAGATGACTGCAGTTATTCCCAGAAGGCCAAAAATGAGATCCATGGACATTTGCCCACATAGCTAAAATAACCTGGTGTTGCTTCCTTGCTGATTAGGTTTTTTCTCATTTAACCAATTTTCTGTGATAAAGGCACCACATAACAGAGTGGGGAACTTCATTTCACTTACTCCTCTTCTGTACTATTTGACTAAGATTTTTTTTTGCCTGCTTTAATTGCTGTATTCTTTCCTTCATGCAGTAATCAGAAGACATACTAACAGAAGTTTATATGTTGCTTAAAAAAAGTGCACAAGGCACATAACTGTGTTGTCGTAACCAGGAAGCTTTAAAGTTTTCTGTGTATATCAATCAGTTTAACAACTTTTTTTAAAGTTCACTTAATAAATAAATAATTCTTCATTCTCTGCTTAAATCTTATAAAAGGCAATGAGTACTACCACCTCTTATATACAGACGTCATTTTATAGAAAGTCCAATGAGATGCAGAAAATTGTGGTTGGATAGGGACAGGCGCTCGGAAGATCTCGGTTGTAACGGGAAGAGCAGAGAACACTCCAACCCCCCAAAGATAAGCTATCACCACAAGAATGTAGCCTACTGACACGTGCCAGTACTTTTCCATTCTCCCTACTAACTCAGGAAGTGTGGCAAGACCCCTCTGATGTAGTGAAGAACCCCAGAGTATTTAAACTGCATGTTTGAGATAATAAACGCTTGTAACCGTCCACCAAACTGGCGTAAGCGTGTTACTAAGCCCAGCAACACGCGAGAAAGTGTACGCCGTGCTGTCGTTCCTAAAAACAGGCCACCGCCATTGCAGAAAAGAAACAGCAACAGAAAATCCAGCCAGGAGGTGAGGAGGAACACAACTGGGCACTGGCATGACCAGTTACAGTTGGGACAGGGGGACCTGGGCAGAGCAAGAATGGGTCTTCTGTCTCCCTGAACAGGAGGCAAGTTACTTTTTCCTTTCTTAAGGGTATGGTTTTAGGATGCTGGGGTTGCAAGCTGCTAAGACAGTGGCCATGAACTTCAAGTACATTTAAACACAACTAACATACTCAGTCTTTCATTTGTGACAGTACATTTCTAACTATCAACCTTTCACCACACTTCGCTTTTTAAATGGAAATGTGTAGCAAAAAATAACTCCAAATTCCATAAGATCACTAATATCTATAAAATAAATGTATTCCATAATTGCTCACTGGAATCTCTTCATTTATCTGCCATTCTCTCCATGAAATGTCAGTAACAGAGCTCACACTGAGCTCCAAGCCCATCCTTAGGGAGGGGAGGGAATTCATGTCCCTTTTAGGCCTCAGCCATCAGGTCTATCCTAATCACTGCTAAATCTTATTATTCGTGGCACATTTCATGTTCTGAAAGTCTGTTTGCCTCAGCAAAATAATGGCAAGTCATCTTACAGAATTATCCCAGATATATAAAATATTTTAGGACGTAGAATTTATAAATGTGCCAAATATATTTTCATGTGTACTTTCTTCCACAAAAATTGATGTTCTTAAGTCATAACATTAGCGTGAATATACTTAGTTTTTACAGAAACCTAAGCAGTTCTTAGGAATTTTGTGAATGATGCAAGAAAAGTCTCAGGCCTCATCTCACAAGGAATTTTTGTGCTGTCATACTGAAGTTTTAAGGATCTGACTGGGAATTAAATCCTTAAACCCCATCCTTATTCATTTTAGCTCTTTATTTAGTGAGTGAAAAATCAGGCAAGTCTCAGCAATCCTCCTAATACCTAGACACTGACAAAGACAGTCTTGAAGTCTTCCTCTCCTTTAGACTGGTCTTATTTCTGTGTTAGGGATTCACAGCCTGGACCTGTTCCTGCATTTGGATGCCTTTGGATGTGTCTTTTGTGTAATACAGCTACTTCATGCTTCTTAACACCCAGAGAAGCCTTCTCTACAGCCTGAGGAAGAGTAAGACACATTTTTCATCTCTTGCAAATGTGCTGAAGTCAACAAGCTGTGAACTTTCATTATCCTCTGACAAATTTCTTTTATCACATAACTCACAGTGAAAGACTGATTGGGCCAGAAGGAGACTAAGACTGAGGTTTGGTAGTGAGGGCTTGCAACTGCCTTCTGTGTTATCGCTAGTTCTGAAAAGCTTGTGGATTAAAGGGCCATTTGTCACTGAACATTGCTTTATTTGATAACTAAAAAGCCTATACTGTATTAATGGCAACATCTTGATTGACTTCCAAACAGTTCAATGTAAATTTCTCTCATTGCCACAGTAAATATCTTGCTGTGAATAGGTAGATATTTTTCTCCTTCTGATATTTTAGAGTACTACTGCTACTCTGAGATCTTCTTTAAGACCTTTATATGACTTCTCAAAGCAATCATTTAAAAGATACAAGTCAAAACCTGAGCTGGAGCTCTATGTCAAAAATGATACATTTTTATTTGTCCCTGAAATTTCAGGCTATCCATCTGCTTGAAAACTCATGCAATTGACTTCAGAAAATACTGTAGAAAATGTGATCTTTACTTAAGATTCCATCACAGCTTTATATTTGAAGATTTAAATTTTTCAATAACTAATTTTTACCTACAAAACATGAACTGCCACGATCAGAGTAATTTGAAAAGCATATCTATTTCTGATGGTGTAAATACCATAAATACCTCTTTCCTTTAAATCATCACATACAAATGATAATGTCCTTTTTTTCACTCCATGAGAATAGAGAACGAAAATGGGGTTTCTTCATCATTCGTGCATTCATCTGTTTGTTACAGAATCCTTTGAGAAATTAAGGTCAGTCAAGAGATATTGGAACTAATATTCTCAAAGTTTCATTAAAAATCTAGAAAATCAGAGATTTAGCCTGCATTGCCATGTAATTATACCACCTAGCAATCTATAAATTATCTTTAGCACCACATTTATATCTTAATGATATTTGTCAAGATGGTATTTCAATATACTTCTTAGTACATAATAACATTCCAGCATGGGGATAATTTACAACTACGCAAAGCAAATATAAGTACACCATACTCACAGGCAAAATTCTAACACAGAAGAAAGAATCAAAAGACAGTGAGTCTAGATAATAGTAGATGGGAACACAAGTATCTTTTCTGCAGGTCTTCTTTTTTCCACAGAATGAGAAGTTAATTGGAGGCATCATACTTGAGTCTCACCCAGCTTTGTGTCAAAAAGCTCAACAGTGTCACTACATCTCAATTCTCTCACTGCAACAAAACCACTGAAAGCTGAACTGCAAATAGATGCAATTACCCTGGTGAATGTGTCCAATTTTCTGTACCAGCTTTCATTCAAGATGAACAGAAGATTCACTTAGTCTCAACAAGCTACAAAGGAGGCTGGCAATATGACAGAAAACAACAGAAATACATTCAGAAGCAGACAGTGATTTCTGTGGAGGAAGAAGTGTAAAAGCTTGCACACAACTAAAGAGTATAAAGGTTACCAAAGACTTTTCAGAATATATTAAAAGAAACTTCAGTACGAACAAAAAAAGTAGAAGACATATCCCAGTGGAACATAATATATGTTTCTTTCAGTTCTTAATGAATATTAATGGAAGATAGGAATACGAGTCTTTGACATTAGAATCTTTTCAGTGTTGAGACTTCGTTTGAAAGTAAAATTATTCATTCACTTAGGAGTTGATGCTGGACCCGCTAAAATTATTGTTAAGATTACCTTAGTCTACATGGGTACTCCCTGCAAGTAATCAACAAAAATTTTCGTCCTCAAACCACGCTTAAGGATAAGTCATGAAATACACGTTTGAGTACCTTTGAATTTCCCTGTTTAAAGCAGTCACCACTCTCCATCCCCAAGATTATGATCGGGTCATGCACAGTTTTTAAAGCATTTCATCCTCTGTCAGCTCTCCATCCCTCAATTCTTGCATTTACTTGGTACTATCTGACAGACCCTGTAAAGGAGACAACAATCACATGAGGAACACTGAATAACAGACCAGAATGACCATACAACCTCTGGTGTCTCCCAAATTAGCCCATGAATGGCAAGAGGGTCTGTCAGAGGATGTTTTGATGCATTGAAAGAGACATTACACCAGAACAGGAGCATGGAACAGACACCTTCCCTGAGTAGGACTGTGTTGTGGTTTGATGCTGGCCAGATGCCAGGCACCCACAAAGGCCTCTCACTCACTCCCCTCCACAGCAAGATAGAGGGGAGAAAATATAGCAAAGGGTTTATGAGTTGAGATAAGGACTGAGAGAAAACACTTATCAATTGCCATCAAGGGCAAATGAGCCTCAACTTGGAGATATTAAGTGAATTTATTACTAACAAAATCAGAGCAGGGCACTGAAAAGTAAAAGAAACCCTTAAAAACACTTTTCCCCCTGCCAGCGCCTCCCTCCTTCCCACCAAGAGTGCAGGAAGACAGGGACTACGGGTTTTGATCAGTTTGTTGTTTATCACCTATGGTTTCTCTCATGGGCTAGGGAGAGGAGTCCTTCCCCTGCTGCCCTGTGGGGTCCCTCCCACAGGAGACAGTTCTCTGCAAACTCCTCTGATGTGGCTCCATCTCATGAGCAGCAGTCCTCCCAAAACTGCTGCAAAGTGAGTCCCTCCCACTAGCACACAGCCCTGAAACTGCTGTGATGTGGATCACTTTCCACGAGGTGCAGTCCTCCAAGGACAGGCTGCTCCATCCTGGAAGTGGGGGCCCCTCTCTCCATGGGTCTCCCACTGAATTCACAGCCTCCTCCAGGCATCCACCCACTCTGGTGTGGGCCCCTCCCCCATGGGTGGATTTCTGCATCCCCCCTGGATCCCCACGGGCTGCAGGGGCACAGCTCCCTCATCATGGTCTCACCATGGCCTGCAGAGGAATCTCAGCTCTGGAGCTTGGAGCACCTCCTGCACTTCCTTCTGCATTGACCTCAGTGTCTGCAGAGTTGTTCTGCTCACATGTTCTGTCCTACTCTGGAACTAAAATGGCACCCTCAACTTTGTTTTGATTTCTTCTGAATTATGCCATCACAGAGGCATTACTGACATCTCTAATTGGCTTAGCCTTTGCCGGCAGCATGTCCATCCTCAGAGCCATCAGGGATTGGCTCTGCCAGACATGGTGGAAGCTTCTGGAAGCTTCTTACAAATGCCACCTCTGTGCCCCTCCCGCCCCCCACTACCAAGAGCCAGGCCATGTAAAACCGATGCAGGCTGCTACTACTGAATGGGCAGGAGATTCCTTGAAATGGGAATATGGCCAGAAGAAGTGCACAGGTATGCAGGCTATTATCACATAGAACACACCAGTAAATAGGAAGCACAGAATCATAAGACCCATGGACAACTCCATCTCCATTTAGACAGCAAACCCACACATTCTGTCAATTTAAATTCCCAGATTAGACAAAACCTACGGAAGTATGCATAAATTCTGTGTAACACACAAAAGCACACTCTATGACTTCCTTTGTAATACCTGTTTGGCTGTGATAAAGGAGTTCAGTGTCATCAAATGCAACTCTCGTTTCTTTTATAGCGTGTTATAAAAATGTATGTTTCAAGCAGCCTCTCCCCTCACAGGTTACAGATACCATCCCAGTGCAATTTGTCTATTTGTGCAGTTTTGCTAGTGCTGCCAGTAAACCAAAAATTCCTCTTATGAAAAAAAAGAATCCAAAACAAACCCTAATCGATGCTTCTTCTGTGAGAATAAAAGCTGATTAATCCTTTGGTGTCCAGGAGTCAGCAGTTCAGTGATGCTAAGCATTAATGCAGGCTGTTTATTTTTATAGTCTTTACTGACTTTGTTGAACTGTCATAGACTTGTCTTTCAAGTCACTCGATAGTTCAGAGTTTTCTTCTTACTTCTGGTCCTTTCAAACATAAAAATGAAGATACCCAGCTGACCTTTGGTTTAGAAGAAACACAAAAAAAAGAGACAGTAAGCAGAGATTTGACAAAGGATATGGACACAGATCCTCTTTGGTATAGGCAACGATGCTTTCACAAAGATAAGAAGTAACTGTGCCTAATATTTAACACAATATAACTCTGTGTACCATACCATCACAGCAGTCTTGTTAATTTAAGCTCCTCTGTTTTGATATCAGGCATTATTATCTAAGTTCCTATATGCTGTTGAGCAAGAACCATTTCAAATAAGTGCTCCGTTCCTTCCTTTTTGAGAGCTGAAATTATTCACACTTCCTTCATGGTAAACAAGGAGAGTAAACTGAACCAAGAACTCCAGGAGAAAGGGATTTCCAACACTGCCTTGATTTTTCCTGCTTATCAGCTTCAATGCTCTCAAACTATACTCAACTTCATTCACAAATGACAACAGATGAGTTGTTTTTTTTAACACCAGTGAAGAATCCAGACAACAGAAAGCAGTTAACACTTACGAACCATTTGCTTCACAGGGAAGACATGGGAAAGAGGGAATATTCCCCATCTGAGCCCCTTCTAAACTCTTCTCAGATACAATGAGGAGCCTTTGATCCCATTTGTGCAATGGTTAGCAATGTAGTAGAAGAAGTCTGGCTCGGAGCTTGTTCTGCCTGTCTGTTCTCCATAAGTCTGACACTGTGGAGGTGGGCTGAGCCCCGGCTGCTCTGCCCTGGAGGGAGCCAAGCTGAGGAGTCAAGGAAGAATTTCGCAACTTCACCCTGAGCCCCTAGGACAAAAAGGCCTCCTAGCTACAGTGACCTGTCTGGAGACCCACAAGCCCCCTCGGGATTTTTTGTAGATCTGTTACAATTGATTGGTTCTGTACCCTTTTCCTCCCACCCTGGTGTCCCATAAAAACCCCTGAGTGTCCTCTGGTCGGCAGAGGTTCCTCGTCCCTGGACCCCTTTCGCTGGTACCCTCTCAATAAAGTACCTCCTGCGGAAATTCCATACGAGACCTCTCTCTCTCTCTCACCACGGCCGGCTAAAAGAGGGGCTAACTCACAAGGGCATGAGCTAAGAGCACTGAGCTGAAATCACTGAGCTGAAATCACTGAGCTGAAAAATCACTGCTCTGCCCGATGCTGAGAAGCCCCTCTGTCTAGCTTAGGAGCACCCTGACCACCCAAGGAGCTGTTTCTAGCGAGACATCCTTTGGGGTGGCGGTGGCTCTCTGGGTCCCAAGCGGCGGACCCCATCCACCAGCTGGCAAATGACACGTAGTTCTTTTGCTAGCAAAAGAACATGTCTCTGGATTGCAGTTATCCATTTATAACTCTGATATCAAAGTATCAACTGCAGGAATTTCTAACACACCTAATACAACAAATAAAACTGTCCCCTCCTTTTTTGGAGCAGGGAAAAGTACATCATGGCCTTTGAAAAGAACTAAGAAAGGGTGCTTTAGAAGTCAGTGAAATTTAATCAACAGTGGAATTCTAGTAAATACTCAGAATTCAGTTTGATATTCTTTGTCTGATTCACTAGTCTAATGTCTTTTGGAAGCTAATTGTAGAAGTAAAAGATTATATTCTTGCTTCCCTCTTACGAAATTAATCCATTTTAATGTAGGTGTTGAGAATGAGATTAGCTCAAGGCTTGTGTGAACAAAATATTTCCTCAAATATTAATAAAAAATAAAGGCAAAGAAAAACATGCTCTTTTCAGAAGGACTGAACATAAACCAATAGGATTATAGGTGCAAGTAACTCTGTAACCCTTGCCAGCAGAGAAGCTCTGAATACTCCTACCTTCATCTTCTCTGCCCATATGCTCTTGAGCAGCTGATCCTATAGGGTATAGGATCAGGAAAACAGAGAACAGCCTGCAAAGAAAGAGAAAATCTCAGTAGTCTAGGCTTGAGAGAGGCCTCTAGCCTGTAAGATTAGCATGAAATAAGAAGGCAATTAGTCTGATATCTATTTTAAAAGTACTAATTCCAGAAGACCTGATTGCTCTCTAAAAATGCATCTAGGAATATATATCATGAATGGAGAATAGCTGTTTAAATTAAAGAACAAGATTTCCTAATAGATGGGTATGAATTAGCAGTGTATAATTTTAGGATGGAAATAATAGAAAAATGTTGGAACCCTGGATGCTGAAATTATCAGGCTTTCTGTTCTGACAGGTTGTGACCCTCAGGAGGGTACTGCCTTTGACATGAGGCTGTGGGAATGGCTTCCAAAGCTGAGTGATAGCACTGAGAGTGTGGGTGTGTAGTTTGTATAGAAGTGTGTAATGTCACAGGGTGAAATATTTAAAGTTTGGGGGTTTAATATAGACAAAATAGTAATTTATATAAGGGACAATATGCAGGGATATAGGTGTTGCCTGAGTACTTCACTCTCTTCTTCCTCCTTCCTCTCGGGTTTGAGTGATCTTTTTAAATTGGTTAATGAACACCACAGTGAGGACATTGAGTGATCTTTAATTGGGTTATAAATAAAAATAACGTAGGTGTTGGGTTTTAACTGGTTTTTACTTATTGTTTAAAAGTCCTTGAAATGAGCTAGAAGGAGCCATTTTCTTGCCTTGTAAGACAGAGCTCACACTTCATGAGACTGTAACATAGATAAGAAATAATAAACAACCAAGTACAAATGAGATACCATCACGTCTAGCATCTTATGTCCAGATCTGGCTAGAACTAACACTGCCACAGAAAAAATTAAACAGCAGTGAAGGAAGGTGACAAGACAAGGCAGTCAAGTCCAATTCAAATAAACTTTTGTCAACTTCAAAAAGTTGACATTTATGAAAAAGATTACAATCTGCAGTTAGCAACTGTAGCAGGAGGTTTACAATCTAGAAGGCTTCTGCTGGCTGTGTTTTCTGCAAACACTGACATTACAACAATCTCTTCAAGCAAAACCATAAAATGTAGCTACACTGTATTCAATCTTTATATATATGCGCTGGCTGTAAATACAATTATAAACACAATTCTGCTCCAAATTGCTTTAAATCAAAATAAATGTTCAAGTTACTTTTTTTCATTATTCATTTGCTTTTTATTAAATGGAAGAAAAAAGGTTTTAACATTAACTGTAGAAGAGAATATGGACTTCTGCCATTCCTGAAGGGTTTCTTTTTCTCCAAGGCAAATTTTTAGTAGTTCTAATAAAGACTTGAATAAAAATTTGAAACATAACCAGAGTCTAATTCTGAAATAAGAGAAATGTGTTTTACACTGAAATTTAAAAAAACTCCTAAAATCTCAAAACTTTCCAATTGTTTTTAAAGTCCACACAGCTACCCAATGCTATAGGAAGCCATTGTATGACATTTGATCTCTGGGCAGGAGATAAATTGTCTTTTCTCTATCATTCACACAATGCCAGTAAAAGCATTAATGACAGGAACCTTAAGTCCACACTGTTTTCACTGAACTAATAACAGCTGAATTAACATATGTTTCTCCACAGATTTACACTTGGCCATTTTACTCTAAGAACAGAGGCAACAATACAATCCTTGTTTCAGGAATGGAGGAATCGAGAGGCTGCATTTGCAGTTCACAGTGGAGTTGTTCAGAGACCCTTGTCTAACACGGCACAAAGTAGTCCTGTAAACACCACCTTCTATCCCAGTTCTGCCAAATAATACTTGGGCCTTTTCTGTAAACATTTTTTTAGGGGTTTTTGATGAGTAAAGTTTCGATAAGGGGTAAAAATTGCAGTTAAAGAAACAATGAGGTTCAAAGGCAAAGGACATAAAATGAAACACAGAAGGTGCTCTCAAACTTCAACACTTTGCTACTGGAAGGATGACCAAGGACTGGCACAGATTACCCAGAGATTTTGTGATGTCATTCATTAGAGATAGTTGAAAGCTGTCCAGACACAGTCCTGGGCAACCAGACCTGGGTGACCCTGCTTGAGCAGGGGATTTGGATGAGTTGACCTCCTGAGACCCCTTACAACCTGCACCACCCGTTACACACACCTTTTTTTGCTCTTTAAAAATCCTATTATATGAAATATTGGGAAAGCAAGAGGGAAAGAAAGAAACAAAAAGATTATTCTTCCTGATGGAAAAAAAAAAATAATATAGTTAAGAACAACTGTCCAAACCAGTTTTTCAGTACTTTTTGAATCTATGTCCTGTTTGGCTTTTTTTTTTTTTTTTTTTTTTTTTTTTTTTCACCGAGGCTCCTGCTTCAGGTGCAGGCTAAACTTTGATTATTTAAGGAATTCCAATTAGACAGGAAATTAAGCTCTTCTAGGCACTGCAACTTCATTAAACATAGACACTGGAGACTGAAAATACCAAATATCAGTGACTTAGTCTCCAAGGACCAGCATATTTGATTAATTAAACAATTTTCAGCCATCACCCATCCATTTTTCCTCTTCAATTATTTAATATGAACAGTTGATTTCTTATCTAAACTTCCACTTTTGGCAAGTTCTTTCACTGCTCTTTGTGAAATAATTGGTAAAACCCTTGTAGATGTGAAAGTTAAAAATTGGACCACACAAAGACATTAAGCAGTTTCATTAGCTGATTTATCATTTTGGGTTTACAGATATGAGAAGTTCCAAAGGAACTAAACAGAAGACATCAATATATGCTAACCACATTATCAGTTTAATGTGCAAATAATATTTTAAACTACTTCTTTAAACAAAAAACACATGAGATAAAAATTAATATTTTTTTTAAATAGCACGAAGTTAATGCAGTAATTTATTGCAGAAATTATGTAGTAAGACTCTGGGAAAACTATTTTTAAGAAAACTTTAACTAGAGATACCTAGAGATTTCTGATTTTTAAAGGAATTAGACTAACAGCAATTTATAACATTTTTTGCACTCTTCTGTGCTGTTCTATAGAGTATTCTCAGTGCTCCTCAAAGCAATTATAATGAACTGAAACAATTCAACTTCAGTTTATCCTCAAATACCTACAGCCTGGAAAAACTGTAAACTTATATCTTTCTAAGCCCTCAGGAATATAGCAAATAATGTAAGCCCCTTATCACAGCCCTCTTATTTTTAAAAAATTAACTTTCTGCCTCACGGTATTTTCACAGACCTTCTCTTTTCATTTTAACGTTCTGCTATTGGAGAAATGGTTTCTCGACAATAGTGAACAGATTTTATCTGTAAAGTCATACAGCATTAGCAACGTTTTATTCAAAGTGATGCATATCAAAATATCTTCAGCATTTTCAAGAGGATTTTAAAAACTGATGGTCTCATTAATTGAAATGATACTATACTTTATCTTGCACCAAGTGTGCCTCTCCAGTCATGTAAAAACTGGATTACTCTACTGTTCTCTAATATCAATACTGATAGGAAGTAACCAGCTGCAGTACAGGACTTTCAAAATTTAAAATCCATTCTCTTGTCAGTGCCAAGTGTAAAAAGAATTTATCATACTTTGACATATTTAAAAGTTAGGTTTTACCACATATTTTACTTAAATGAAAGATGCAAGGCATTCTGCTTCTGGTGCCTGGATAACTTCAGTCTGGGGCTGTATTAAGTTAGTTCGTTGTGCAGGTCTGATAGTGTTTAAAAGATGAACCCAATGAGATAAGCCTGGGAGCTTATTTTCTCCACAATTGTAACTTTAACTGCTGCTTTACCTGAAAGTATTAAAGCAGACAGTTCATTACTACCTGAAAGGGGCTACTACATTGTATGTGAAGAGGTCATCTAAAACTGATGACTTTTAAAGGTCATACACAAAATGAATTTTACTTTGCTGAAAGACTCTCCTCGGCACAGTAAAAATCTTGTTTTAACAGCTGGTGTAAATATTATGTAAGTAGAAATTAGAGATGTAAGCTACCTTTACCTTCTCTCATTCTGCCATGCATTTACTTTCAATCCAATTGTGATACTCATTGATAGTGATGTTAAAAGTCACTTTGCTCTGGATCATCATTTGAGTGATGAATTGATAGTTTCTATAATTCTATGTAATTTTTACTTTTTTTTAATGGATATCCTACTACATATATTTCTGTGGTAATGAGGAACAATCATTTCCATAGTTTGCAACACTGAGGAGCTTAAAGCCTGCAACATCTGTGGATGCTACAGATGCAAAAATGGACAGATAGGCTCCAAAATAGCACAGTAAGAGACATTTTCTTAATGTGCAACTCCAGCAACTTCCCCAATTCTTTTCTCCCTCAGGCTATGTGAAATTTATGGAATGTCATATCACACCTGACATAAAAGCAAACACAGACACAATCTACTTCTTTACTCCCTTGTGGTCACATACATACACACATTTTTTGTTTTACTGGATTCCAGGACTTGAATCCTTCCTATATAGTAAAGATACTTAACTAAAACGTCTTAATTAGAACTTCATCTCCCCTATAGTCAGTAGAGACCAACTGGCACTTTCAGAGAATGATTCAGATTTTTCCCATTATCTTCTTCACTCCTTTTTCAAGACCTGTTGTGTAGCACAAATCCTAACCAATAGATGGGCACTGGTTAGATTTGGACCACCATGCCAGGAGAGAGAAGACATCCTTACATATTCATGTGCCACCTTGAGAGGACACACAACATACAAAATCAAATCACCTCTAACCTGTTCCAGGGATGCTAAATGCAGGATGTATATAACCCAAACTAGGATGGAATGAGGCACAAAAGGCAGAGGAGAGATTAATTCAACTAAAAAATGTACTTCAGGTCCAACACAATGCATACAGTTTTAGACAAGCAAAAAATGCAGCCCAGCCTGCTGAAGCTGGAATATGATAATCATAAACCAGGGATGGCCAGGCCTAAGGAGTCATGTCTGCACTGCACTCAGCCACTACATTTAAGGGGTAATATGCATTCAGTGACATAAATGTACTGCCTGAGGTGCAGGATGAGTTCTACTTACACAGTGTAAGATCCCCAATGACAAAAGACTTGGGACAGAGGATGATGTTTCATCTCTGTGGTGGGGATAAAGTGGCTGGTATACAAAGCCAGTAAAATGCTCAAGGAGCCACGACAGCCAGAGAACTACATCCCAAACAGCTCTGAAATATTAAGGCCATGTCTTGATCAAGGCTACTCTTAAATATATCATACAGACAGTATAGTGTAACAAGACTCAGGTATTACATACATATGGATGCAGATTTCTTCAAAAACATCCAGAAAAAGATTTTGTCAATTAGATATCATTCCACTCTGGAACATATGAATGCTGCCTGTCTTTTCTCTGGAGGATACTGCCTGAGCACACTTGCCCAGGCCACTTTGCTGTTTTGGTTGGCTTGTGCCTTTCACTCTTTGGTCTTTCTGTTTGCCAGTTCCCATCCCTTAGCTTCCTGGCCTATATTTGCTGCACTTGACTAAGAGCTGGCACCTCTGTGCCTTTCCAAGTGTTACAATAACCTACAGAATTCCTTGTTCACCTTACATTGAACAGTTTTTACTGTGAATTCTCTGAAAAGCAATGGTGACATTACCAAATGTCTAAGATGCCCACCTCCGTGCCAGTCATGGCAAAAAAAAGTAGCTAAAGAACCTTGCCCTGGTGACAAAAGCCCTATGGAAATATCACCAAAATTCAAGTGAAATTTTGAGCATTTCTCTACCTGCATTAAGAGAAGCTTTGCAAAAGGCACACATGCCTTCCACAACCTACAAAACATGAAGACATGGGGTAAGTATAAAGCTTACTGGTATCTACAGGTCACAAAGTGCCACAGAGCTGGATTCCATTAGCTTCCACTTTGTGAGTTTGCCTGTATAGGGTCAGAATTCCACTGCTTCAAGGCAGAAGTACCCAAATCTCTCTCAGTTGCTTATCAAATGATTTGAAAGTAAAACAAATAATTATAAATATTTATAAATAGTTATAAACTTCTGGAGAATGCCTTATTCTATTACCACTGTCATTTCTAAACAAGTGTTTGGATACACTTTTGTTATGTACACAGAATTGAATTACAAATTTTAATTTATGCCTACTGATGTTCATGCAATATATACTCTGTATCATGGACAAAATAGAGAATAGAGTCAAAAATGAAGTTATCTTTAATGCCCAAAACTGTGCCTAAGGAACAGAACCTTAATTTTAATAGCACACCATCTCTTTGTCTCCAAGTACCTCTGAACAAAGTTCTGCAGCTTGTACAGAAGTAAGTTAAAGACATAGAGAAAGGTACCTTCATCTCAATTCAAATAGCTGGAAAGAAAGAGGGAAAGTATACAATATTTCTATTCTCTTTTAAAGGCCAGAAAAATGGAACACATAGTCAACATTACATTCGGCACACAAAAAATTTCAACTGAAGGAGGTCTTGTGACTGATGGCAAAAAGAGTTTTGTACTACCGTAGCATAGACTTGATAGGTCCAAATGGAATTGAAAGGTGATGTTCCATTGAAGGTTGATGTTCTACTGCAGTACTTGGTCATGTTAGGAGAGGAATATCTAACCCACAGAATGTGAAACAGGTCTGTAGGGACAGACATGTACTTATCTAGAGAATTATCTCTCAGAAAAAAACCACAATTAAAAGAGATATATAAAGTCACGTCAGAGATATAGAATTGGTTGCTTACTCTATTTCATGGCTAATTCTTTGCAGACCATGCCATCAACATTTGAAAAACTTATCTATGCATAAACATAATCTTAATCTATGCACAAACAGAAATTGGGTTCTCATTTTATACCTGAAATCAGAAGACTATATTCAACATAATATCTTATATATTTCTTTTTCTCTCAAACCAGCACTCAGTGATCAAAATCAGTGCCTAAGGACAAGAGTAAATTAGAAGCTATCTTGCTCACTACCTTGAAAATTTATGTCATAGCTGCTAGTCAAAAATTCCTTTCAAAAGTTTCAGAATACAGCAATCATACTGCATCTCCATGGAACAGACTTTTCAGTGTCAATTCCTAATTTCCCCTTTCCTCTCCTTCTTAAGCAAAAACGAATGCCTGAGAATTATGAAAAGATTATGTTGAGCCATTTAAACCTATTGCTTCTTGAAAAAATTTATGACAGTGACACTGTAAAAAAAACCAAACACATTAACAGAGGCCTTGATGGAGAATTGCTTCTTTTTCTATTGCAAACTGTACTTGGTGAACTAGAAATTTTTTTTCCCAGCCATTTACAAACAATGTTATCTTAGCTATGCCCATGTGCACAAAGATCTTTTGCCAAGAGTCCCATTAGTTTTCTGGTCAAAAGTTACTACAGCAAGGTTGAAATGTGTAAATCATGGACAGCCTTGGCCATAGTCTTAGCCACTCTTTTTCCTTCAATTGGTTAGTAAGAAAAAATGCATTTATTCCACCATCAGACTGTGAGATTGCACTATCATTCTCAAGAACAGACTTTTTGGGACTATCTGATGTGACCTAAAACTTGCTTCTTTGGCTTATTAAGCAGCATTTACTATCCAAGAAGTACAGATCATTTAATATACAAAACAAAGCCTTAAGCCACAGGAACAACTGGAATGTCCATAATGCCCCCTGAATGACTGACTGCTTTGTTCTGTACATTGACTCTGAAACAAAGGGAAAGACATTTAAAGAGAATAAGAATCTGAAGAAGTATCCTGATGCAGACAATTAGGAAATCCAGGCTACCACACAGAATACCTACCAGTTTGAGAGATAAAAGGAAAATATATAGTACAAGAGTGGGAATTTCAGTGCTACTGTAGGTTAATTCTTTTTCAATATGGGAGTTTAGGTATGAAGAGACATCATTTGTTGTGCTTAATTTGGACACCATTTCAGTAATAGAGTGGGAGTTAACTGCTGTATTTTCTGCCTAAAAACTAACAGATCATTACTTGTTATCTTGGAAATCTGATAGTTTTATTGTGGAATTTTCTGTTTCCTGTTATTTAAGCCCCCAGTCAAACAGATAAAATATGGGTTTAGATTCACCTTTGTCTCATGTTTTGAATGTTGGATGTAAATTTGCACAACATTTCAATCAACTGGAACAAAACAACTGCAGTAAAATGAAAATCTCACTTGACCAAAGTTCCTCTATAATCATGTTGTTGTTTCTCTGGTTCCCACCTCCCCAGCTCTCAGCAGTGAGTTGTTCTGAAACACTCAGACTCGATATCCCAAACACCATCAGCTTCCCCACTCTCTTCCATGTGAGCTATTTAGCTACTGCATCACATTCCACTTCAATTTTTATCATGCATAATAGGGAAAAATTGCTAACAAATGTATAGTTTGGATCAGGGTGCTTTTGATAAAGACAGCACAGAATTATTCATAAATTTCTGAGACTGCAGTAATTTTTGAAAAACAAACCCTTTAATATCATGATCTCAATTTACTAAAAGGCATGAAATCAACTTCCCCAGGAGTGTGGGACTTCTAGGGTCATAAAAAAAAAAAAAAAAAAAAAAAAAAAAAAAAAAAAAAAAAAACCAAAAAAAACAAAAAACAACAAAAATACCTACTTTGCAATCTCTCCAAATAGGACAGAAAAGTTTCTGGAAAGCCTGGCATACTAGCTCTGTCTGCACCATATCCTGAGACAATCACAAGTGTTCAGGAAAGAGGAGAGAGGGAAATACTGCATTAAAAATATAAATCAACTGTTTAAGAAATGGAAATACTGTTTACCTCCATATAGGAGTTAAAGGATATTCCAGTTTAGAAAGCAAAAAAAAAAAAAAAAAAAAAAAAGGAAGTAAATACAGGACTAGACGTAGAAACACAAATAGCCATTTAGATATAAATTGACTGCTACTATTATTAAGTGAAGAAAACACTCCTGTCATGAAAATGGTTTTTGTTACTTCAGGGGAATTTAAACAGAGCTGTTGACCTCACATATATGGCTGGTTTTAAAATTGAATAACTGACAGGGTTGGGAAGGAAGTGAGGAAGTCAAACTGAGAGTATCCTAGCCATGTTTAAGCCTGGATTTTATTCCATCAACCATTTACAACGTCAGAAATCTTATTGCTTGCACCACTGATGCCTGTGAAAATACTCAGAAACCACTCCAAAGGAAAAAGCCAAAGAGGAGCTACAGACAATGTGGCAACATTAGCACATTTCAGGAGTCACTTTCTTTCCACACACTTAGTTTTCTCTTACAACTTCAAAGACAAGCTGCCAAACAGCTCCTAATTGCTGTGCAGAGCTGTAACTCTGGCAGTGGTATTGCCACTGCTAGTAACAGGATATAATCTTCGTGTGGAGTTTTCAAAGCCTCCAAACTGAAGTTTATCAAGTCTGATTTGTGTGAACTTTGTTTTACACTGTTTAGATGTGACGGGAATTTCCTTAGCTGACCAGCTATCTGTATGTAATGTGTTTTACTTTTGTTTATCTGCACAGAGTACAACAGTACTCCTAAACGCATAGAATTAACAAAGACTTATCCTATGTAGAATTAGATATTTATGACTAATATAACTGAATCATAGAAACACTTGGCTTGGGAGTTACTTTAAATTTCCAACCTTCATGCCATAGGCAGGGATACATTCCAATGGATCAAGTTGCTCAAAGCCCCATCCATCCTGGCCTTGAACATCTCCAGGGATCAGGCATCCACAACTTCTCTGGGCAACCTCTTGCAGTGCCTACCCTCTTCCAGTGTCTCATCATCCTCACAATGAAAATATTTTTCTTTGTATCCATTCTAAACATATCCCTGTAAAAAAGTCTGTCTCATCTTTTTAATAAGCGTCCTTCAGATAGTGAAAGATCACAATTAGGTCTCCCCAGAGCCTTTTCTCTTCTCCAACTCTCTCAGCCTTTCCTCAAATGAGAGATGTCACAGCCCTCTGACTATTTTTAGTATCCTCCTCTGGAACTGCTCTAATGAGTCTAAGTCTTTCTGGGGCCGGACAAGCAGTGCAAGTGGGGTCTCATGAGAACAGAGCAGAGAATCACCCTGCTCCATCTGGTGGCCTTGCTTCTTTTGATGCAGCCTGGGTATGACAACAAGGCAAGAACTAGAAGCCTGAGGGGACTGCACAGGTTTTCAGAAGTGGAGGCACCAGGTGTGGTACTGGGGAATTATGAGCATGGGGCAATAAGAGGTGGGGCACAGACCTGGCACTGGAGAGTCCACAGTTTTAAACAATTCCACCATGGTCAGTTAAAGAAATGCAAACCTGAAGCCACACAAAACTAGTTTTGGGGTAACAGAGAGAACAAAGATATAGTGACTGATGTGAAAAATAGTCATACATAGCACAGATGTAATGTGGAGCTGCATATCAATAAAAAAAGGAAAGCATGCTAACAAATATTAAAATTACCCTGAATCCTATTTTTGATGTAATGATTTAATGTGACTTTGGAGTCATGAAAATGCTTAGAAGTGTCTTAGATCCATACATAAAATCTATAGTTAATGAGATTGTTTTTAGCACAGTCATCATGGAGAGACCACGGATGAGACTGTAGGACCTAACCTGTCACATTGCACAGACCAGGTCAGAATCCCACTTTGGATCCAGATTTCCTCTCACACAGTCTGCAGGAAGAAAATAGGAAAATCCCTACACCTGCTCAGTCTTAGTCACTTCTTCCTCCCTCCAGCTGTGCAGAATATTTTCTCTAAATAATTTCTATTTTATGCCTATCATTGCCACATAGCATTGCAGACCTAAGTGTTCATCTCTCCTTAGTTTACTAGTCGACATTACACTCATTAGCAGAGAAAATTAGATGCTTACAGAAGAACAGAATTCAACTGTTCAATTTTTTTTTTAAGAGTATAAAGCTGAACATTGTTTCAGCACAGCAAAGAGACCAACACGCTTCCAACACCATTCCAGAACTGATTAAACCACTGGGCATCAGTGACAGCAGGATGTGGTGCCAGGAGGAAGTTTTAACTAGACTATTACAGTAATATCTTGTTATCCATCTCTCACTTAAGAGACTCTCCACAGATCATTTAATACCCTAATATGCTAACCATTGTCATTACTGTTTTTCTGACCTTCACTCTTCCTTTTTTTTAAAGTTAAAATAATTGTAGGAATACAGATATAGGAGTCTAAAGTAAAGGTTTCATTTAATATTTCCATAAAAATTTAGACTTGTTAGACAGCATGTATTTGGTTAGGAAATTAAGAAGTATTTATTAGAAATGGTATTTATTAGATAATAATAATATCACTAAAGTGTTATTTATTAGATGACAGGCAGCAAGTGGAAAGTGTGCTAAGGCATTTTCTCATCCTTCTCTGGGAATAAGGAACCTCTTTGGGCACCCAGGAATACAGAGGCTTCAGTCCCTGAGTGCTAATCCTTCCTTTTCGAAATGAACATGGATGTAAAGGAGTATCTATCACAAATATCCTGAGCATAAAAACAGTAATTTTGCATTATTCACATTATTAACATAATTAAAAGAGAGGTCTCTCTTCTGGATTATAGTGTAGGACATGATAAAAATAATCAAATAGCAGCTGGTCTGGAAAATGCTAACCCTAGTCAAGGTCAAGCAGGACAGGTGATGTGCAATTTCCAGCCTCCCCAACCTTTCCAAAGCCACGTATGAATCACTTTGCAATTGAAAACACAGTTTAGGGAACTAGAAAATGTGAGCCACAACAGGAGGCTTAATCACAACAGAGGAAAATATAGGAGGGATAATTGCCAAGTTCTTAAGCAGCAAATAAATGGAACTATCTCCAGTTGCTTCCTTTTGTTACTAAAGAATCATTATTTGCATCTTGAAATTTCATGTATTTTTATTCCTAAAATTCCCAAATTCTCCACCAGTTTCCTCGGAATACATCTTCAAAATAGGGCATTGGTCAAAAATGTCTGTTACTTCTTTCAAGACATTTTGCAAGGAAGAAGCGGAAATAACCAAGGTAAAAGAACAAGCTGCTGCTTTGGTTAAAAGTAAAGAGGGCATTACATTCTAATCTTTGAAAATTTGCAGCAAGAGAAGTACATCATCAGTTAAGAAAAGGCAAACTAGAATTTTGTACAACCTCACTTCAAAAAATCAAAGGCAATTTTGGTGAAGACAGGGACCTAAATCAAAGCAGAACTCTGATTCTACCTTTTCATAAAGTGCATTCCCTGCAGTCCCTAAGTGACTATTTTCTTCTTAAATTTTACATCAATTAGCTCACATTCTGCTTATAGCACCAAAGTACTTTCATGCTTTGATAAATCACAGCTGTCGGTGGTCACTAATCCTTGAATGAACCACATAGATGTAAAACCCACAATTTTACAGTAAGTTAGAAATAAGGAAAAAAATTATCTCACAAGAGCTACTGAAAAAGAAGGCAGGATACACGTGAATCATGTTTTTTTAGGGTATATCCCATTACTCTTTCCTGTGGTTCCATCAATAGCCATTCTCCATTTCTCTCAGTGCTCCCTATAGTTGCCAAATACAAATGATATTTTGGGGTCCATTAATTTTAGGGCTTCTCTTTGTCCTTAGATACAAAAACTCAATTATAGAAGAAGACAAGAAAATCACGGAATCATAGTATCACATAATTGTTTAGATTGGAAAAGACCTTTAAGTTCATTTAGTACAACCAGTTTCCTCAGGGCCACATCCACACATCTTTTAAATACCTCCAGAGATGGTGACTGCACCACCTCCCTGGGCAGCCTGTTACAGTGCCTGACAACCCTTTTTAGTGATTTTTTTTTTTCCCTAATACCCAATCTATTCCTCCCCTTGTGCAAATAGAGATGATTTCTTCTTATTCTGTTGCTTGTAACTTGTTTCAGGTAGTTATGGGAAGCATTAAAGTTTTCCCTGAGCCTCTTTTTCTCCAAACCAAACAACCCCAGCTCCATCAACTGCTCTTCACAGGACTTCTGCTCTAGGCCCTTCACCAGCTCCATTAACTTTCTCTGGATATTTGGCAGTCCTGCAGTGGCTTTCTTCTAGTGATAAGCTCAGAACTGCACACAAGACTTAAGGTGTGGCCTCACCAGTGCTGAGTACAAGGGGACAATCCCTGCCCTTGTCCTACTGGCCACATGTAGTGGTTTGAAAGTAAAACGAGTGAGAGGCTCCAAGTCAGAAATACAATTCAATGAGAAGAAAAGAGAAAAAAGGTAAAATAAAATAAATGCAATAATACAAAAAGACCACTGAGAGAGTCAGAATACAACCTGAGCAGGGTGATGGAAGCAGTCTAGGTGAGGTGATCTTCCTGAAGCAGTGATCTCACAGACAGGTCTGGTAGCTCCAATCCTCTGGGAATCCAGTGGGTAAGGGCTGCCTCTACTGTTGCAAATCCCAGCTTATATCCAGATGAGAATGCTTGGCTCCTCCCCCTGGGTGGAGCATCTCACAATGGGATGATGAGTCATACAGGGGCTCCTTGATGGCCCATTAAAGAGAGATAGCTCCCTGAGGGAGTTATCTATGAGTCATGGGCAAGGCATTGATGGGCCATTAACAGAAGGCATCCCAGAGGGAGGGGGACGTGGGAAAACACTGCTCCAACAATTGGATTCATCAGTTCGTGAAGATGGTGATAGAATACATCCTATACTACAACCTAGGACACTACACTATTGCTGACACAGGCCAGGATGTCATTTGCCTTCTGGGCCACTTGGGCACAGGCTGGCTCATGTTCAGCCACTGTCACCAGCACCCCCAAGTCCTTTTCCACAGGGTAGCTTTCTAGCCACTTTGCCCCCAGCCTGTAGCACTGCAGGGGTTCACTGTGATCCAAGGGCAGATCATGGCACTTGGTATTGCTGAATTTCATACAACTGGCCTTGGCTCATCAATGCAGCCTGTCCAGATCCCTCTGCAGAGTCTTCCTACCATCCAGGTGATCAACACACCCACTCAACTTGGTGCCACTTGCAGACTGACTGAAGCTGCACCTAGTCCTCTCATCCAGATGACTGATAAAAATGTGAAACAGACCTGGCCCAAATCCTGAGGGCAGAAGAACCCCTCTTGTGACCAGCTCCCAGCTGGACATAACTCCATTCACCAGCACTCTCTAGGCCTGGCCATCCTGGCCAGCATTTACCCAGTGACACTTCACTTGTCCAAGCCATGAGCAGCCAGTTTCTCCAGGAAATTGCTGTGGGAGACAGTGCCAAAGGCTTTACTAAGGTTCAGTGAAGTCTACTGCCTTTCCCTCATCTACTAAGTGGGTCACCTCGTCATAGAAGGAGATCAGGGTGATCAAGCAGGATGTTTTGTAAACCCTTGCTAGCTGGGCCTGATGCCCTGGTTGTCCCAGATGTGCTGCATGATGCCACTCAAGATGATCTGCTCCATGAAGAGGTCAGACTGATAGGCCTGTAGTTCCTTGGATCCCCATTCTGCATCACAGAAGAAGGATGGCTAGGGCTATTACTACTATATGTCAGCAGAATGTTTCTGCACTATATGTTTTCTCTGAATAGGCAAGGAAGGGAAGTTTGGCAGGTGGATGCAAATGGAAGATAAAATGTCTAGCTGCCCAGCACTCTTCTTGTGGATGATGGATGCTGAGGTAGTCTTTGTCCAGTCAAAAGACTTTGCAAGCTAAAGGCAATCAATGCTTCCTTCAGCATCAGTAAATTTTTTATAACAGGCTTCTAACATCCAGACACATTGTTTCCACTTTTTTCCCTGGCCTCTTAGAGCTCAGATTAACATTTTAGTTAACCTGCTAATCTCTTAGCACCAACACAACAGGCCACATTAAACAAACAACAGATAGAAATATGAGAGACATAACAGCTACATATGTGAAATACTCTGCAATCAGTAACGATTTGCAATGATTTTTAGTGACAATCCTTCCAGCAGTCATTCAAGTTTCCTCACAGTGACACATTAAGTTCTGAAGAATGAATCTAAATCCAGCTCAGTGTTTTCCACAGTGAGAATTGTGAGGATTTGATATACAACATTGTACATTTTCCTTTCAGCAGTTCATCTTACTGTGGACTAAGTGATGAAATAATTCCCTTTGTTTCAGTCTTTGTTTACCAGATTATCTGAAGGACATTATTCATATTAGGTTCTCCTCTTTCAAAAAATCCAGCTTTCTTTTAATTTAGTACAACTCCAATGAAGCTCAGAAGCTACCAAACGAAACTTACTTTTGCACTTATTTGTATACTTGGGTGTTCTGGGAGAAACTGCTACTAGCAAAGAGAAACAGGTGTCTTTCCCTATCATGGACAGTTTGGTTTCTTTAATTGTTTTGGGATTTTTTGTATCTGCCTACCTGAGTATTTTAAATTGTTAATATTACCTATTATATCTGGGGAGAATTTGGATTAGTGGTTTGCACTGTCCTTGGCACAGCAACCAGGGAGACCAGCTGTACTGTATGTATAAGCCGTCTTGCTTACATACATACGTAACCTAGTGGTGAAATATTCTCTGTAGATGTTTCTTATTTACCTTGTCCAAAGACCACAGCCTACTGGTTACCTACTGGTTACCAAAACATCCTCTGAGAATGTTTGTGCAAAGGAAAAGAAAGAAGAGAACAGCAGAGACTCAGCCTGCAGGCAGGGAAATAGCCAGGTGGAGCTCAGGTGAAAAGTTATCTTCTGTTTGCATATTCTGGAAAACTCCTCAGTAGACAATTATTTGGCAAATGGAGCCATCAGCTGCCCTAGTCCACCCTGGGTAAAGTAGTATCTGAAATCTAGGTATTATATTAGGATTATTCTTTACCCAGACAAGGTACACCAAATCACAGTTTTGGAGACTCCTACAGCAAACATGTCAGAGCTGGTTGTTAACTGTCAGTTCAGTTTGCCATCGCCCATTTGCCACAGAACCATTGGCAGAGCACACACCAGTGCAAAAATAACACTATTCATTCATCAGTGAATCTGGCTTCTGCTTCATCTCAAAATCTTTCTCTAAAGGCCTTTAAGAGAAGGTGGCAAATGGCTAACAGAAGTTTATAATTTATAATCACTAAATTAGCATTCTGCTAAATTCCAGGTGCTGGCCTATGTGCACAGGAATCCCCTGGAAACTGTCCCATGGATAGAAAAATAGCTGCCTTCTAAGAACTCCTAAGATTCTGAGATTCTTCTAGATGTATTCAAGGGAAAAAAGTATAAATCTGATGATTCAGCATTGATATCAAAATCTTCAAACTAAAAAATGTATCTGAGGTAGGGAACACTGCACAAACCTTGCCTAGGCTTTGTTGGGATGGCAACAGTGATTGGCATACCTCCCAGTTAATTTGGATATGTCTGGACATAAAAACTGGGATCTAACTACTACTGAAATTACTACCACAGGCACAGAAAAAGATCTGGAGAATTTTCTGTCATGCCATGGTGAACCATTGAAATCACAAGCTTAATCATCTGTCCAGACAAATACAGTTAGTTCAAGATGTAGTGCCAGAAATCTCAGATTCAATTCTCTCTTCCTGTGACTGTGTCCCTTCCTATGACAGTTCATTACACAGATTCTAGCGACATTTTTATTGATTCAGAGACAAAGGATTAGTGACAGACTGCTACAAATTCTTCTGTCCCTGACGTGTAATTATTCCTGAAACAAACTAATAGCTTTCATTTATCTAGAATTAAACTTTCAAGAAAAAGAACTCAATCACTTAAAATGTGCCTGTTAGTCCATTTTCTTTTTCTCTGTTATAATTAAAAGATAATGTCAGTGGAAGACACTTGTTGTGGGACCAACTACAAGATATATAGGATAGTATTGATCACAAACTTCAAAACAAAGTAGTTATTTTCAACATGAGTGGACATTTTTAGACAATAGTTGGCTATTAAATCTTCAACTGTCCTCCTGCCTTCTTTATTTCTTGTTCTTGTTCTTCTAAAAAGGACTCAAAGCTAAAATAACTTGATAATATATTACAATTAACTTAAAAACTATAAAATAAATCTCAAAGTAAATCAAACTCCTTTCTTCCCCTAGTAAAGGCTCCCCTCTCTTTTATATGTTTGGGGGGTTTTCACATTGAAATCTTAAGTGAGGAGATTACTCATAGCACATATTTTTTCACTGGAGTAGTAAACTAATTTGGAATGCTTAATGAAACCAATTACACAAAACCAGATGCTTAAATGAACATTATTTCATAAACATTCATTTTAGTTTCCCACAAAATGTATGTATCTAATAAAGCTTTCAGATAGGGAAAACTATCTTTAATCTAGTACATAGAAAAACAAATGCAAGTATGTAGCAGCATTTTTCTGATAACAAGTGATCAAAGGGAATAATATGGGTAGAAAAGGCTATTCACTTACCCAGATTTTAGATGAGGTAGCTTTATTTCAAAAAAATAAAAATAAAAAACAGGGCAAAAAGCTGCTTTTTTCTTCATAGTATTTTTTGCCCTAACACCTTGCATTTTTCAACCTGTTGTATGTTTTGATACTTGAAACTGCTTCTGATAGAATCCTGTGAAGGGACTTTCCACATTATATGCACTCAACTAAACAAGCCAGCATGGTAGAACAATACCAAGAAGTAGGCTAAATAATAGCAGAACAGAGGAGAGAGAGGCTCTGTAACTTCTCCAGGTGTAAGTGCAGTGTTTGTCATCCAGGCTGATAGAAAAAAACTCTAAAAAATCTTTTCATATGTGATATTCATAGAAACTGCCCCTGAATATGAGGGCCAAAAAAGGGACGGTGTTGATTTTATACACATATTAGCTGGATGTAGAATACTTTGTATTGCAACATATTTTTTACTATAACTGTAAAACATACACAAAATAAAATTTGTTCAAGGAAGTAGAGAAGGTTTCTGCAATGTGCAGTGATACAGCAAAGTAAAATTGCTTCTATGGTAAGGAATCATCAGACTGGGGAAATACAAAGGAATCTAGTAGCTTACATGCATACCATGTAGATAGTTAATTTTCTACTGCTTCCTTCATCACTATGTAAAGACATACAGAAAACTGGATGGTAAGCTGATGCCTAGAGAAAAATTGACATGTATCTCCCATAAACATAAAATGTAAAGATAGAAATATTTCTTGGTTGCTATATTTGTACCAGGTCTTCACAGAATCCCTGGGTTGGAAGAGACCCTCAAGATCCTCAAGTCCAACCCAGCCCTAAAACCTCAACTAGACCATGGCACCAAGTGCCACATCCAGTCTTTTTTAAACACATCCAGGGATGGTGACCTCACCATGTCCCTGGGCAGACCACTCCAGTACTTTATCACCCTTTCTGTAAAAAACTTTTTCCTAATATCCAACCTATATTTCCCCTGACGCAGCCTGAGGCTGTGTCCTTTCATTCTGTCAGTTGCTGCCTGGAGACAGAGACCAACCCCATCTGACTACAGCCACCTTTCAGGAAGTTGTAGAGAGTGATAAGGTCACCTCTGGGTCTCCTTTTCTCCAGGCTAAACACCCCCAGCTCCTTCAGATGTTAGTCACAGGGCTTATGTTCCAAACCCCTCACCAACCTTGCTGCTTTCCTCTGGACGTGCTCAAGCATCTCAACATCCTTCCTAAACTAAGGGGTCGGAACTGGACACAGCACTCGAGGTGTGGCCTCACCAGCGCCGAGTACAGGGGAAGAATGACCTCCCTTGCTCCTGCTGGCCACACCATTCCTGATCCAGGCCAGGATGTCTTTGGCCTTCTTGGCCACCTGGGCACACTGCTGGCTCATGCTCAGCCTGCTGCTGACCAGCACCCCCAGGTCCCTTCCTGCCTGGGCACTGTCCAGCCACATGGTCCCCAGCCTGTAACGCTGCAGGGGGTTATTGTAGCCAAAATGCAGGACTCCGCACTTGAATTTATTAAACGTCACCTGACTGGACTCTGCCCATCCATCCAACCATCCCAGGACTCTCTGCAGAGCCAACAGATTGACACACGCTCCCAGCTTAGTGTTGTCTGCAAATTCACCAGTAAAAGACTCAATATCCTCATCCATGTCATCAATAAAAATATTGAACAGAACTCCCAGGACAGACCCCTGAAGGACACCACTGGTGACTGGCCACCAGCTTGATGCAGCACCATTCACCACCACTCTCTAGGCTCAGCCATCCAGCCAGTTCCTAACCCAGCAAAGAGTGTTCCTGTCCAAGCTGTGGTCTGCTAGCTTTTCCAGGAGTGTGCTGTAGGAGACAGTATCAAAGGCTTTACTAAGGTTCAGGCAGACATTCACAGCCTTTCCCTCATCCACCAGGTGGGTCACCTGGTCATAAAAGAAGACCAGGTTGGTCAAACATGATCTACCCCTCCTAAACCCATGCTGACTGGGTCTTGCTAAAATTCATTGAGGAAGGATTAGACAAAAAAGAAAGGAAAAAAAGAAAGCCATTGCATTTGTTAACAGACTCCAAAATAAAAGAAAAAGCACAGCACAATGATGAACTTTGATAGAAAATGTAGACCAAAACACTTCTACACAATTCTACATCACGGAAAAGGTGACTTTTCAAATATGTTCTTTACATGTCCACAAGTTTGATTTATAAAAAGAGCTAAGCCATATTAGAAAAACACTGTGCAAAGGATCCATATATTTTTGAAATGTACAGCTTAAAAACATTAAAATAATTTAACACAGAGACAGGTTTAAAACACCTTTATCCATAACAAAAGATGTTTCTTCAGTTCAGCTGTTTCATCTATATGCCAGCTTCAAAATAGGAGAAATGTAATCTGGAAAAACAAACCCAAAAAAACCACCCCAAAATATTAACAAGCATCTTTCTGTGTTTAGATTAGAAGAAATTTGACGAAACTGATTACAACCTTGAACTTAATTTGGGTTTTGCTGAATAATGAATCCTTCTTTTACTTCTCTAGTTGGCACTTTCTACACTAGAGCTTGTAGACTATAATATATTTGCCTTCCCAAAAGCATAGCAGATTTTGAACAAGTAATCACACATACTTGATGTTAATTATTTTGGAGTTTCAGTAGGGTTGGAAATGAAGAAAATGTTATGGGCTTGTGGAGGTTTTATCCTTCACTAGTAATGTAATCAGAAATTTTCCAAAATAAGGCTAGCTGACTTATTCCAAGACGAGCTTGTATTCCTTTCCTTTTGAAAACTTTATAGAATTTAGCTGATTTTTTTTTCCATAAACAGTAATATAACCTCAGCCTAGTATCAAATCTGACTTACTTGATTGCTACAAGGCATATAGTTTAGTCTTTACATTTTAGTTGTGGTAACACTTTTTTGTGTTAAAACATTGTCACATACAAAATGTTCCTTACCAAGTAAATATTTAAACATGTTTCCTTAAACAAGGTAAGTTTCTGATTTTTTTTATAGTCTCAAAGGACACAGGTATTAGCTAGTCCTAATACCTGGCAATACAGTACAATCAAGAGTGCTTCTTAAGTGCATTTTGTGCAGCTGAATGCAACTACAGTCCTTGAAAGGACTGACATTTTAATCATGGTAACTGTGCACTGCAATACAGTGACCATGAAATGCCACAGGGAATATATACCTTGAACAATTTCCCTGAGAGAAAATTAGTGCACCACATGGCATCTTCTGGTATTAAGAGAAAGCTCATATCGTTGGCTGTCACATCTCTTAGCATCATAAATGAAGAGCCCAGGAAGACTATGAAAGGTGACACCCTTCCCACTGTCATACGATCATGCAATGTTTCTTTTCAGCAACAAGCCACTGCTATTCAACAGTCAGTAGAAGACAGAAGTAATACTGAAACAGTTGACATCATCATTTGCTATCTCAGATAATGCCAACAGGAGGCAAAAACAGCAGCACCAACAAAACAACAAATGCTCTGCATTTATTCATGGAAGATGTCAACCTTCTTTGCTGGAGTAACAAATACAAAGCATCTTCCCATCTGTATCAGACATCAGTTTGGACATCAGATTGTGATTTCCAGGAAGCTGTGCTGAGTAAAGGAGGCTCCAGATGTAATTGAAAAGCAATCTTTGACTCCTTGTCAGCTGTATCTCAGATTGTACTTTGAGGGATGCTGAGGAACATGTTTGCAACATTGTATTAGAGGACATTGCTTCCTGAATGTTCAGCCTGACAACTAGAGCTGACAATGAAAGAATTGCATTCAAGCACACAATTTAACAGAACACACAGTAAATATTTATTACAGTGCTCTGGAAGCCAGTGCTGACTGAGAACTCCTTATTGAAAAGGCTTGTTTTTACCAGATGAGTCTATATCTTATTGTGACTTCTCAACTGTGCATGGTGCATGATAAGTAGGGGGGCACACAGCATCCTATCATCTAATTTAAAGCAAAAATAACAATCCATATGGAAAAAAAGGTTGTCATGATACACAACTTGGCCAGAGGAGCATTAGAAAACCATTTCTGAATTCATAAGTGTGACAAGGAGCATGATTTCAACAAAAGGGCTTGTACCACTGCATCTATCACGCCATGCTGGCCGACCACAATTAATTAGCTTAATGAGGAGCAGCAAGCAGTTTGGAAACAATGTTAAAAAAAATAATGCCCTTAGCACAGTAAAAATCAATTGCTGGCATAGTAGCAATTTTCAGAAAATTTTCCAAGTGGCAACTCCCCAGTTGTTTAGCTACTGTAAGGATAGTGTATACATATACAAAGTTTAAGAGCCTTCCTTGGTGTGCTGCCCTTTCTGTGTCATGATAGCAGTGGCTGGGAAAGAGGTAGGAACAGCAAAGCTAGACAAATCCTCCAGTCCTGCAACCACTCAGCAGCAGGAATCTGAGCAGCTATTTAACAATGAAGCCTCTTTTGAGATCTTGGCAATACAAAATTCTACATGAATATTGCTATGTTACAGGTGCAAAAAAGTATATTCTGATTTTTTATATTATGGTGGATTTTTTTTTTTGAAATTGACATTAATATGATGCATTTCCATTCCTGAGGACTGTGTACACTGCAGTCTCTAAGAAGTCCCTAATGTCAACGTCATAGTCCAGACAATTACAACCCAGTGCCAATGGCCTACACTGCTCTTTGTTAATAGAGACAGCATTCCTTCATCTAAGCTTATACATCTTTTTCATATCACTTCCTTACCTCCTGGCTGGCCTACTTTTCTATCAGAAGGCTCTGGAGCTCCAGGTGCTGCCCAAGTTGCTTGACTGGTTCCTAATGTACTGAGATTGCATACATGTAATTCAGGAGCGCTAAATCAGCCCACTGGGATCAGGTTTCTTCTACTTCATTAATTAAGATTGTGCAAAATTAAATCTTTTACAAAAATATATTAAGAATCTGATTCCTTTCATCAAAATTACTCTGCAACTACACAAGTGCATAATGCTAGCTAATGCTAAACAAGGTACATAATAGTTACTTGTTAAATTATTGCTGCTTTAGCCAAACAAGCTAAAAAACTTTCTGAATCGGGCAGAAGAGTCCAGACAAACTAAACTTGATAAGCCATAGTCCAGAAGCTTTCCAAAGTAAGTAAAACCCTGCAGTCTGTTACTACCAATGGCAGCACTGTATTTAATGGGCTATTCAACCACACCCCATATCCACTTACCAAATCACACGTTGTGAATGAGTGCTTTAGATGGCTCAATCACCAGCAAATGTATTGGCAAAAGCATGTTTGTTATTTAAGTGAAAGCATGAAAATGTTACTTGGTAAGGTTTGCTCCACTTCTTACAAGATGCTTAAAGCACACAGAAAAACTGGACTAAAATCTCAAATTATTCAATCTAAACCTAAAATCAACCAAAAAATATCTATGTGGAGACTGGGGATGTAAAAGAGTAAGGACAGGAAAAAGTAAGGATGAGAAGGATAAGGGAGACCATCTCACCATGTCACAAAGTTCAGAATGGTGCCCCTTACCAAACCAAGCACTAGATTTCCCAGTTTAGGCCTAAAGGTTTTAACACTTAAACTTAACAGCACCTTATCAATAGCCTAATTTAAACAGTTTAACAAAAGATTCAATACAATTTACTACAGGCACAACAATAACTCACATATAGGCAAAATCTACCTATGAATCTAAAGTACTTCAGAATCTAGAAGAGCAACATCCATAGGATATTTGCTATGGGATATTCACACTTGCATGCCCACAGACCTAAATGAGTGCATACAAGGTATACCTATGAAAAATTCCCCTTGCATTCAGATGCCTTTTGCATCCTCCCCATCGAGGAATGGGGTAATTGGCCCAGGCTCTGCTAGCAGTCTTTGGTGGCGGTCCTCCAAGTATAGCAAACTTGAAATTTTGCTGGCTCTGAGAGGCCCCACTCTGAGGGAGTTTTCTGGTCACAGCCCATTGCAGACTAGGAGAGCTCAAAGGGTCTCACTTAGGACTGCTGTTAAAAGGGTGACAAGAGAGATGGCTTTGGTCATAGTAATTTTCCACCCTGAGTGCAATTCAAATTGGTAACTTTCAAAGAAATAACAAAACGACTGTTCTACTTGGGTTGTTATTCAGGAAAGAAAACATTTTCCAAGGCTGTTTGTTAAAAAACCAGGAGCTCGTTAGACAGCATAAGTTCGGGGGAGCAGACCGCATTTCTGATCAGCTCAAGGGGAGCTGAGCCCAGGTCCTGTTCATCAACACTGTGACCCAATGAGCATTTCTGAGCAGCCTGAAAAGATGGGAGCGAGGGGAAGCACCACCACACCACAGAATCACAGAATGGGTCAGGTTGGAAGGGACCACAGTGGGTCATCTGGTCCTACCTAGAGAACCCCAGAGCACACAGCATAGGATTCTTGAATGTCTTGTTCTTGAATGTCTCCAGTGAGGGAGACACCCTGATCTCTCTGGGCAATCTGTTCCAGTGCTGTCAACCACACAGTAAAGTTCTTCCTTCATGTGGAGCTTCCTGATCACCACTTTTTGCCTATTGCCTCTTGTCTCATTGCTTGGCACCACCAAGAAGAGCCTGGCTCCATCCTCCTGGCACCCTCCCTTTAGATACTTGTAGACATTGATGAGGTCCCCTCTCTTCTGTTGTTTCTTCTCAAGGCTGAACAGGCCCAGCTTGCTCAGCCTTTCCTTGTAAAAGGGATGTTCCAGCCCCCTCATTATCTTCTTTACCCACTGCTGGAGTCTCTCCTCCTATATGACCCTGCAGTCTTTATTTTTTTGCATCTTCTCAATGCTATCTCAATTTTTAGCGTCCTCAACCACCTAATTAGAAATATTCCACAGACCAGTTATAGGTGATTTTTACAAAACAAAGCCTAGAATAAACCAACCCATATGACTTTTAAAAGTCATACTCTAGTATGCTGCCAGGCAAGTAGAGGCATCTCAACTCCATTATCAAGATGCCAAGTGACCTCTGTCACCCACACAGTGGAAACTGTACTGCTCCTCAGTTGTGGTGAGAGAGCACATCATCAGAATGCACAATCACTGATGAAATAACAGTGGTTGCTGTAGGTGGTAAGGAAAAAAAGATGTAAAAGGCAGTTCAGTGAGGCTGAGCCTGTTGTGTATCTGGCCAATTCAGAGTATACAATTATGTCCTATATTGTAAGTTGATTGCTCCAACCCTCTGCCACAAAGGTCAAACTACATTTGAGTGCAGAGGAAACAGCTCTCCACTGTACAGAACTGCAAATGGAATACACACAACAAAGAGGAGTGGCAGAGAAGGTTATTGATAGCAATCAGTGAGCAGCACAGGCAGTGAGCACTTTGAAAGACCTTTCACAACATTCATCCAGCATCTCCTATCTCTGGACTGCACAGACACAGGACAGTAGCAGGGCATAGGGAGAAAATACACTCTCAGAAGATTCTTTATCTGCCACCAAGAATAGCAAGAACACCTTTGAAACCTACCCAATTATAAGTCAGCTTGAGGCCTATTGACTTATTTATGTGCAAGCCAACTCTGAAAAAACAGAATTTTAATCACAGCCAGAGATGTCTTGCCATCTCAGGGGAGGATGCCTGGCAGTGATACCTACTGCCTTTATTACTATATTGGAGAAGTTTACTTGCTTCCCACATGCACACAGGTGCAGGACCATTTGCAGGGAGAGATTTCTATACTGATATCTGCATTTACAGAGCACACAATGCCCAGCACAAGCATCACCTTCCTTGCTCTCCTCAGATGCCCACAGGCTCACAAGTGCACACCCACCAAGCACTCTGCACCTGGCCATGGAGCAACACAGCCCACCCTGCTAGAAATGCATGGAAAGCCTATTCTGGGCCAACATGCCTTCACAGAAAGTTAGGGAGATAAACCTCTGCCAACGTTCAGCCACTTGAAAGAGTCACAAATGGTCACTCCATAGGCAAGAGGCTTTCACTAGCAATCCACACCTGGGGGCAAAGGAATCACAGCCAACTTCTGTACTCTCTCTGCTAGCCAGCCTTCCCAAAGAAGGATCACAGCATGGGAACTAAAGGTGACTGTTGGAGAGGCTGCACTTTTAACACCTGCTTTTAGAGCCTGTACGAGCATGGCACCACTCTCTGTTCAAGTCTCGCTATCAGGAGCCACAGATGTTAGAGAGGGATACATTGGCATAGCAACCTTATAAAGATGAGCTACCCAACAGAAAGAGCTAACACTATTTCTAGAGGCACTGTAAATGGAAGATGGAAAGAGGTGCTTCAAAGTGATTTTTTCATTAAGTTCAGAGACAACTCAAGATATATAACCTAGAGAGTGACTAGGCATTATTTTTAGTATCCCAGCAATATTATTTACTTACTTTGTACACATTAAAGCAGAAATTATAAAAAGGCAAGGATGTTTGGGTAAAGAGTAGGCTGAGGCCACTGTGATAAAAACTGTAAAAAAAGACACTATTCATGGACAACTTGCAGATACTGCTATGAGTATGTAGATTCAGATCACACATAGAATTCTTGGTTTTCTCTGCTTAAGGATTTCTTTTCAGATGAACCACCATGGGGCACCACCAGAACCAGTTACAAGTGTCCCAGTGGAAAGGAGAGCTTGATAAACTTCTCCTTGCCAAATACCACAACAAAATACTATGTCTGATGGGAAAATGACAGTGTGCCCTGGCAGCCAGGAGGACCAATCAAATCCTAAGGCACATCATGCCCAGCATCACCAGCCAAGCAAGGGAGGGGATTGTCCTGCTGTGCTCTGCACTGGGGCAGCCTCACCTTGAATATTGTGTGCAGTTTTGGGCACTGCAATATGAAAAAGACCTTGTGCTTTTAGAATGTCAACAGGAGGCCATGAGGATGGTGAAGGGCCTTGAGCAGAAGTTTTATGAGGAGCAGATAAGGTCACTTGATCTTTTCAGCCTGGAGGAGATTGAGGGGAGACCTCACTGCAGTTACAATTTCCTCACAAGCAAGCAGAAGGATGGACACTAATCTCTTCACTGTCATGACCAGTGACAGGACCCAAGGGAATGGCCTCAGTTGTGTCAGGGGAAGTTTAGGTTGGATATTAGAAAAAAGGTTCCTCAACCGGAGGGTGTTTGGGCACTGAACAGGCTCCCCAGGGGAGCTGTCACAGCACCAGCCTGACAAAGCTCAAGAAGCATTTGGACAATACTCTCAGGCATATAGTGAGATCCTTGAGGTATCCTGCACAGAGCCAAGAGTTGGACTTGATGATCCTTATGGGTCCCTTCCAATGCAGCATATTCTATGATTCTATGACCTCTCAAGAGTCTGGTGGGAAAGTCTGGCCACATCATGTAATACACAATGCATATGCTAAATAAAAAGCATAAGAATGAGGCCTATTGAAGCAGCAACACATAGATATCTACAACTAAATTATACAAGCATAAATTATGAGAGACAGTACAAGACTAGTTGACATAAATAGCAAATTAAAATATTATTTCTAAATTAAAAGTAAAATGTTATTATTAATAACAAAGGGCAGAAATGTGTAGGAAGGAAAAAGACAGGGTAGAGAAATCAGCACTTGTGAAAACATATTCATTGCAATCTCTGAAAAGATACAGAACTCAAGTCCTTCTGTCCCTGGTACAATCTAGTGTGTTTCTAAATGTCTCGATGGAACTGAAATTAAAACATAAATTTCTAATAAAAGCACTGGAAATCACTGATCAGAGACTTTGACTTACAGCAGAGCAGCCACCATGTTATTAGGTTTCTGTGAGATTCCACTATAACAGCAGCTATTCCTTTACACTATGCACTAATGGCTGGTATCCTGCTGATTCACAATGCTGCTGAGGTGATAACGAAGCATTTGCCAGCTAGAAAGTTACAAAAGCATGAACAATTAATACAGATGAGAGTTATTACATATACATGGTTTGTTAGAGGGGGAAAAAAGGAAGAAAGAAAAAAAATTCTGGGAGACTGCTGGGCAAAGATTTATAACTTCTGGAATGGAGGAAATTTATTCCAAGCCACATTGCTTTCCCACCACACCATCCTGCTTGTCAGCATCTGCTTTTAAGCTTGACAGCTTAAAGAAACCACATTACCACAAAATATGGTAATTTCTTTCTTCAGATTTGACCATTGATACTGATAGATTTTATCTTTTCTAGAGCAAACAATTATGCTTCAGGTATCAGATCATTCAGAACTCCCTAATAAGTAGAAATATGTGAATTTTTTTCAGTTATTTGCATCTTGATTGCAGTTTAAAACCCCCTTTTTATTACTTAAAATAGGTCTTCCAACATGCAGCACTGAAGCACCAAATCTGTTGGAAATAAAGCTTCTTAAGTTTAAGAAGATCTGATGAGTATGGCAATAGCCTCAGGTGTGTTTCAAGCCACAAAGTGAAAAATAGAAGCTGGGAATAAAGAAATTCCACTTGGCAGATCTACATCTGCTACCAAACAAGTTGTATTTCTTGAAGAAGTTACACAGCACCGTGTGAAGATGTTGGAAAATCCTTTTCACTTTTAGCACAATAGTGTATGATCCCTGTATCCACGGTTAATGCATAATTTTGTACCATACAGTGATTAGTACAAACACCAGAGATTAATGCGGCCTTGTGTTAACTCCCTGAATCTCTGACTAATAAGAGTAATAAGTCTTGTGCCAGTTAATGATTCCTTATCTATTTATATTAGTGATTAATACGTATTAGCAGATAGCTTAATTTTGAGAACAAGAATCGTATGTCAGAACAAAGAATAGTAAGAGAAGCACATTATGCCCTGATCCCATATTTGGCATACTCTTAAGGAGGTAAGATTCATCAGAAGATCCAGAACCACATCCAACAAGTCCACCAAAATAATTAACATATGCATATATTAAGGAAATGGGATGAATATGTATTGCTTTGAGGACTATAATCCAGTCTGTTAGGTCAGTGGGCATGCACGCTTTGAGGAGAATTCCCCATGTATCCAGCACTGGTAATAAAGTAATGATGGCTTTCTAGCCTAGTAAATTGTTTGAAGAGTTTATTTCCTGTTTTTCAGTGACATGCCTAGATACTGGCTCAAATGAACAAGTAAAGGACAATAAAGAAACTTAGCCTGAAGACTGAAACATCATGTCTTTTTTTTTGCCTTTATATCACCCTCATTTATGAAGATTTGTCTAACCAATGGAGTGGCTGTGCCCTACACTCACATTAACTCCCCTGATACTCCTTGTATAATACCTACCTGTCACCAGCAAAGAGCTTCCACTCATAGATGTTTTTCAGTGTGCTGTGGAATGGAGAATGTCATACCAGGTTTACAGCTTTTCTTTATACCCTCAAACTACCTCAAACTACCTCAGTAGTTTACCCAAACTACTTTGGTACACCTGAAGGAGCCTCACACCTGAGAGAAACTGACAATACTGTTACCAGACTGACTTTAGCAGAATTGTCTGCTTCTTTTGAGTTAAGAAAGGGTTTAGGAATCCTGACTCCAGCCTCCAACCTGTCAGCTGTTGTAGCAGATTGAAATAGCCAACAGGTGAGTCCTGAACACTGTTAACTCAGAATTAATATATGATACTACCCTGCCACATCAATATCCTTTCTTCCTATCCTTTTAAAGGATTTCTTCCCCTCTATAAAAATTATTCTTACAAAGAAACTAACATATCACTCCTGCCTCTGGAAATGGACATTTTGAAAGAGCAATTTCCTGTGAGAATTAAAACAAACAAAAAAAAAAGGACGGAAGAGCCCTTAAAGCACTAGACAAATCAAAGTACTTCTCTTGTAAGCCCCATAGTTCAGTAACCAAATCACTCAGTAGTTTGTGCCACTAATTGGAATTCTTTGTATCTTTTCATATAATTTTCCATTTCCTTACTCTTTTTCCTGAGAATTAAAGCATTCATAAAGGTTCTGAAACTCGAAAAAACAGCAGTACAGAAAATCCACACAGAAGATGAGGGATGGTGCATATTCTTCCAGGCACCACTACAACTTAGTCTTCTCCAGTACTCTGAGTTCTGTAGGTTCATAATCTGAAAGTATGTAAATATCTTCCATCTAAATAAAATCCAGGATGTTCCTTCATCTCTGTTCTTTCATAACGTGCTCATATGTGGTTTCAGGCATGTACCCTACAATTCACATCTGATCCAGACTGCAAAGCTGGTAATTCTCTCCTGTGCAGGAGGTAGCAAGTGCTCATGTAAATATGAACACAAACCTCAGGAAGCATCAAGAATATTCATTCTTCAAAGTGATAAGTCTCCTGGATCCAGCCTAATAAGAGCAATTTCTTGTTCCTGCTCTTACGGGCTTGCAAAGTGACAGATTTCTCTACAGGTGGTCCAAACTCTTAGGGTAATTGAAAGTTACAAATGTCTGACTGTTTTTGTACTTATATACAAAAGATTTTGCCCTTGAAAAGTTGGTGGTTTTGTTGGGGTTTTTTTACCAATTAGGGTTTTCAGGCTACTGGCCCAGGTTACTGAATCTATCTAAAATTGCTATCCGTAATTTTAATAATCATCCCTGACATGATTATTCACACTCATCTCCATGCCAGGGTCACACTAAGCACACATATCTGCATTAAAGCAAGTGGAGATCTTAAAAAAAAAAAAAAATAGTTTCTTTGTTCCTGGAGGCCTAGTACTCATCATTAATTCATCTTACATGTGTCACCAGAAAAAGAGGAAGGAGCATAACTTGAAAGTAGGAGCAGACCCAACTGTCATGCCTGGGAGGCTGATCTTTCCTATTGCCCAGATGCCCTCCTCCTGTCTATGATAGAAAATTGAACCCTGCAGAGAAGACAAAAACATCCCTTTGGAAGCAGGTATTACAACTTGATTACGGTAGGTCTCCAGCATTATTAATACTTGCTGCCAGTGCTTGCCATTAGCTCCCATCCAGTTTTAATAGTACTTTCTGAAGCAGAACTGAAAACATTTCTCACATCCAAATTAACACCAGATTATTTTCATTTTGGTGAGGGTGGAATGAATACCTAAAGCTTTTTTTTCTCCCACTTTCAATTTTAGAACAAATAAATGTGGTTTTATAAATCATGACTGAGGTTGTTATTTTTCAAGTTTTTGATATTTCCTAAAAATGTGCATATCTTTATTTTACAAGTGTTTTGCAAGGGTAATGGCAAAATGTTTACCTTAAATTCCTTTTGACCTAATCCTAAATGCCGGTTTAACCAGAATTTGTCAGTGATTCTTAACTTGGAGTTAGGAAAGCTATTATTCAGTGGATTCAGGGACAGTACACAGCTGCTCTAAACTAACCTGGTTCAGGCCTCCCACATGGAATATTAAAAGTGCTTTTGTGCTAAACACCTGCCATAGATCATCAGTAAAAATTTTTTGGGGGGATTCAAGCTTTTTTTATAAAATCTCTCTCCATTTCATCCTAAGGTAGATTTATAAAAGTAAGTGAGATTAAGTAACTTTTGGAGAGGAAGAATTATATTTACATGAACAGTACATGAAAAGATGAAGGTTACTCACTAAGCTCAGACTACAGACTTTTTGATTTCCAGTGTTCAAATAAACAAAGGCAGTCCAGAAGAGCATAGCTGCTATACAATGTATTGGTTCTCTAGCTCATCAACCTGAAGTGTCCATGGGAAGATAAAATCCCAGAAGGCCAAATAAAACAGTTGTTTTGCTCACGTTAGGAACACCAGAAATAGGATTAGTCATTGCAGTTGCATGGGCCGTATTAGATTCACTGAAATTATTTCTTGATTAAAAAAAAATCAAAAAATATTGCATTCAGTCTTACTGCTTCTTTGAAAAGTAATTAATTTAGTATCAGAGCAGACCTGCATCTCAAAAACTATCAGGATTGCAATCAAAAGCAAGTTGGTTGAAACAATTTTTTAAACAATTTTGTTCTTTTTACTGTCCTTTTGGTACACTTGCTTGGTCTTTTTTATGGTTTAAATCCTTCACTTGGCCCATTGTTCTAACAGTACTTATGTTTGGCCTTTGCCTTCAGTTGGTCTGGAAAAGCACATCAACACATTCTTCCAGACAGAAAATTGACAATTATCTAAGCTCCAGTTTCAGTCCCTAGAAGTCAGTTGCATGTGCTAGGATTCATCAAGGCCTTACCTGGGTAGCAGTAGAACGAAAGAAGTGCAGTACTTGAAAGGTAGAGAGAAAACAAGGAAAACGTTTACAAGTATAGAAATGCAACCCAAAATATTGTCCCATTAGTAATGAACAGTTTACCAGGTTGTACCCATATTCCAACTCTGTTATACCCTGTCTGTCACGAATTGCTGGTTTAAGCATTGACAAGGAATTGAGAGCTTTTACTTACACTCTTTTAACATACAGAAAGCCTCGCTCCTGACATCCAGCCTCTGCCCAGTATGGCCAGCCCAGCCAACCCTGGCCAGACCAGCATCTGACACACAGACAGATGGCCAGCACAGGCAGGATACCACACACATTATTCATCTAAGGTAGGATTCTCTCACATCACAGTGCCACTAGTGGAGCCAAGGGGAAACATAATTCCTACTCACCTGCAGAAGTCATTTACATGACTGGCAGCTGTGGCCAGATGACCCCAACACCAAGCATCCCTGGAAGTCCAAAGTCATGGCATCACTAAGGATGCTGTGTTTGCTACTGGGGATTGGTTGAGTTTCCATGCAGCTATGCCACTGCTTGTCTTTCCCTCTGCCTCAATAAAACTTTGGTTCATAACATGCTGTCAAGCTCCATTATTGTTCAATTCAAAAATGTACACAATGCCTAGTTCCTGACAAGGTTTATAAAAACTCACACAGATCACTGCATATGTAAAAGAGATGATCATAAGTATATCTTTCAGAAAAATAAAACAAAAAGTACCTTCTTTATAAAATATTTGAATTCATCAACGACATTGGTATTGTAGCACTGACATCTCAAGGCTAACATCATCAGCTTGGATCACCAAAAGCAGAAGGTTTCAATTTTTTTTTAATTTTTATTTAATACATATATGCTGCAGTTCTTTGAAGAGTGGGTTTTTGAAAACTTGTGGACCATTGAGAACAGCCCATGTCAGTTGTCCATCTCACCAGAAGCAATGGTTGTATCAATTTTTTGAATGGTGCACAGGAGCTGATTCACTGTAAAAGGGACTTTGTAAAGCAAAATACTCAGAGGTTCTACACTTTCAAGTTATCACCGATAAGTATGCAGTTCAGCAGCTGTGCTATATGTTGCTTAGTTGCAGGTTCTTACTCTAGTGAAAGATGGAAATAGTATCACATTTTTAGTTTGAAATACCACATGAGTCACATTAACAAAGCAGCACAGAACTAGTGCACATCTAGCTTTTTCTGCTGGGGCAGATTATGCACAAAATTGCCATGAAAGAAACAGGAAAACATTTATGTACGGTTTTATAAAATTGCAGTAACAGGGAAAAGCTAGGCTTTCCTCCTGCAGGGATTAAAAAACTCAAGGAACAAAGAACAGTTTGTAACACTTCAGAAACAACTTGCCTTATCACCACTTATCCATCTTTGTAGTGCTGTTGCACTTAATCATGTTCCACAGTAGTGCCCTCATGGACAGATCATGTGGCCAAAATGCCTTTCCGCATGCTTCAGAATTAGACATGTGCTTCTGACAGCTTGTTCTCCCTCTTGCAATGGTATGCTCAGCCTTCTTTTATCTTCTGGTCAGTTGAAGTAGGCAGCACAAAAACAGTCGGCCACCTTTTTCAAGCTGCAACTGATGATAAAAACCTCAAGCCTAGATTTCAAAGACTTTTGTCCGCCTAAGTGGTCAAGTAAAGTGTTCTATGAGCTCTCTTCGTAGCCATCCGCTACAAGTTTGGAAATGCCAGACAACCCCTTGATCCTTCTTCACCTCACTTCCCTCCTTCTCTCTTCTGAGAAACAAGAAAGAGTTCCTGTGGCTTATAATGCTAAAAAGCCCAAGACATCCATTCTACATGCAAGGGCATTGTCCAAGGAGACAGTAAAAGTGGAAAGTCTCTTTGGAACCAGAAGAAATTGCATGGTGCATGACTCTGCAGTTGGAAAAAGAAGTTAAGTGTCATCTGAAGCACTCCAATGGTGTCTTACATCAGAAGCTTAGTGATCAACATAGACTCTTTTATGCGTGACTTCTACATATGGCCACAACTGGAGTTATACACATCACAGTAGCAGGCAATATTGGTGTTACACTCTGGAATGTAAACCCAGGAGTTAAACCAAAGGCTCCTTTACTCTAATTTGGAGCAAGAAGAAATCCCAACCAGATATTCTCAATAGGTCATAAATAAACAAAAGTATACTGGTAAAAATATATAAAAATAAGGAACTTTGGCAGAGGAGTAAATACAACACCAAATTCAATATAAACCACTTATTATAGCAGTACTTAGTACTAATTTAATACTGTTAGCATAAACTCAGTCTATTCAACCTAGAAACTTTTAAATCTATGAGATGTTAAGTTACCCAAAAATGTTCCGTGTAAAGAGAATGAGGAGAAGAGTGAGAAAGACAGAAAAGGCACAGAAAAATACACATAAAATATGCACCAATTCCTGAGTTCCCATGCGGAATGCAAGAGAAGGCAGGATTCAGACAAATGGCCACCTCACAGTCAGCCCCTGCTAAACCCTTGGTGCTCCATGGGCCTGCCCCTCATGTGGGACTTCTGGCTGCTTGGCCAATCAGAGACTGGACTGGCAACCCAGTGTGTGACTGATGAGAAACTCTGCCAATCAGAGTCTGGGTTTGCACTGTCCCAGCGTGTGATTGGTGGACAGCTCTGACCAGCTGAGGGTCTGGGGGGTGGGACAAGGCATTGCCTCACCCATGCAGAGCCTGGCCTGCCCCTCATGCCAGAGATACAATGGGGACGGGCACTCCGGGGCAGCTCAAGACATTGGTCTAATCCAGTCTCTGACAATTGCTTCACATAAGAAAAGTTGCGCTTCCTGTTGGAACGAAGCTGCTCACTGGAGCCTGCGTGCTGTGTCCCTTCTGTGGTGAGGACATAGGACACCGAGCTTCAGAGAGTAGGGCACCAGCTTGCATTCTCCTAGCAATGACTCATAGAAATACAATATTAGAAATACCTACAGATCATATACATCCCTCTCATGGCAAGAAAGCTTAAATAGGTGAGGAAGATCATTGAAATGCAGCTACTGTTTCCTAAGCTTTTCATGGAGACATCTTAGCAGAGTTGGGATTACATAACCAAACATCCAAGACACATAACCGAAATCCTGATTTTAGGCTTTTCCATCAATCTCATGGCTCAATTCTAAATTGATTTTCTTATCTCACCAGCATCAATTTTATATAACCCACAAGCCAAGCAGAAAAAAAGGTTCCAGAGGAACAACCTAGAGACTTTGCAGACAATTGGTTTAAACCTTTTCCAGGTGTCATACTACCCAGCATAAACACAGATTACCTCGCAATGGACTGCTGTTGTTTGCTTGCAGCATAAAGTGATGGGATTCACCTGGTTAGACCTGGATAACAAATATACCCATTTTTCAGAAACACACCAGGGCAGAACCTGACAAGTTAGATAAAACACAATTGGTAGCAACCTCTACCTGGTTGTCCTCAGAGACGGAGGAAGTTCAAGAGCTGGTCTGAGGCTACATTAGCAAAGCCATTAGAAAGCAGTAATTAATTATGGCACTATCTGCTTGAAAGGAAGTAATAATACACAGATATCTAACATGTCTAGAAGCAAAAGTTCAAGGACAGGAATGACTATGTGCAGGAGCTGAGCTGTCCACTGTGGCTGCAGCACAGAACCAGACAGAGCAAACCTTGCTCCCTCACTGGTACTCAGCTGGTCTACACCAGGCTGGTGAGGCTGAAGCTCTGATTCACATGTACATGTGCATATTGGTGGCAGGGTGGGGGGTCTGCTCACAGAGCATGTATTGCTACCCACCTGCTCCACCTGTCCTACCAAGTAAGTAAATTCATATATCACTAAATGATATAGTTCTCTTCTAGCAACCACACAACCCTGTATATCCAAATGCGATTATAAAGGTATTTGGAGCATCTGTACTGAAAGAGCATGTCATATTTAATCTTTAGCAGTAGACTCCAGTTTACCTCAGCCATTCATGTGCTAATGCTTTAGAGTTTATCTTGTTCAGAACATGAGCACTGTACTAGGGTGTTCCTGTTCTACAGAAGGGAATTGCCCTCCATCACTCTCCCTGCTAGGACAGGAGACTTATTTACATAGTGAATTGCTGTTCCAGGAAGACATTTCTTGTATTTATACTTTATCTTTGGCCAACAAAGGAACAAGAATATTCCAGTCAGAGTAGCTTTCTCCTCTAAGAAGACATAAATTGATAAGACATATCATTGATATGAAAAGCCAAGTACAGGTGAAAATACTCAGAGTGCTGTCACACATATTTTTCCTGAAATAAAGGGGTTGAGAAAATCACCTTTAGCAGACATTTGATTATTCAAGCAGCTGGGATTAGTTTCAGTAAGAATTAAGTTTTGCTCCTGTTTTATTAAAATTATTTTTTTCTCTGCTGATAAAACTTGGACTGCTGGAAGAAAAAAGCTAAAAAGGAAGAGGCAGATATAAACACTTTATCTCAGCAGCTACATGTAAGATCTCCTCTTGCAAACAGCTTCCAGCTTTCTAAAAGCAGAGCAGTGGTTTGCCTCCACCTCACACCTCACTGTCCAAGCTTTCTGAAGAGTCAGTCACCACTCAAGGAAATCCCCTCACCTCCCCTGCTCTCTTCCCTCACATATTTTACAATACTGCTTATCTGAACTGGAAGCAGCTACTTTGGCAGCGCCTACTCTTCTTCATTAAGATTTCTTATGTTTACAATGATGATTTTGGGAGGGTTGTTTTTTTTATTTGGGATGTTGCCAATATGTGTTTTCATGAAAGCTCCCCTTAACTGTAATTTTCTAATTATGCAGTTCTTTTTTGGCTGGCAATCTAAAGTGCTGCATGGCTTTTCCTCCTCTGGAACAATGTGTTCCAGCATTGCACTGGTGGTCAACTGCTGTGTTATATTTGCCCAGTTCTTTTCACCTTTTCCATTTTTTCAGCTGTGTACCAGAATGTTCTCTCTGCTCTGTCCCACACTCTTCTTTCTGCTCCTGTTTCTGCTCCTCTTTTTTGCCTTGAAATGCAAATTTGTTGTGTACCAATGTCACTTCTGTTTTTAAAAGGTGATCTGTCTTCCCCTAATACCCACTGTGGGTATGTTATCCTCCCTGCCACCCTCACCACTCCTCTGGAGCTCCTGTTCAAATGACACATATATTTCTTCCTGCATCCACACCATGTCACTTTTGGACAAGTTCTCCACTCTCTTCCACAGCTACTGATGGAGGTATGGGTTCTCTAGTTTTATGTGTGTTTCTTTACAATTTGCCAAGACACACTGATGAAAAAGCATGTCACAATTTCACATATACACCTAAGGTGTGAGTCTCTGTGTCAGTGTCAGTCCAGTACCTGAATGTTCATGGCATCTGACTAAGTTGCTGTTCTCTTCTACTAACAACAAGATCTCTCCGAAGGGCATCCAAAGCAAACTCATTGTTACTTTCTTCCTATCAGTATCAGTATCTAAGGGCAAATACCACTTAGAGCAGTTTGTTTGGGGTATTCCATTCACTCACTCATATTCCTGTTGTATCAGCTTGTTATCAGTTGTTACTCAGGCCATACTATCGGGAAGATGCCATGCAGATTTCCATACACACTGTTAGCACTAGAAATCTTTGCTTCTCACTGTTCTACAGAGCTATATATTATTCCCAGCAAAGGTTATGCAGTTTCAGCTGTCATATGTGTAGTTTTGTTATGAGATTACATCCATAAATAACCCTTTAGAAAAGATTACACCAATTATAAAAAAAGGAATCTATATCTTCCTAAAATAGGGAATTTCTTATTTCATGCATACAACAATGCCAGTCCTTGCATGGGTTCTGACTCATCAAAGGCCAAAAGAGAACAGAGAAAGCACTCGAATTAGAAAGCAAACATCACAATGGTGCCTGTGAAAACCAGCATGGATTTACAAGTAATTTTTTTCCTGAAATGGCACTTAACTAAATCATTTAATAGATTGTTTAAATCACGGTGTGAGTTATTACCACTGTTACTAAAAGGCTAAAATAGCATTTCATATTTTGACCTCCTCCTGAGCATTACATGTGCTGCAAGTAGTTCTTGTATGCTGGGAGGAGAATTGTTGCAGAAACTGCAGTCACAGTAACATCTTTCTCTTGCATCTTCACATTGGTAAAGAAGAGCAAATCAGGCTCCAGTTATTCATGAAGTGTTCAAAACATTGGCACTTAAAAATTTCACAGGCATCTCTGCCTGTAGAAAGACTATGAAAGGAATGCTCCATCATGCTGTGGCACAAGAAAAGTTCATGCCTGAATTGGCAGTGTGATCTTTCACTGTCTAGTAAGGTTGTATTACCCAGTGAGAGAGGGGATTCACCCTATCAACCACATGCAGATAGGCACTATGACTCCATCAATTATGTTCCCCCCCATTTGGAAAAAAATAACAATACTGCTGTATTTTTCAGATCTAGGCCACAGGGAAGACTATAGATGTTGATATTTTTTAAACAGGCATGGCCCAGCATGCAATGACAACATTTATGCCCACTCTGTCACCTACATCCTTTGAAGAAAGTGGCTAGAGGTGTCATGATGCTCGTACTGGGTTTATGTGGCAAGGTGCTGGACAGTGGGGGGACGCAGAAGAATCACTGCGAGCAGAGGACAGGGCTATCCTGTGTGCGAGACATCAAGTTCCAGATGGCTCCAACCAATCCACTGGAGGGCACAGCTGAGCCCCACAGCCACGGTGGAGGCACCTCTGGGAGAATGCATTTAAGGAAGGGCAAAAACCACTGTGCAGTAGACTGGTAGGGAAAACGTGTGCAAAACAGCCCTGCAGACACCAAGGTGAGAGAGGAAGCAGACAGGAATGGTGCTGCATGCACTAGAGCAGAGATTCCCCTGCAATCCATGGAGAAGACCATAGGGAAGCAGGTTGCCACCCTGCAGCATAGAGATAATCATGTTGGAGCAGATACCCACACTGCCGCCATGGCAGACACCATGCCAGAGCAGATGGATGTGCTCTGAATGAACTGCAGACTGGAGAGGCCATGCAGGAGTGGTTTATCCCAAAGGACTACAGCCCATGAAAGAACTCATGCTGGAGCAAGGGAGACGTGGAGAAAGGAGACACAGAGATGAAGTGTTATGAACTGCCTATAGTCCTTATTCCCCATCCTTTTGTACTGTTCAGTGTGCAGAAATAAGGACATAGAGAAGACAAAAAAGTAGTGAAATTGAGCCTGGGAAGAAGGGGAGAGAGAGGAAGTGTTTTAATTCTTGTCTTATTTCTCTCCATCCAACTCTAATGGACAATAAATTATTTTTTTCCTGAAGGTGAGTCTGTATTGATCTTGATGATAATTGTTAAGTAATCCATCTCCCTGTCTGTATCTTGACTCCTGAGGTTTTCTATCTTGTTTTCTCCCCTGTTGAGGACTGGGAATGACAGTAGCTGGGTGGGTGCCTGGCAGCCGGCCATAGTCAACCCACCACAGTGCTTGACCATGGAAAAGTGAATGATGATGCAGAATGAAAGTTTCCAAAAGCATAATTTTCATATTAACAACGGAAAAATTTTGCAATGTGGCAATATCTGTGGTCATCCTGGTTGAGGCCATAGTCCTCTCTACCCAGCTTCTTTCTGTTTAAAGCATTTCTTCTATTTGATACTTGGTAGCTCTGGAGGGCTGCATATATTTGAAAATCATCCATGGGATAGCTAGTTTTAATCCATTGATGCTTCAGTCCTTTTTTTTTGTTTGTTTGTTTTAAAACCTTTGTCCTAGTCCTTTAAGAATTCTTTTTCTTTGCTTCCTTCTCTTCACCTTCTGTGTGCCTGGCTTTTGCCACCTCCTCTTCATCTTGCCCCAAATGTGTTAATGCCTCTTATGTTTCTGAACTCCTTTATCAATGAAACATTCTTGTCTAGTACCAGAATGTGTAAAAACTTCAACAGCTAACATTAATCCATGTCCTCTCTACAAGAATGAAGAGCTGGCAAGAACTACACTACATTTCATTTGATAAGCTGTTAATTTAAACCACAACAGCACTCCATCCTCAGTATCCTATTAAAATTATCACAGAAAAAAATCAAATCACTTTTAATGCTTTACAACTTCATCTCACAATGATGCAACCACTGAAATTGGGGTGCTATGAATACCAGACACAGTACACAATTGGGTAGCTGCCAGCTCTTCACATTGTGCTAATCTCCTCTCCTGTGTTTTTTCACAGCTTTCTGTTTTAAATTTTATAGCATTGAGCTTGATTTAGGCAAGCTAGCATAAATAGATAACTTTTGCTGCATGCCTTCTCCCCACCAAGAAAATTCAGAACTACCCTCTCCTTACAAGGAAAGAAGAGAATATGTGTGTTTATTCAAGATGAAACATTAGAAATTAAAATCTGTCATTGTCTCAGTGTATATTTGGGTTGTACTGTTAGCCTTTGGGAGACACGGTATAACCCTACAAAAATACACAGTAATTTGTAACTTTTCCTGAACTGACAGTGATACCGACTTCATCTTGATGACAAAAAGTTGCCAGAAAAACCAGCTTTTATAGACTTAGCTTTTGAATTTTTTCTTCTGCTTTAACACTGCAATTTTTAAATATAAATTATTCTCAATTCCTATAACAGCCCTTAAAATGTACTTCTTAAGTGTAATCCTAAAAATCCTTTGCTATTATTTTTATGAGTGGCAACATTTGACTTCAGTAAAAGTGGTGGTTAAGAACGGCCAGAGCCATTTCCTAGTTAATGTGTTATCTATTATAAAAGCCTCTCAGTTTCTAAAATGATGCCAAGAATTCTCAGCCTAGGCTCTGAAGGACTGGGAATATCTTGACCTGGGTCTACGCTCTATTAAAACTCTGAGTCTACCCGTGTTTTGAGGACCTGATAAACACTGGACTGTCAGTGCCAACACCACGTGTCTGATCAACTGCTGAGCTGAGCCAGTGACTGTAACTACCATGATACATTTCAACAGCACTATCAGAAACAGCATTTTCCCAAAGCTCAGCACACACACCTGTTCAAAGGCTCTATGGTGAGCCTAAAACGCTGACTCATGGCTGTCACCATGCCTCCTCCTCCTCCTCTGGTATCTGACCCTGAAAAAGGCCTCAAGCTGCATGGTGTTCTCACCAAAGTCTTTGTTCTCACCTCTTCTGAGACATTAACTCCTAAATAGCCACTTTGGGAACAGCCCCTTGGTAGGAAATCTGTGGTATTGCCAAATGTATCACAGAAAACAAATATTGAACCCTCTCCCTGCAAAAGAAAAGTATCTTCTAATATTTATATTAAAAAGTGGAAAACAATAGGATATGCATGGAAAGCAAATGGAATATTTCATGAGTAACAAAAGCAGATTCATGGGTATTGACTTGGGTGTAAAAATCTTGTCTTTGAAAACAATCTTATTCAAGAAACACTCTTCATCACCAAGGTGAAAGAAAATATATAACTCTGCAGAAAGGATTCTTCTCATTCAAAAAAATCAAGGAGAAAAATTCTTTAAGTATTTCTTTGTGGAAAAAAAATGTTATATATGCCTCATGCCAAGAGTTTATGTCAGAATACAACTGAGTTATCTTGTCCTTTATAAAAGAGATATTGTAATAGTTGAAACTGAATCTTCACAACAACAGAAAAATTTACAAAAGAAGAAACCATGGAGGCCAGCCAATCAAACCTCCTGTTCTCAGCAGGGCTAACTTCAGGTTTAGGCCATGTTGCTCAGAGCCTTGTCCGCTCAAGTTTTGAAAATATCATATCCAGAGATATTTTCAATGGATGGAGATGTCATATTGATAGCATTCAACTGAAATTTTAAAAAATTGCGTGAGGGAACAGTGCCGTTTTTAAAATCCTTAACTATACTCATATTTTCTCTAGACCAGTGATTTTCCACTATTTAGAAATACATGTTGAAATTGGGTGACTAAAAAAATTTTTACTTTCAAATACATAGAAAACTATATAAAACTGAAAACCCCCAGCACCCTGGCTGGGTAGGAAAATCAGTTGGACATGCGGCTTACTCATCTGTCAGGAAAAGGTGCATTAAGTGTTTACTTAGCAAATGCCCTACACTAGAATCTCCCTCGGTAGGTATATCCCCAAACAAATCTTAAAGAGAGCAGTTGGAGAGAAAAAGTAAAATCAGAGAGATGACTGGGTCTTGCAGACAGTTCCCATTAAAGTATATTGCCTGAAAAGCTTTTCGCAGTCCTGACCCCTTCAGCTACTGTAGTCAAACCTCTTATTAGTACAGTCTAAATTAATAGTTCTTATTTCCAGCAAACATTTGTAAGAAAAAAGTGTTTTCTGTAATTAACACTTTTCTCTCAAACTTTCTTGTTAGCAGAGAAACCCAAGTGCACCAACTTTCATGCGCACACACATTTTTAAAAGAATCAATACAGTCAGTCAATAGTTCTTATTTTCTGACATTGCAATTCCAGTTCCCATGCCTAAAATTCTCCTTTGACATCGAGTTTTCCTTTAATATTACCTATCAAATATTATTTAATTTTCACTCTCATACATGTAGCAAATATCTTCACTCCATCTGTTTTTAAACATTTTAATTACTAAAATTGCTTCAGCTTTGCATCTCCCATTAATCATGATACTGTGAATCCACTAATTACAATATAAAATTTATCTAAGATTCCTTACAGTTGATATCAATACAGTAGAACTGCAGTCCCTCTTATTATTGTTTTCAATTTACTATTGGTTTTCTTTGTACACCACTGCCAAATTATTCATCGTTTCCCAAGAAACTGTGAAGACCTTTAAACCCCATTGATCTTTTGTCACCTGCTTATGCAATCAGCAACATTCAAGTATGTTCCATGAAACGGTTTTTATTTATCTAATTTTTTTACACAGAAGTATTACTGGGAAATCAAAAGCACTTTTGCAATATACAAAACAAACATTTAGCTACCTAAAAAAAAAAAAAAAAAACAAACAAAAAAAACCAAAAAAAAAACCAAAAAAATAAACCACCCAAAAACCAAAAAACAACTCAAACAGAATTTTATACAATACAAGTTTCAGGTCCCATTTTCCAGGTGCACTTAAGTTCTAGGATTTTTATTTTTCCATGACTGCATATTGTCTACATTTGGGCACATACTCAGGCTGAACTTTCTTCCTATCAGAACATTCCTAAACAAGGAAATGGGCATTAATCCCACTGACAATGTGTGGAAGAATTCAACAAGACTGGTTTCCTACAGGATTTTCCATAATCTTCAAATGCATCTCAATAAGCCAGAGAGGCACATGTTCATCCCCAGAGTAAACCCTAATTCTTATTCCACTGTGCACAGCATGCTAATCCATTCTCTACCAAAACTTTCCTTCTCCATAAGATGTGAATTACTCCATTCATTTTTAGGGCAGTTTCTCCCTACACCATCATCATGAATGTTTAGAGAATACAAAGAAGTTGGATTCTTGTGGATGCAGCCCAACAGCAGGTCTCCATAGTAATCTACTTTCACCTAACAGATGGCAATGGCCAAAACCTGGTTTAGCCAAACACTTCAGCATTATATATTCAAAATCAGAAAATTAAAGGATTGACCTAAAACTGCAACCATTCTTCTTGGAAAGAAAGTCAGGTCTTCCCTCCTTTGTGAAACTTAATTTTATGCCAGGATTCTACTGTCAATCACATCATCACATGAAGGTTCTCCAGTTCTGTGCAGCTAGTTGAGGTTCCAGAGCCAGCCTCAACAAAGAAACCAAGAACCACTGGGGTCTACATTTTACGTTGCACCAGGAGCATGGCAGAATCCACAAGCATGGCAGAATCCACAAGCAATCAGAACTCTGATCAGAACTTCTTTGTCCCCCAAAATCTCAAATTATTTTTATGTTAATAAATGTGTTCAGGAGGCACCAGTGATCAAGTACACTACAAAGAAATTCTGCTTAGCAAAAACATGTCATAGGGCACTAATAGATAAGCACAGTGAATGATTAGCTTTGTATGTATGGCATAGCTAAAAAGCTCAGAGTCTCTTGGCTACTACCCTCCTGTTCACCAGCCCACACACATTCCAAATACAGACTCCCTTTTTATACTGGTAGCAGGAACAGCTGTAGGACACGGCATAAATGAACCAAAGCAGATGCTGTTTCTCATGCACAGCACAGCAGACTGTGCATGGGACAGACACACTTGCAGTAGGTGTTGGCTCAGAGCAGACACCCAGAAAAACAGAACAATTTTCAGTGTTTGCACAGAGATGCCCAACACAGTCTTTTTAAGTCTTAGTGGTGACATTTTTTGCTTTCCTAACCTTCAAGGTAAAAGACCTTGCCTGCATTTTCCCTAACTAGTAAGGTGGTACAGAAATCTCCAGTGTGTTTGTACCCACAAAAAAATATTAAGCAGTAGGGGCTAAAAGAGCAGTTACTAATGCCTGTGGGAAGCATAGACGCTGTTCCATACACTTAAGAGGTGTGTTGGGCTTTTTATTATGATGAGGATCTGTAGAATAAAACTTCCTTCATCTGAATGTTTTGTGAACACTGCTCCAGTGCTCCAAACAGATGTCCTAAGGAAACGCAAAATCAGAGCGCCACCTGCCGCTGCTTTTTAACAAGAAAACGGTGCTGGATGACAGTTTCTCCTCATCTTCCACGGCGCACAGAAGTAGCCTGGGACTCACAGCCAGCTCAGCGATATCGGGTTTATTGCACGTGTATTTGGACACTGACACTCTTTAAACCTGTTTCTGGTGTTCAGCAAGAACTGGTTAATGTTTTGCACTGAGCCTTTATCAACTTCAGTTTAAATTTCAATCACAGAAAATTTCTTCCAGCTCTCAATATTCCAAAGCAAAGAAGTGCAAGACACAGAGAGAATTTATTGGACAAGTATCACTATCTGATTGTCCTGTTCTTGTATACTTCCATAGGAATCTGCGACTAGACACTGACATACACAAATGTTGTACCAGTTAGTCCATAAAAGTCCACTGTCCATAAAAGGAAAGTTTTCTTGTAACAACCTTAGCCTTGTAACAGCACTAAAAAAAACCCCAACAAAACAACCGAACATCAAAACTAGAGGTAGGCCTCTAAAATGCTCTGATATCTGCAAAATAACCTCAGCAGATTATTCTTTAACAGATACTAAAACTACTATTTGGATTTTTCCTTTATATGTTAAACAGATCAAATAAAATAAACTATCAAACACAGAGACAAGTATTTCATTCTCTCAATTAAACAGAAACAAGCTGAATGAAATATCTCTCTGAATGTTTTCATGGAAAGAAATTCTCACAGATATTTTCAACCTTCTGCCTGTGGCCTTCTTCCTCAGACCACCTCTAGAAGACTTTCTTTTCTCCAGTAAGGATGAATTTCTGAGTTAATTAACTAAAGAAAACATATTCAACTTGAACAGTTAAGGTAAATCTACATTCATGGTTTACTGAGCAGTATCACTTCTCCTAGGTATGAATGTGCTGAGTATCCGTGCCTGGAGTTACAAGGAGCACACTTTGGGCACACAGCCTGTGCACACACTGTGGTTTCTCTCCTGAACTAAGCAAAAAGCTTCACACTGAGATGCAATCCAGAGTGTCAGGGTTACTGGGGACACAAAGTACAGCCTTTAAAGCAAGAATTCAGCAACTTTGAAGTCCTCCTGTTACGTGCAAGCAACAGATCTGGAAATATTTATATGGCTTGTCCTTCCTCTGTAGTTGAAGGAAATCCAAAATGATAGGAAAGTAATAGGAGACCAGTCACAAGCTTATTAAAAAGGAAAAAAAAAAAAAAAAACAAACAAAAAAAAAAAAAGGAAAGAAAAAAAAAAGTCAGAGCAGCACCTTGTGGGATCATCACTGCCAACTGCTTGCTGAGACAAAAATGTATACGTGGCCTTTCTACTTCCAAAGAAGACAACTCTAAGACAGTGTTTAACCCATCAATGTATATGCTCTTATACCACCATTATATCTTCAGTTCTGGAGAACAAAAACAAGGGCAGCTATTGGAGAGTTACCACCCCAATTCTGGTGAGCTCAGTCACTGAAAGGACCAAACATTTCATTGCAAGGTTGAATGATCTGACAGCAGTCTGCAAAGGTCACAAGACCATCCCTTGCAGAGTCCCACTCTACCAAATCAAAGTTGCATGAAGTTAAAATTAAAATGAAGGCAAAATTTGAAAAATAGGGATAAAAGTTCAGTCTGCTAAACCTAGGAGAATCCATTTCTGTTATAGGAAACTGAAGATTTTTGTCTGGGAGAAAAAAGCAAGGTTACTGCACTAGTCAACAGGAAGTCTCTGAAGCTTGGAAGAGACCAGAGGACCTTCTAGAGAAATATTCAAAGGTTTTGGAAAAGGGAGACTAACAACTCTCCCCACCGAGAACATCCCAATACCCTAGGAGTCTCCCCATGTGCATTTTTGAAGCTAAAGAGATTTGAAAATTCTAGAGTCCTGACTTTGACTCGGTACTGTATGGTGAGAGATAGTTAATTTCTGTGGTTCATAACATCTGGAAGATTGCCCATCAACTGCTAGTGGTGAAAACCTAGACTTAATCTTTAAGGAAAAGATCTCTGCCTGCATCTTTCTCCTAGCAACAGCCAATGACACAGTGAAGCCATGCAGTAGCTTGACTTCAGGGATAAGGGGCAAGGCAGGCAGAGCAGCTATTTTAATATGATCATACTTTGATTTGCTTTTATTAGGACAACAGTGAAACAGTTTCTCTCCCTGTTGCTCTGTGAATGTGTGTTACCCATACTCGTGTAAATCCAGCGTCTGGAAACATGTTAGGAGAGCCTGTTTTGAAACCATTAGACAGTGCTGTTAAGCAAGGTAAATTTAATTGCATTGCAGAGAAAACAGTAGTAACAAGGAAAGGATGCTACAAAGTACACTGCAAAAGAGTGAATGTTGCCATTCCTCATATTGCTGTGTGTGGGGTCAAGCATGCAGAGAAGCACTGTTCTTTAATTGATAATGCAGGCTCTAGAACAGAATTTAGTGGTGCCCCAGGTCTTACCATATTTTGTCATTGTCTTTTCTCTGCTGTGCTTTTTCTTTCTCATTTTGTATTTTCCAGTATGTCACCAAAAGGCACTGCAGGGGATAATTTTTATATATATACATGTATTTGTTGTTGTTGTTTAACAAATATCTATTACCTTACTTTCTGGCAGTTCTGCTTCTGGTACAAGCAGGGCATGGAAGGACTAGACACAGAACATAAAAACAGGAGAATGGAGCTGGAGGAGGGGATTGCCAGGAAGGCAATCTTTTCCAGGAAGGAAGTACAGGATATAGTTACTGGACAGATACATATTTCTTGCTGAATTCTTTTACTTCAACAGAACATGGGCTTTTCCTATCTAAACCCCACAACTCTCAGTTTGAAACTGGTTACTTTTTGCACGGTACAGGTCTTCAACATGCCCTATGTACAACACCGATGACAACACCGATGACAACACTGATGACAGTGCTTCTCAGCCAATGGCAATTTTCAAAACAAATATGGTTTTATTTGTTTCCCTGTCCAAATACTACACAATCCTAGAATTGCAAACATTAGACCTGCAACTAAGAACATTAGGCCTGCAACTAAGATTTCAGGAATTAGGTCTGTAATTCTTCTGTCTGCACCTCTAAGACTGAGATAATTAGTCTTTGCCCAAAATATTCTCTGTGGTTTCTTTCTTGCATTGCTTATTGACCTGGAATTTGTGCAACTTAACTTCTCTCACAGGCTTTCCAGAGAGGATGTGTGTTAGCTTCCTAAATGTTTCTGCTGATTTATCTCTCATACATTTCCTTTTTCAGTGCCTCAAAGCTTCCATCCACAGGTTAATTCCTTGTATAAGATGACGTCTCAGCTCTTAGGGGAGCTGCAAATGTCTGTCCTTACCACAGACACCTACAAAACTGGAAAATCCTCATAACTCAAAATCTCTGATGATTCACAGATTCTGAATCTCTGAAACAAAAATATCATACAAAATTCATGTATAGAATAGTATCTAAAACCTCTGTCATAATCTTCCCAACAGAGGACTTGTCAGCTATTATGGGAGACAACCTTGAATTAAAATACATATATCATACATTGAAGAGCATTGTGTGAACAATTCAAAACATCACCACAGCAACACCCCCATCCAGTCAGGAATAAAGCTAGAGACATTTCCCAACAATTATGAGGGAACGACACTGTGAAACAACCTATAAATCTGTAAAACCTCGAACTGCAAAAAAAGCTGGAGGAGGATTAACTGACTGCTTCTCAACTCTTCTGATCCAAGATGTTGCAGTGGAGCTCCCACACCCGTGCCAGAAATTTTTAACATGCGAATATTCTCAGGTCATATGCTTTTAGCTTACAGATATTAAAGAGCTGATAGGAGCTGTGAATATTGTCACATGTTAAATGTACAAATGTTTACACCTTTGCAATTATTGTTGTATTTAAAAGTATTTCATTTGTGTGTGCCAATTTCTATATCTAAAAAATCAAATCTTCACTAAAGTGCTCAGATGGTCTGAGCCATTGGGACAAATTATACCAAGAGAACTACAGACTGATGAGGAGGTAGAAGAGACAAAACATCAGAAAGCAACAACCATGGATAGCTCTAGGATCAATAGATGGATGTCCTGGCTTTCTAGCTCTTGGCTGTCTCTGGTTTTTTTTTACTGCTGGTTTTCCACCCTTCATTCTTCATTCATTAGAGAATGATGATAACCAAGAAGCAGCAGGAGCCTCAAAGTACAAGATCTGTATCAAGTGTTCAGTTTCAGAGATGAAAAGGCTGAGATCTCTCTGAACAATGACATGTTCTAACAAACGTCTCTTCTGCTGATCCTGTTCCTGCTGCTCCCTGCAGCTGGCACTTCCCCTACATGTTAAGAATGACAGGCACGAGTGGCTGGGAGGTGCCTCAAGAGCCTGCCCTGAAGCAGAAAATACAAAGCTGTCATGAAGTTCTGCAATCAGATACAACCATGAAAGTTGCCCTGCACACCCCATATACTTCTATTCCTTTCCCTTTTATTACAATAGCTGTATTGCAACTTAAATGCACTGCATTGTGTCAGGTGTAATGCAGTCATACATCAAAGAAATGTAGAGGTGCTTAATTTCCATACCATCCCATGGAATGACACGAGGTGGTATTTCTGAAATGAAAAACAATCAATGCAGCAAATCTGTGAGAAGAACACTTCAGAAGGAGTCAAAGAGACAATAAAGCATATAATTAAGAACAGGATTTCAGACTGTCAGGACTGATTTTTGCTTGCAACTACACTTGGCCTTTTCCACCCTGACTAGACAAAGATCCCAACAGAAATAAAATTGGGTTGTTTTGCCAGAATACAGTAAGGCTTTGAGAGGATTCTGAGATCTTTGTAGGGATTAGTGGAATAATTTAACAGGAGGTCATGTTGGTAGGTAGAGAACAAAAAGACATTTGCATTTCAGACTGAGTGTACTGTCTGAGAATAGCAGAGGAAGAAAAATAAGCATGCAGATGCCTGAAGCTACTTTGCAATGAGGAAAAAAAGCCCTGACAGAAAATGGATGAAAGACAGGAAGTTAAGGGAATAAGATTCTGAAAAAAACCCACACAAAAGTGTTTATTTCACTTCCAGGCTAAAACAATATTGTTTAGTGAACACTACTAAAAAGTTGGTTTTTCTCATTTTAAGTTGTGGAATCATTGAATCAGAATAATTCAGGTTGGAAGAGACCTTAAAAAGTCATTTCATACTCCAGCTCAAAGCTAGATTCACATTGAGGCCAGACCAAATTGCTCAGGGTTTTATCCAGCTAGGTCCAGAAAATCTCCAAAAAAGAGGCATCCCTCCTCTTCTGATACCTTTTCACTGTTTGACTGTCCTCATGAGGAAAAATCTTTTCTTTTTCTTCAGCCCAAACTTCTAGCTTCATTTAGGTGCATTGTCCCTCATAGTCACATCACACCACCAGAAGAGCCTGGTTCCATGTTTTTTACAAGCTCCTCATAATCACTGTCAGACTGCTAGTAGGTTTCCCCCGGAGACACCAGGTCAAACAAGCCCAGCTCCCTCAGCTCCTGCCCCAGGACAAATTCTTCAACTCCCTGAGTATTTTGAGAGCTCTCTGCTGAATTTTCACCATTTAGCTCTATTGTCCTTGTATCTGAAGTATGCAAAGGTAGATGCAGATGTGGTCTGATGGATGCTGAATCCCTTAATCTCCTGGGTATGCTGTTAATACAGTCCAGGAAACTGCTGACAGTATTCGCTGCGAGGTCACACTGCTGGTTTATGTTCAGCTTTTTGCACCCCTCAGGCTTCCCAGGCTGTGCTCAGCAGTGCTCCTTCCCAGCCAGCTGGTCCCAGTCCATGTCACTGGGAAGTCAAAAGTATAGAGCAATGTAGGTCAGACCTCTGGAGGTCATCCAGTCAAACTCATTCTCAAAAGCAAGGGTAACCTCAAGCTTAGATGAAGTGGCATCCATCATCTAAACCTGAAACTACCAAATTACATACATAAACACTCCAGTCAGTTTTAAATTCTATTTCTAAAGAAGTCTTTACAACACTATGATTATTATTCTTGTTTTCCAAGCATGTAATGACCAATAAAAGCTGGTATTATAAAAAGATAAAGAGACAGCAGCTGCAAAAAATAATGGAAGCACTCAAAAATCATTATTTTATAATGGCAAGGACAGGGAAAGTGAAGAATTTTAGTGAAACATGTATTAGAATGAGTACCAGACTCCGGCTCACTTCTGTTACATTGGGAAGCAAATGTATATTTAAGACAATATTTGAGCACAACCATAGCTATAAAGAAAATCTTCAGAGCAGATAAAAATAATGGCCTTGAAGTGACCACAGCAACAATGATCACCCAGACTCTTCTCCCAGGCTCAGCCTGTTTTCACAGTGAAGCTACCCATGCCTCCCAAAGCTCTGGAAAGGCTACCCAAGAACGACAGTACAACAACACGACTCCACAGGAGCAGGCTGCGAGACAGGCAGTGGATGCAGAGATGAGCAGTCCCTGTCCCCACAGCAGAACCCCGCAGTGGGATGTCACAAAGCACAGAAACTGGGCTGTCAATACCTGTCACTAACCCCCACAAGCAGCCACCTTCTATCCTTGCCTTGACTGATGAGGTCAGGGGCTGCTGCCCCATTCACTTGCTCACGCACCTTCTTACATCTCCTCCTGCAGAATCAGAGTTTCATCTCCCTCAGCACAAAGTCTAACAGGCACTTCAGAGTGGTTTCTGGTACTGAGAAATATGATCTGCTACCAAACATGCATGTAAGGGCTATGACTAGGAACAAAACCTAGCATTTAAAATTCAGATACTCTATCATACATAGGCTTTTACCAGCCAGCTTGTTTCTTCAGCAACATAAACTTAAGATAAATATCTGATTTTAGATCCTTTCCCATGTAAAGTAAATGAAGTTTTTCTAATTTTAAAAGGGAAAAAACCCCTTTTACCAATCAGGTTTATTTTATCTTTCATCCAAACTGCTTGGATAATACTGTCATGCAGAAGGAAACTACATAGGAATCTGAATCTTGCAACAAAATAATGAAAGTAAGTTTTAGAAACTACTTAGGTTTCTTACAATAACAAGAACAGAAACATTTCTAGCTTATGGTTCATACTTATGGTTAGTAGTGTATTCTAAAAATTATGATCTAATTGTAGCATACTGGCTCTGCAAAGAAGCTATAAAAGGACAAATACACAAGTTTTTCCCTATAAAAGAGTAATGTATCTGTTCCTTGCCTTTTAAGTACCTTGCTCCAATAAAAATAAATGAAAGAGAACATATACCACACAAAAGATCTGGCAATACTTATGTATCTGCTACCATCTGCTGACAAATAGCATTATTGACTTTATCTTAGTCAATCTTAAAGAAACAACTCCTATTTCCCTATAGGAAAGTTTCCATTGATGCTACAGTGGCTGACAGTAAAAGCTATGTGAATTTTTAACTCAGCATGTTATAGCCACAGTAAGCCAATAATTTCTTATCCACCTATCTTGTCTGCATCACAGTTTCACCACTGACCAGTATATTCCACTCACATAGCAGTGACTGCTTCCTGCATTCATTGAAGCTCTTCAGCTATTGCAGATAGTTCCCGAAGTCAATTACTGAGCAATTACACAAAACTCAATCCTTATTTACAAAACACGAAACCATTTAGTTTATTATTAGCTGTAAAACTTTCCGAACACGTCACAGAATGGGTCAGGTTGGAAGGGATCACAGTGTGTTGTTATCTGGTCCAATCACCCAACTCAAGCAGAGTCATCCTGCAGCACACGGCACAGGACTGTGTCCAGATTGCTCTTGAATATCCCCAGGGATGGAGACTCCACAGCATCCCTGGGCAATCTGTCCCAGTGCTCAGTCACCCACACAGTAAAGAACTTCTTCCTCTAGTTCAGAAGGAACTTCCTGTGCATCAGTTTCTGCCTGTTGCCTCTTGTCCTATTGCTTGGCACCACCAAGAAGAGCCTGGTCCATGCTCTTGACACCGTCCCTTCAGATTCTGACAGACATTGATGAGTCCCCTCTCAGTCATCTCTTCTGGAGGCTGAACAGGCCCAACTCCCTCAGCCTTTTCTTATCAGAGACATGTTCCAGTCCCTCAATCATCTTTGTAGCCCTGCATTGGTCCTGCTCCAGGTGCTCCACATCGCTCTTGTCCTGAGAAGCCCAGAACTGGACACAAAACTCCAGATGTTCCTCACCAGGCAGAGCAGAAGGACAGGATCACCTCCTGTGACCTACTGGCAGAGCTCTTCCCAATGCACTCCAGGACACCTTTGGCATTCTTGGCCACAAGGACACACTGCTGGCTCATGAGCAGCTTGTTGTCCACCAGGACCCCCAGGTCCCTCTCCATGGAGGTACTTCTCAGCAGATCAGCTCCCAGCCCATACAGGTCCATGGAGTTATTCCAGTCTATTTTCCAATCTACAATGGGGGATAAATACCTTTCTCCCCTAGTCTTAATTTTAAAACAATAATGGTAATAGAAAGTACCACCTTTCTATCACCTTTCTTAATTTTACAACACTTCAAGTGAAAGCCTTGATTAGCCTCCAGATATTATTTTTGTTGATAAAAAGACTAACAAAATCCTAAAGAAAAAAAAAAAAGGCAACAAACCTAAAAATAAAAAAATATTCTCGGTTTCAGGTATCTCAAATTGCAGAAGTGTGATAGTGAAGAGAGACCAGAGAGATACCAGGTCACACTGATGCCCTGTATCTAGCAAAGTAAATTAAAAGAGTATCTGTAATATTTACTTATACATGCTTTTCAAAGTTTTTTGGGGGGGAGAGCCAAAGCTTCACATCTGATATGCCAAAATGTCAGAAAAAAATAATGAAAGCGGAATGTGGAAGTATATACTAAAACACTGTTTGTTTGACAAATCTAACCCTTTAAATCTATGCCGGCTGGTGGATGGGGTCCGCTGCTTGGGACCCAGAGAGCCACAGCCACCCCAAAGGATGTCTCGCTAGAAACAGCTCCTTGGGGGGTCAGGGCGCTCCTCAGCTGGCAGAGGGGCTTCTCAGCATCGGGCAGAGCAGTGATTTTTCAGCTCAGTGATTTCAGCTTTCAGTGATTTCAGCTCAGTGCTCTTAGCTCATGCCCTTGTGAGTTAGCCCCTCTTTTAGCCGGCCGTGGTGAGAGAGAGAGAGGTCTCGTATGGAATTTCCGCAGGAGGTACTTTATTGAGAGGGTACCAGCGAAAGGGGTCCAGGGACGAAGAACCTCTGCCGACCAGAGGAAATTCAGGGGTTTTTATGGGACACCAGGGTGGAAGGAAAAGGGTACAGAACCAATCAATTGTAACAGATCTACATAAAATCCCAAGGGAGCTTGGGGTCTCCAGACAGGTCACTGTAGCTAGGAGGCCTGTCTGTCCTAAGGGCTCAAGGTGAAGTTGCAAAATTCTTCCTTAACTCCTCAGCTTGGCTCCCTCCAGGGCAGAGCAGCTGGGGCTCCGCCCACCTCCACATAAATCAGATTTGCCTTTGTTATTAGGAATCTGAGTTTAAAATGCTCTTTCAGTGGTGAGTCTTAAGAATAGTCGGCTCTTCCAGACCTAGATGCATTTAGTAAATGGACTTGTAAGTTAGAGGTTTAACCTCCATCTTGTTCCGTTTCCAATGTTGTATTTTAGGGTGTTTTTTTTTTTTTAATTTTCCCAAAATTATAAACTGTCCCTGAGTGTGCTGTAGAGTTGAGAACAGGAGGGGCCCTGCTGCCCCTCGAGGTGGGCAGTAGTCGCTGTGGGCCTTACTTGAACAGAAGTGTTTTTCATTTAACTTAAGTTCCTGCCTGGAGAGCTCAACTGTGTTTGTTTCAGAGAGCTCCCAGCTGGGCTTAAAGCTGCTTTTTTCTTGCACTTCCATCGCTAAAGCCAACCCTGGGTGTTGCTGAGAGGAGACCAAAAGCCAGTACCAGTGCTGGGCCACCGACCCAAAGCGCCGAGTCCAGCGGGCCCTCACAAAGCGAATGGTGACACCGGTGGCATCCCGGCGTCAAACGCTGAAAACGCGACCAGAGCTCCTTCCCCGCTCCGGAAAGCCGGGGCTGCTTCTCTCGGCCACCCTCAGGAGAAGGAGCCACCAGGGTGTTCGCAGCCACCTCAGCCCGTCCTGCAAACCGCGGGACCATCCGCGGCCCCTTCGCTTGAAGGAACGCGGGCCCGCCTCGGGCCCCGCCGCCCTTTTCCCGCCATCGCCCTGCAGCGGATCCGGCGGCCGCCCCAGTCTCGCGAGAACCGCGCTGCGGCCGCCATGGAGCCGCCGGTGCACGGCCCGCCGGGGCTGTCCGCTGTGCTGGCGGTGAGCGGGAGCGGGGCGGCCCGGGGGACGGGGCTGTCTGGCGGGGAGCGGGGCTGTCGGGGCTGTCCGGCGGGGAGCGGGGCTGTCCGGCGGGGAGCGGGGCTGTCCGGCGGGGAGCGGGGCTGTCGGGGCTGTCCGGCGGGGAGCGGGGCTGTCGGGGCTGTCTGGCGGGGAGCGGGGCTGTCGGGGCTGTCTGGCGGGGAGCGGGGCTGTCGGGGCTGTCCGGCGGGGAGCGGGGCTGTCGGGGCTGTCTGGCGGGGAGCGGGGCTGTCCGGCGGGGAGCGGGGCTGTCGGGGCTGTCCGGCGGGGAGCGGGGCTGTCGGGGCTGTCTGGCGGGGAGCGGGAGGCCCTTGCTGGTGGCGCGCTCCGTGCCGAGCCTGGTCCGGGGGCTGCGGGGCGCGATCCGTCACCGAGACCGGCCGCTTTCGGTCTTCTGTGGCCGCCAGTGACGCTCCTTCTCCCGCCGCTGCCTGACGCGGTTTCTCTCTGCCCGCAGAGCACGGACTGGTCCGAACCCTGGCTGCTGGGGCTGGCGGCCTTCCACCTGCTCTGCTTCCTCCTGACGTGCGCGTCCCTGCAGCACCGCCGGGTGCAGGTCGGGCACTTCCTCTGCATGGGTGAGTGCACGGGCACGCCGTGTGGTGCCGAGCACCAGAGCGGGGCCTGCGACTGCAACAAGTATTTCTCCGCTAGCAATGCATGTGTCTGTCGATGATAATCTGCGATAGAACCTGCTATGACCTAGAAATATGTATTTATTTTATTTCAAAGAGAATGTACGAAGTAGTGAATTAAAACTCTGGTGTTAGTGAGGAAGTGGGATAATAAGGTTACTGCATGGTCACTGTGTGTGTCACAGCTTCCCAATGCAGTGTTGCTGTGCTGGAGAAGCAGAAAAGAAATTAACTGAGAGCCAGCAGTTGCTTTGTACTCTTTGTTCTAATGGTGCAGTTCAGTGAATAGTTTCTAAAGCAAGTTCACCATATGCCCTGCTGACAGCCGAGATAACGGCGTGAGGAAGAGCAAGACTGGCTTGTACATTTCAGTAACAACTTGTGTTATCTCGGAGTTTGTCAGCCTGAGAATCCAGTGACATTGCCTAGCCAAAGCAGTCACGGCTGACTGGCAGAACACACACTAGCTTTGGTTTAAGATCACATGGATTTGGATAAGATGATGTATTATGATCAATTTTTAAAGAAATACTGAATCTAATATTTTTCTTTTTATGTTTAGTGGGCTTAGTGTACTGCGCTGAATATATCAATGAATTGGCAGCCATGAATTGGAGGTAAATGTTTTCACTTTCATTTTTTGCATAAAACTATGCAATACAATGTACTTATCACATACTTATAAGAAATAATAATAGCACACATCTGTTGTATTGCTTAAAATCTGTTTATATGAATGCTTGTAAACTAACTCATCAAAAAACTGAGAGAAAAGCAGAGTGCTATGATTAAGGGGAAAGGAATGTGAACTTTGTTTTTTTGCTTTGGTTTTTTTGTGGGTTTTTTTGTTGGGGTTTGTTTTGTTTGGTTTTGTTGGGTTTTGTTTTGTTTCTTTTGTTAGGTTTTCTTCCATAGTCACGTCTAATAGCTGAAGTTAAGAACCATTTCTCAAAAATACCACTGCTGCTTTATATACTTACTTAAGTGTATAACAAGCATTAACATTTGCCTGTTTTACGAAACCTCTATACCAGAATTAAACTGAGGGTTTATTTTGATGTTTCAAGCGTTTAACTAATCTTTCCCTGATATGACTGGTGTGTTTAACACCACTTCATGCTGGCATCTAATTGTACTCATTATGTTTCACTTCAGGCCTATGTGACCTAATTACAGCTTTGCTACAAATGTTATCTTTGTTATCTTTTCTTATATAAGTAAACAAAATACCTAAAAAAGTCATTTCAGATGCTTCAGAATAAGCATGATTTGTGATGCACTCTTGTAGTCATGTTAGTTAGCTTTTGCACAGTAAAACTGTAAAGAAGAGAAAGACCAACATTAATGTTCATAACTGAAGAGATATCAACTGCCTCTTTTTTCTGACTTAATACAGTAGAATGCTGGCCTATGCTTGGTGATCCCAAGATGTGGGATGATGTGTACAGTGTCCCATGTAGAATAGTTGCTAGGAAAGTTGAATGTGTGAACTACACTAAATAAAGCTTTGTCTTTCATTTTGTTTTTATTTCTTTCAGGCTTTTTTCTAAATACCAATACTTCGATTCAAGAGGAATGTTTATTTCACTTGTATTTTCAGCACCACTGCTGGTGAATACTATTATAATTGTGGTACGTATGTGTTCATTCATATAGATGCTTTCATGAAATGAGTAAGTAAAGGTATATGGATTAGTTGGATTTAAAAATTTACTTGCTTTTCAGGTCAGCTGGGTTTACAGAACTTTGAATGTAATGACTGAACTAAAGATGCTACAGCAGAGAAGGAAAGCAGAAAAAGAGAAAAAGAAGTGAAAGCACCAAACTCTATTTTTCTTTCTTCGGTTGTAAAAACGCCTAGTTTTAAAAACACCAGAGTAATCAGTCCTCCTGTATGGGTATACAGGAACAGAAGTATTTCTGTGTCTGATGTAATGGCGGCTGTGGACATCGAGGTGAAAGCAGGTATCTACTGTACATTTAAACTGGATGTGGAATTATGAAACGCAATCTTAACAAGTCTTTGTGCCCTTCAGTGTAAGATTGTTTTCCTCCATGACCAAGGCTGTTAGTATTGTATTGATGAGACACAATCTTCCACTTTCCTGTGTATTTTTTTACTCTGTCTTTATTCTGTGCTTGTCAGGTATCAGTTATTCTGCTGCTTAAGCCAGTTGGAGCTGTGTTGTGAATTAGAGTAAAAATGAGAGATTTTATTCAGAATAACTCAGGAATCCATGCTTCTGTGAAGCACTTCACTTCTTTATAAATCAAGTTTCATATTTCTATATGTACTGTGTGCCAGTGGCATTTTATAAATAAAACTATCCACTCACTGTATCTTAAATTGAGTTAATTTGTATTCACTTTTAATCAGACTCTTTCCTTCTTTTTTCTCATAAAAATTCTCAGTTTGGCAAATTCCCCAGTTTAATTTGTGTAAATAATTCAATGTTATCTGTTTTTCTTTCAATTTATACTTTCATGTTTAAGGCTTCTAGATAAATAGAATTCTTTTAAAACGGGATGAAATTTTGATAGTTTTATCCTTCTTTGTAGAACAGACAGGAAGGGAAGAAACTTAGTAATGTTATATGCAATTTTGTTCCCTTTTTAATGCATTTTTAAATAAATAACTGAAAATTAAAAAGAAGGCTTTAGTTTTGTTTCAAGTAGCCTGTTTTTATTGAATTAAGGTAATTTGAGAAACAGTATGGACACAATGGAGATTATCCATATTTAGTAAAAGTTGCATCTTTGTGTGGAGACACAGTTCTGTCTAAAATAGGTGGCATTTAAGACAGGAAAGATGATCTACGAAACTGATCTTATACTAATGTGAAAAACATTTGAGTACAAAATTGCAGAATACGAGTAAGTTTATACGCTAAGGAAGCATTTGTGAAACTAAATTACTTGAATAGTCTTCACAAGAATGGAGATATGGACTTGAGGAAGAGAGCAGATGCATGTCATGCACAGTTTGCAAGTCTCCTAAATAGGCAGAAAGTGAAACTCCTTCTGGAAGGGCAGTGAAGTGTTGGTATTGGATCCATTTCTTTACATTTCCTGTGCCTCTTTGGCATTCCTTTACCCACTCATTGCTCCATCCAGACCTACTGGCAGCTGGACTATTTTATATTAGCAAACTAAATAGGTGCAGGTTTGTGTGTTGTCTCATTCTGACTGTTCTGCTGCGACTCTTGGTGCAGTGTTGGGTGGCATCAACTGTACAGAGAAATCTCAAGTGGTCTGGTAGATAATGTGTACTTTTTGGGAGGGGGGGAGAAGAATCTGTCCAAATGACTGCTGGGTGGGCTGTGGCAGCTGTCACCAGGACCAAAGAACAAACCTCTCTGATTTCATATAGATAGGATTTTGTTCTTCCCGGCAAAAAAAAATGTTCAGCCTTGCTCCTACAATTTGATGGGGAGAGTTGCAGTTTTCACACATAGCCCTAAGCATGACCCTAAGCAAATGTTGTGCTCCTGACTTTCCCATTGATAACTGTTCTGCAACAAATCACTGCACAGCTGTTCTAGTGTCACACACTTGAAGCTGTAATAGTTCTTACGGAGATACCACCTGTTATCAAGTAACCTTTGGTTGGTTTCACACTGTGAAGTGTATGAATTTGATTCACAGTAAATGAGGGAGGTTCAGAGAAGCTGAGCAACAAGTCTCTTGCAGTTGAAAACAGTGTGCTTTATTTAGTACATCCAAGGCAAACTTTCTCCAAATAGTTTGGTATTTTGCCTGTCATGTGTGTGTGTTTGGAAAAATGATGGATAATACTTAGTTTAGAAAGCATGATGGCTTTTTTTTTTTTTTTTTTTGTCTTCTAAAAGCATTGCTGTGTGAAAGTATAAACAGCTCCAAAATCAAAAATAGTATTTTTTTGAAGGATGAGCATTTCAAAATTGTGAGTTTAAAACCTTCCCTGACTGCTGGAACTACGGTAAGTAAATCTAACAGTTACATGAGATAAATTTTCACAAACACAAACCCATATTTTCCATATATTGCAAAAACACATGGGTTGAAAGGGACCTTGAAGATCATCTAGTTCTGACTCGCTGGCCGTGGTCAGGGATTCCACCCACTAGACTGAGTGGCTCAAGACCCAATCCTACCTTGACCTTGAACATTTCCAGGGTGCAGCATCCACAGCTCCGGGCAGCCAGGCCCCACCATTTTGTGAGAGAAGGTGTTCCTCCTAACAACTGATCTAAACCTGCCCTCTTTAGAGTTGAAAGTTGATCCCCTTTGTCCTATCACTACATGTCCTTAGAGAAAATTGCTCTCCCTGTTTTTTGTAAGTACTCTTTAAGTACTGAAAAGCTGCAACCCGGTCTCCTTGGAGTCTTTTCCAGGCTGAACATCTCTGGATGACACCCGTTTTTTTCTTAGTGTCACCTGCACCATTCAGCTTTGTGTTACCTGCAAACTTGCTGAGGTTGCACTGGATCTCACCATGTTATTGATAAAGGCATTAAAGGGCACCAGTGCCAAGATGAGGCCTTGAGGGATACCACTTGTCACTGGTCTCCACCTGGATGTAAGCAATTGACTACAATCCTCTGCTTGTGTCCATCTAGACAATTTCTTACCCACAGAATAATCCACACTTCAAATCCATGTCTCCCCAGTTCAGTGATGACGATGCAGTCACAGGCCTTGCAGAAGTCTATGTAGATCATATCTGTCTGTCATCTGTTTATTGTTGCAGTCACTCCATCATAAAAGGCCACCAGGTGGATCAGACAGGATTTGCCCTTAGTGAAGTCTTTTTGGCTGTCTTGAGTGACTTTCTTGTCTTGCACAGGCATGTGTGTTAGAAAAATATTCCCATTTTCTAAATTTCAGAAAGATTCAAATTTATCTGTGATCTCCTCTAGCTAAACTTGCCTAAGAAACACTAAGTTTAAGAGTGAAGTTGTTTGTTGGTTTGCTTTGTTTTAGGTTTTTTTAAAGTATGTATCATAAACCATAAGAGAAACCGTCAGTAAGTGAAGCATGACTTCTTTTCATCATGAGTCTGCATTTATGACATGATAGTGCAATAACATTAAGCATGGGCCTACTTGCTGACAAACCAAAGTAATTAGATCATGAACTTCTTAGAGGCTGTTCTGCCTGCTTAGAATTTGTATGTATAAGAGAAGGTGAGCCAAATGTTTAAGACTGGTGGAATACCTTTGCATTTAATTGGGAAACCTGAATTTAGATTGCTTATGAAAGAGCCAGTTTGTTTTATTTTCAAACATGCATACAGAAAACTGGTCGCTGCTCAACTGGATCTTTGGAGAGTGAGATAAGACAGAGATGATTTGTTACTGGTCTGTGTGTCTCAAAGGCAGTGACTCAAATCTTCAGCCTGCCTTAATGTGTCTTTCCATGATAGTGCACAGTGTCAACTTCATGGAAAAACAAGAAAGAAAGTAAAATTAACCTGGTAACTTTATCATAGTAGAAAGTAGTTTTGTTGCACTGTGAAATGATGATAATCTGTGAAAAAACAGATTATCAGGAATTCATTGGCAAATTGACTGGCGTTTGAGGTTAGCCCTGTTTCCTACAAAAAAGTAGTAACTGAGATGAGTTTCCAAAAATGAGGACCCAGAAAGCCCTCTTTTTCCATATCCACTGAAATCCCAGATTCTTAACATGGAACGTATTTTAGCCTCATTTTGGTCCAATGAATCTCACAATTCTAGATAAAATGGAACAGATGCAATAAGGGATTTTAAATATCTCTTCTTCAACAGTATTTCCTAGTTTAGTAGATACATATATCTCCATCTCCAATAAAAACCACACCTATCTCCAAAAGGCACAGAAGGACAGTGGATAGTCTTCTGCATCCTTGAGTGTATTCTCAAAGAACATAACCTTGAATGTATAAACAAAGAACCTTGAAGGACAGTCTTAATGCTTTTCAACAGCTGGGTCTTGAAAGAAGAGCTAGAAGCTAGAGGAGAGCTAGAGCTAGAGCTCTAGAAGAGCTGTGTTTGACTTAGATGGTGATCTGCTGAGACTGTGAATCCTAAATGGAGCAAAAGTTTACAGAGAATTGCTTTATGGATGTTGAGAATCATAAGCTCAGATCGTGAGCTCCATTTTTTTAGGAACTGAGATTTTCAGGAAAAATCGTGGTTCTTTGTCTGAACATGATAGAATACAGCTATAGTGTAGGAATGGTTTTATTTCTTCAAATACAGCTAAACGTTTTTGCATACTTTTATTGTAAGCTTGATTAAAAGTTCTGGATGCAATCCTGTAGAATATGCTCTGGGATGACCCTGCTTGAGCAAGGAGGTTGGACAAGGTGACTCACTGTGGTCTTTTCCAGTGTGACCCACTCTGTGATTCTGTGATTTTTGACTTCAGGTGAACACACCATTTTTACAACTAATGTATCCAAGTTTGGTGGGTTTTTTTGTTTAGAGAGCACAAACACTGTGTATATTTCTCTACTGAAATATATATTTTTTAATATTTTAAAATACTTTTAATTATTTTAATATCTTTCAATGAAATACAAGTATTGATGTTTGTCTGTCCATTGGGGAGGAGATCGCTGCAGGTAATCAAACTCTCCACTTGATGTCACTGTCGCACACGCAAAAGCTGACTCGACACTTCCCTTTTGTGAGGGTTCTGTAGAGCTTTCCACCATAGCTTCATAAATTCTGCAACATTTCGGAATGACCAGGAAGCCTTGGGCTGTAACGTCTGAAAACATAAACTTACCTGAGCTCCGAGATACATCTTGAGCCACTTTCAGGTGTTTCTTGACACTTGCTTTTTACATTAAAAAGGAGCAGTGATGAGGTACATATATATTTACAGAGTCAGGAAGTATATATGTGCTTTAAAATTTCTTAATGCATCACCCTCTTCGCTCATAACTACATTTTATGAGGAGGATCTAGCAAAAGTAATATAACAATGAAAAATAATTACATTATCATGTGACCAATATGCAGGAAAGTGCTGAAGCAGTCTAGTTCACAAACTGATGGAGCTTATGCATGTCCTCTATTTCTTTGTGATTTACCATTGCATAATGCATACACATCTGTCCTTGTTATGTGACAGCTGGCAGTCACTTACAGTCATGACTGAGGTTCTCAGAAGTCACTTCAGACTTTCTCCATCAGCTGGCAAACAGTGCTTTGGAGTGTTCAAAGGTTTTGTGACTCCATTTGAGAAGATCTACGTGCAGTGTTCTTCACTTGATGTTCTCCTTTGTGTACCAGGTTTTGAGCCTGGTGTTTTTTATCTCTTCAATTCATCCAAGTTCTATTTTCCACACACCCCCTGTTGAAGAATAGAGACTTACAGTTTGAATGGACTTTGTCCGCTTTTTCACAGCATTCACATTCACATAACAGCAAAAGATTAAGCAATTATAATGCAAGATGCTTGAGAAATGCCAGCCTCAGAAGTCAAACCTGATGTATTTTGTCGACCTCTGTTTTAGAATCTATCCTCTTCTAACTATTTCCTCCAAATTGTAGCCATACTTACACCACTGTTTTGCTGTAATACCAGAACAGTGTTGTACTGAATAGAAAATATCTCAGGGGACTCCAAAGGAAGGCCTCTGTATTTCCTATATTTGTATTTATTTTCTCATATAAATACGAACTGTAGGAATCTTTCTCATACAGTTTCAGAGGCATAATGAAGCCAGGAAAGGAGCTGTAACTGGTAACATGTTACGCTTCTACAAGCACTGATTTTAAGTGGTCCCACTGAAATCATGGTCCTGTTTTCTTTGGCACTGTCTAAAGTTAGAACCAACTGAAACTAACAGGACAGGATCAAATATATTGCCTCTTTCATCTGAACACCAGATCATAATTAACAAGGCATTTAGCAGAACTGATTGAAACAAGGCACATGCCTTAAAATGGACAAGTTCCAAGTGTCATTTGCAATAGACTCGTTAATCCAGACCTGAATCAAAGAAATACAATCTTGTATACCTTTCTTCCCTTCTGTTCCATCAAGAAGAGTTTGCATAGTGACCCAGGGGGAGGCAGAATGAAATTCAGCTGGACAGAGGCATCTAGGGTAGGACCCGTCACTGAAATCACTCATCTGTCAGTATTCGAACTGTGTAATAAACACACCTGAGTAGTTTTAATCAGCAAAGGAGAGTGTGAGTTTTTTGTATAATCGGAACCAATACACCTTGATCTTAAAGAACACTAAGCTTGGGAGGGTTTTAATATGGTAGTATCTCCAAGACATGAGCCATTTAGGTCTGTAACTGTAAAACTAATGTCTCTGATAAAATACTGATCACCTTGATTTAGTGATTAGTGAGAGTAATCAGCTTCCTACAGCCATCCTGGAAAGAATGTGATTTGTTATGTCTGTCCTCAAGCAAAAGCAGCACAAAAATCAGGAAACTGATGTATTAAACAAATAACATGGAAGCTTTTGGCTCTTCATTGCAAAGAATTTTCTAACAGAGTCCAGGGAACGGTAAGATTTTGATTGTTTAAATACATTAAATCAGTGTTGAAAAATGGGGTTAGAAACAGATTTAATGGTTTTACTTAAAGGTGTTGTATTTGTATGTAGATAGTGAGAACCTTTTTAAGTAATCACAGACTGGTTTTTAAGTCCCAGAATCAACACAAAACAGTTCAGTTTAATCTTTTTTGTTGTTTCAGTGTTCCTAAATCCTAAACTAATCCTAGACAATTAATTCTACAGTAATTACAAAAGAGTGAGATACAACATCCACCTGATTAAAAAGAGCTAATTTATTTTAAAAAGGCTTATGAGATTGATTTCTTTCTAGCAAATTGCTTTATTGATTTTTATCATCAAAAATTCATATAGATTAGCAAATAGTGTATGTTATACAAGTTTTCTGCTTCCTTCATGTTGTAGGAAGAACAAATGTAAAATGCAAAATTAGATGACTGGATTTATATGTCAGCAAACCATGACAATTATAATGGTATGTGACTCCATGTAATTCTCTTTGAAGTAGCAGTAAAAATATTCCAAAATATTATTAACTAGAAGTCCTTTGGAAACTGATTTGTCAGTAACTTTGGTACTTATAAAAAATAACTTGAAAATGTGCAGAAAACATATACATGAGCTGTGGTTTCCTAAACCATTAACTTGCATCAAGTTTATAAAAATTTTGGCAAGTTTTAATTTGAATGAAATATACTGAAGATGCTAATTTGTACATTTATGTCAAAATAAAAGCTCTGAAGAAACACACAGAATAACAATTATTCTGAGTTGGAAGAGACCCACGTGGATCATCAAGTCCATTGGAATTTTGTAGAATTATAGAATATTTGGATTCGAAGAGTCTTTGAAGGTCACTTAATTCCAACCCCACTGCCATGGGCAGGGATACCACTCACTAGACCAGGGCACCTTGGAAACTTCCAGGGGTGGGACATCCACAGCTTCTCTGGAAAACCTGTTCCAGTGTCTTACCATCCTCAAAGTGGAGAATTTCTTCGTAATGTCTAATGTAAACCTACTCTCTTTCAGTTTGAAGTCATTCCGCCTTATCCTGTCAGTACAGGCCCTTGTCAAAAGTCTCTCTCCAGGTCCCTTTTAGGCACTGGAAAGTGTTCCAAGATCTCACTAGAATCTTCTCCAGGCTGAACAACCACAAATCTCTCAGCATATTTTCAATGTATGACTTCAACTCTTTGATGTTAATAGAAATCATCCAAAAAGACACACAGTCTTAAGTGGAGTGAAATACATTGGAGTCTTCCAAATTTTTTTTGTGGTACGAATTTCAGATTATATCAATGTATTTATAAGGTGAAATTAAGTAAAATTAATGCAGTTAAAGACAACTTTTCATGGTTCTATCATGAAAAAGAAATATAAATGCCAAGTAAGATAAAATTGCAGGGGGAAAAAGGATATTATTATCACTTTTTTTGACTGACTACATCTTTAATCCTGGTGTATGTTAATATATATCAATATTGACAAATTCCATTCTGCTATAGCTCAGAAATGTCATCAAAAATCCTTTCAACTGAAAAATTTAGACCTTTTCCTCTCAAAAAAAGCAACTTTGTTTTAGAAGTTGAATCTTCAAACAAAATGTTAAATGAAAATGTTGAAAGGATGCTAATTGCATTAAATTTAATATTCTATTATCATTATTATTATTATTTATATTTATTTTGCCTAACAAATAATAAGTTAAAATATCAGAATATCATGCTTGATTAAACAACACTGAAGCCTTCTGACTTTCTTGTATATACGATTATTAGGTAGGGACATATTAATTCAATTCCAATTTGCTACAATCATTGTCATTCAATACCATTAACTTTGATCATTTCTGTAGAAGATATCCTTTTAGAGTGTTCATCTTATTTAAATTTAACCCTTTAAATGTGATGTAATGTGATGTACTATAGCTTTATTAATCATTAAAAAAATCAAGTGGAGAATATACATAACTGTTTCAATTATATACATAACTGGCCATATTATATCTTGGCTAGAAAGTGATCAGTTTGCTTTATAACCCTTAGAGGGCTCCATTGCAATGTAAGACTGGAAAACAGACTAATTTTGTCATCTTAACATATTCTGGCATCTACTTTAATTTAATTTAGACCTTATACTAACTCTGTTTAAATGGGTTTAACTGTGTACAGGGACTTCCAAGCTGGCTAAAAGGTCTAATGACGTAGATTTAGGATTGTGAGATGAAAGAGAACGCCTACAATGCTGTTACGTGTAATTTCACTGGAATTAGTTTCAAAAATGTGAGAAGATTCTCAGTTTCCAAATTTCAAAAACATGAGGACTCATCTAAAAGCAGACAAGTGTAGCATGACTTAATAATTTCTCATGATTTTGTGAATGCTTCACTGTCCGTTCAGAATGTCTGTGTGTAAATTGCAGCATTGCAGTAATTTGCTCTTTAAAAGGTTGAATGAGGTAGAGTGTTGTCTCCAAATAACAAATCTCCTATGGACAAATAAGCATAAGAATAATTTCTTTTTTGTGTGTGTGTTCCAGGGGATTCAGGTGTGACATGTGACTCAGTTCCTTTCTAGAGGCACAAAACCAGCTAAGACTAACAGCAGCTCTAGCAAAGGGCTAGCACCACAAATAAGAAGTGCTTGATATGAAAGAGAAGAAAGAGCATGGATGTGGTAACTTTCATCCATGTTTCAGCTGTCTAGAAGATGCTCTTTTAAAGGCCAAAGTGGAGGCTTCTACAGTAATGAACATCAGAGACCTTGTGGACAATTGCAACTTCTCAGACTGCTCCTGTAGGATGACATGCTCAGCAAATGGGAAGAGGTTTGAAATTAAACTCCTGGACAAAAACAAATCTGGCATGTATAGAAACAGATATGGGGGAAACGAGGCATTGAAGTTAAATGTGCTTTTGTTTGTTTAAAGAAAATATTTTTTTATTAAATCTAATATTTGGAAGGAATTGTTGAGAACAACCAAGCCAATAATCAGAGGAAAAAAATTCATGGAAGAAAAAAGCATGACAAGGTGAAATTTTTTGTGGTAGTGGTGGATACAGGAGAGCAGCCATCTGGGACAAGGAAAGGAGAAAACAGCTATGTGAAGAAAAATAGAAATGAACAGCAAAGTTAAAAGAAGTGTTTCTTACAGCCTGCAAGCTTTCTCAGGGAAAAGATAGCATATTCCTTGCATAAAAATCCTCCACAAGAGCTCTTGTGAGAGGGATCCAAATTATGTTGTGCCTGTAAGCTGGAAAGTCTTCTAAACCCATCAAATCATGACTATGAAAACTCTTTTTCAGAAATAGCAAGCAAATACTTAATAAATAGGTCAGTGCTGAGAGTTAAAAGCCACTAAACCTCATGCACTGCCTCCAGCACTCTGCTGAAGAGGAAGACTGATCACAAGATACTATTCCTCGTTCCTTTATTATTTGGATTAGGGTATGCTAACAAGTCAAAGTTCTTCCCTCATTTCAGTTCATCTAGATCATGAAGATATTACCCATGACCATTTTAGCACACAAATCTGGCACTCTTGTCTTTGCTAGGATCAATACGTTGCTGTGCATTTTCATATTCACCTGATTTGAGCTCACCAAAACAAAACATCTGCCAACATGGTCTCTTCCTCAATTGCCTTTCCTTACCATAGGAACGGGAAGTCCTGTCTTGCTCCATCCAGAAGGTTTCTTTCAACAAGCCATGCTCTAATTACTACAGGAGTCTATCAGGAGACTACTTCAGAAGGCCTCTGGTTGACCCTGTACCATGGAGAATGTGAAATGATTTCCCAATAAAAAAAGGAGAAGCTGCCCACCGTGCTAATATTGTCTCATAGTCTTGGTGATAATGGATTTGATGAACAAAAAATATTTTTATGAATATTAATTTGCATTCTTGAAGATATTCCTTTTCCAAGTGAAGAGAAAAAGAAAATGGATATCTTGGAAAGAATGGGATGTTAAGGGTGTTAAACCAAAATTGTATGTCATTTTAATTAAAAGTATTTCTCTAATACTCATAAAACTCCTATCTAAAATACAAAAAATGTTTTAAAAGTTAAATTAATTAATGACTGTTGTGGTAGTAGGGATAGAATAGTTTAAGATAAAAAATATGTATAGGATGTATTAAAGTTCCAGCAAATTTAAAAGAAAGAGGCAGGAAGGAAGGAAAATTATTGTATGAATCATACTCCCTTGGGTAACAGTGTCAGCAGACTTGAAATCATCATGTTGCATAGGACAAACAGATGAGCAAATTGATGAGTAACTGACAAAAACTTTTTTTTTCTTGAACACTGAACTGGCAAACAGCTCTTTTTATATAATAAAGATGTGAGGTAATCACTAAGATCTTTCTGAAAGTCAGAGCTATAAAGAAGGATATAAAGGAGCAGATGCTGTGTTATGATAATGCCCTAACAAATGGCTGCAGTAGCAGCCATGCTACTGCAAAAAGCTTCCGCACAGACCTGTTTAATCACAGGGGATAGACTTTGCTCTTGCTATTTTAAAGCATGTATTTATGGCGTGATGTATCCCATTAGGCTTATTTTTGCTCTATATACACTGTAGCTCAAATTCCTTAACCAGGAAGGTTTGAATTTAAGCTGATCTCTGAGTGTGTCCAGACTTGTTCCTCTGCTGGACAGTTGGAAAGGCAGCACATAAGAAATTTGGATAATCAATGAGTATAGGCAGTCCCTAGGCTGACAGTATAGACCAGTATTTTTTAAAAAACTCTAAAACTTCCTTTTTTAGTATCTGTCTCTGTGATCTCTCAAGTTAAGATTTTAGTTCTTTCTTGGTTAGGCAGGGAGGTAATGGATCTGATGTATTTCACTCTGCGAGTCTGTATTGATTGCCCCTACATTAAAGTGATGCCAGCAATTCCTGTCCTCAAGCAGCACTTCAGTTAACCCTGGAAAATCTCTGCACAGAACTAGCAGTAAGTTATTAGAACAAAATTATAATACTAATATGAAAAAATAACCATATACAGAAATAATTTGCCAAAGCATTAGCAGAGAGATACCTACAAGGAACAGCATGGGCTCCGAGCAGAAACAGAAGACTGTAGACACTAGAGGGGAGCCGATAGGAATATTCCCTTTTTTTCCTCTTACTTTTCTGAAAACTTAGTATTTTCCTCTCAAATGAGACTCACAGCTTGAAAATAGATAAGCTCTGCTCTATAAGATTTCACAACATCTCATGTCTCCTAAGCATTTCACATTATGCAATGTATGAACTTCGGTTATGATTCCCTAAACCGTAGTTTAAGAGCAAAAGATAAAAGGTTCCCAGAAAGTGTGTGAGAGCAGTTGTAGCCTCTCTGCAATGTGATAGTAAGCTCTTCCTGATTGGGATGGAAGTACAAATAGTAAGGTATGAGGAAGACAGAAAAAAAATCTTATCTGTGAGGCTAATATTAAAAAATAATAATCATAATCATAATATACAAAATTATAATTGGTAACAAAATTAGACCTCTTGGGCACAAATGAGGGCCACAGAAATGATCAGAGGTTTGGAGCACCTCTGTAGTGCCCCTGCCCACTCAGTGATTTTATGGAAGATCATTCGATAGACTCTGGGCAGTGAACAGGAGAAACAACAAAAATTCTCAGGAGCTCCAGTAACAAATCAGTCATTAATCCAGAGAGGGTTAATATCTTTTTCACTATTACCATTTCTGAAGGCCAGCTTTACTTTCTTACAGTGGAAACCTTTCAACAGGTCTAGTTTACACCAGAAAACCTTTCAACAAATCTGGTGGGCTCAGGCCATCTGAGAGGAGGAAGATTTTAGCAGTGGGGAGCAGTAGAGATCAGGTGCATCACAGGTTACCATGATCTTCTGCTAGAGATTTTGAATTCAACCAAAAATCAGTTATCATTTTTGTGGCACTCTGGCTGTCATCCCTGAGGGAAAACCTCCTCACCGCCTCCCACAGTGTAATTCTGTGTGGAGAAACCAAATTTATCATTAAAATTTACTCTGGGTGGTGTGCAGGAGAAACAAAAATTCTCAGAAAGTTCAATAGTAATGGGGAGCATGATTGTGAGGCATTTGGATGATAAAGAACTCATCTTTGTTTATACAGATTCCTATGCAGTTCTTAAGGAGTGTACTGAGTGGCTCGCTTTATGGGAACAGAACCAAGACTCTGTTTATCCGTGTTTGTACTTTAGGACAGTGGTTGTGACTTGGGCTTTCTGTAGATATTCCCAGAGCAGGAAACTCCACCTTCTTCCAGGGCTGACAGTTCTGGTTCTGCCTTCAGCATCCAAGCAAACGGAGAGGAGAGTCTCATTGAAGCAAAGAAAGAAATCAAGTAAGCGCACATACTGCTTTTTCCTCTTGACTTTGAGTCCATCTCAGGATTTTATGCCCTGTCACCCTACTTTTCCGGCAGAAATTTTTATCTCTTTCCCTTATTAGAGTTCAGGGTTATCTACTTCATTTATGAATAAACTTGTTATACACTGCAGACAGCACCTTGTCTATACAATACTATCATTACTCAATATTACAATTCTGCTTGTCTTTTCACTGTGTAGATTATGTTTCTTTATTTTTCAGAAAGATAAAAAATTGATTTATAGAGATAGGTTATGATATTTTTGTACTCAGAACTAATAGAAAGGAATACTTAATAAAATAAAAGCTCTGTTGCTTAAGACCAAATCCATTCAAATGCTGTGTCACTATCGTGAATAGCAGTTTTTTTGTGAAGATTATAAGAATGAAAAATAATATGTCCCAGCATCCCACCACATATCACCTGGTGAATTTTGCTGTGGGACATCCTGATAAGAACACAGCTGTTAAATAATCTTTCATATACTTTCTTTCCCCATACAAATGCCATTATTTCAGTGAATGCTTCAGGGCAAATTCAATCATATGTTCTTCTTGGGGCTAATTTTCAAGGCTATTCACTAACCTCTGTGAGATGCAGAAAAGCTATAGTCCACATTTTCTTTGGAAGATGAACTGAACCCAGTGGGTATTTCTAGCCTAAGCCAACCTGCTGAAAGGCATGGGATCAAGTCCAAACTTAATGAACTGGGGTTTTTAACTCATTAAAAATTTTAGTAGCGATAATGCTAATTTGGTTGAAATTTTTCAGCATTTTCCAAGCTTTTAATGATTCCAGGTCAACTCTGAAAGCAAAATATATAAATAATGTGATATTGATACCATCTTCCAAATAACTGGACTAGCTGGTCCCTGTTTAAAATGATAGGAGGATGCCAATCTGACTTGCTACCTTTAAGTTTTACAAATTCTATAGGAATGAATAATGTGTCTATTTTTTTGTCCTCTTAAGTAGGGGTAAATGTTTGGGGTTTTTGTGGGTTTTTTATGTATATGTTAACAATTTTGGAACTGATATTTTGGGGATTTTTTTGGTTTGGGTAGAGTTGGATTGGTTTTTAGGAATAAACTCTTTTGAGTAATATTTTTGTTGGTAAAGTTTTCCCAAGTCTAAGCTGAAACTGCTGACCATGATGATCAGACAGAAAGAGATAGCTGGAACCTCTTGATAAACCACAGCTTAAGGAATGGGAACCTCATTTAGAAAGTTACATAACTAGACTCAATCACAGTTCTGGACTGAATAAGACATGAGCTTGAGATTCACCACAGGGGAGTGCACTCAACAACCTCTTGGATCTTCTTGGGCAGCCTGTTCCTTCTATCTCCTGTCAAGGGCCCAGGAGAAGAGCTCAGTTATTAGACAGGGAAAACCCTGGTCCAAAGTCCAACCTGCAGGGACAAGGTGCACCTTCAGTCATGCCTCTTGGATCTCTCCAGCCTTGGTGAACAGTCTAGACATCAAAACACTCTGGAATGAGGATGTCTATTGTATTTTGTCTTGCCTGTAAATGTTAGTAATACATATTTTGGAAATGCTTTAAGGAACACTTGATTAAATCTTTACTCATTCTTTAAGTATCATACTGTAAATAGATGGGCAGTTTTTTAATTGGATTACTAAAGAAACAGAAAGAGAAATCACTGAGAAATGTGCTTAAAAATTAGTAACATTAGTTTATATGTTCATAATATTTAGGCTAAAAGCAAGAAATCTTTGAAACAAGGTGTCAAAAGATAGAGTAGCAACAATTCAGGGTTAAAGCTATGTTATTTCTTCAAAAGATTGCTGTACAATTCTACAGAAAAGAATTTTGTGCTGTAAAATGCTTGAGTGTTTGCATATTTTTTTTGAAAAATAATCTTCTTTCTTTCCTGATTATAATTATTCTTGTACATGGGAAATTCTAATGTAATGAATGTTACTCTGTACGATAAAAATAACTGCATGCATATGGCAAGGAAGGACTATTGCTAATCTTTTTGTAACAGCTTAAATGATCATTATTCTTGCATTTGTTGATAGGTTTTTCCTGCTTAAGTGCTGAAAACATTTTAGTAGTGTATGGTGGCTTTTCTCCAGGTTTACATAATATTGTTTTCTTGTTGCAACAGGGAAAATTTACATTAAACTTCATATATAGTAATTGACATTCGTAGTGCATGTGGGATTGATTACTTTAACACATGAGAAAGCTGAAACCTTAAAATAGAGAATAGTCCAACACCTTATTTTCTCAGTGCTATTAAATGCTTCACTGTTGGTCAGTTTCAATGTTTTTAATACTTGATTTTTCGCTGTGAGAATAGCAAAAAAGTTGTGTATAAAGTCTCAATGCACAGGTGTTTCTGAATGTCCGTCAATGCTGTATGTATTGCTGTGTTGTTGTTTCATTTGTGTCAGTCCCACTGTGAAATTTTGCCTGAAGCTCTGGCAAAATTATGTCTGAAGTTAGCCAGATCATTTTTCTGGGGAAAAAAAGAAGAAAAGGTGGATTGGGATTTTCTGTAGTATTTTGATTTTTAGAATAGCACAAACTTTAATGTTGTTTCCAAAAACTTGAAAGCAAAACTTTATAGTATACATCAAAAATTGTAAAATTAACATGAGAATATTTTTTCCCCCAATCCGAGAGCTTCTGCTAACATTACCTTAAAAGTTCACATTTCCTTTAACTATAAAAAGTGTAGAGCAGTTAAGCTCACAATTTTTAGGTCAAAGTTATGCCTGAAAGTGTCTTAAAGTTTGAGGGCAAAACCTGAGAGAGACTTTAGATGTGCTCCTCAGGAGGGGCATTGCTTAAGCACTGAAGGGAGCACCAACCTCAGTAAAACATAAGATTTGCCCCATTTGTTCTCTGACTATATATGCATTTCCTGTGTGTGTGTGTCCCAGTCTCACTCCATCCACAAAATTCTGACTATAAAATGCAGGCAGCTCTGAATTACCTCTGGTAATAACTCATATTTTGGGGTTTTTTTTTGAAAATTGAAAGGAATCAGATAACAAAATTATAGACAAGTAGTTAACTAAAGTCTCACATTGTCGTGTTAGAAAAACAAATGTTTGAAATGTGATGACAGAGAAGGTCACAGCCACACTATTAAATACAGCACCATCGAAGGCAGGGTGAGTAAGTGTCATTTCTCAGTGTCCTCTAAGTGGGTGCAGCATAGAAGGAGTTATCTTCATGTCCTATCAGAAACTGCTCTTGATCTTCCTGTTGGCTGGGAAGAGAAGTTGCACACCCACAGTGTATGAATTCCTGGTGGGCAGTAAGTGCTGGAAAACTACAAGTAGAAAAGGAGTGCTGTATCTCACCACAGCCAATATGCTGTTCATCCTCGCATAAGGGAGATGTGAAAATGACTGGTGGGCTGCCTGGATAATATTTCTGTGCAATTGATTGTGCTTTATTTGCCACAAATTTTGTTACGTCCTAAAGCTTTTCTCTTGTACAGGACTTTGCTTTCCCTGACCTTAAGAACATTTCAGGAGGATTAGTAAAGGTTACTACATTTTATACAGAGAGGCAACATATACAAAGTTTAGAGATGTCTCTAAGGGGGAGAGAGAGAGAGATGCTTTTCTCAGTCAGCAGACAGCTGTTGCTCACCACCTGCAGGTGACCATTAGCATGGGAAGCAAAGGGTCACTTACTCTTTTCCCTAAAGCATGAATTAACATTAGATCTATATTGGAGCAAGAAAACACACTACACTATGTAGTTAAATGAATTCTAAGTCACTGAAAAAATATATTACAAAGATGTTAAACATGGCTGCAAAAAAGCTTCATCTGAATTACTTTGCTGATTAGTCATTAGTGGTAAGATAGTTACAACTGTAAATTTAAACATCATTGTTTAATTAAATATATATCTCTTACACTTGACGTTTTTATATTTAATACATAAATCTTAAAGTTTAATAAGCAATTAAATATGCAGTTTAGATTTTGACTTGTTTATTCTTTAAGAATTGAAAGTGTTAACTTTAAGTGTTTATTCACTGAATTTAATTTTATTTGCACTTCTATTGGAGAACCATTTTGTCATATTAAGTTTCATTTCATGGAGAAATCTTCATTAGAATGGTGTTGTAAATACCTCATTTATATTCAGCATTTACAATTTTGCCTTTCTGCCAAAATCAACTTTAACTGTAAAGTAAAACCAGGCTCTTTGCACAAGACACTTGCTCCAAGGTTACCATTTTTGGATAGTCTAAACACTGTTTCACATCTAATACTATGAAAGCCTCTACAAAATATTATTTCTTTGTTATGCAACCTTTTGGCTGCAAGGTCTGAAAACTTTCTAGGAAATTTTAAAATTAATCACCTAGCAACAAAAACCACACTTCTGTTAGTGCAACTAAGAACAACTTTGATGCAGAAAAAAGCAACTAAAATTTTTGTATTTCTACTCTCTCCTTTTGTTGTTGTTGTTGGCGATTTTTTTATTTTAAAAAGCCATGATTCTTCTGAGGGGTCTGAAGTATATCTTCTATTTTATTACCAGCAGAGGTGAAAAATTAGGGAAACATTTAAAATATGAATGTTGGGAAACAAAAGGGAGCATTTCCCTGACTTCTGTTTTTTTCTAATGAAGCCTTGCTTTTTGCAATTTATTGGTAATGCCTCTTTTTAATTATAACATATCCTTGTTTTCATTTACAGAAGCTAATTTATTTCATAATGTTGCTTCTTACTTGTATACTCTCACCTGTTGTCTCCTGATAGTATGAAAAAGTTCTAGTTTTCTCACTATTTCATGGTCAAACTCTGCTCTTTTAGAAACTGTACACTCCTGATGTCTTATACTCTACTATTATTGCACTGAGCATGCTATTATTTCTTGTACAGACCAGTCTTACTGGGAAGAATACAAATATGCTGGAATCTGAAATTCATTATAATCCTGCAAGGAAGCAAAAATTCACTGCTCACCTCACTGAAGAGGGAGGAGGAAAAAAATCTTGTCGTTCTTCCTCTGTTGGTTCTGCTTTTTAATTCATCCATGTCTCTTCTTGATCAGTTCTATTTTATTTTTTGAGGGTGAATTGCCATGTCATATCTTGCTGATTTGAACATCTGGACTTCTGCTTATGGCATCTACTAGAGCTTCAAAAAGTGCAACGAGATTTCAACAATTCTCACAATATAGTAGGAATCAGCTGAAGGTTTGTAATTACACAGACTGTCTAAGTGAAAGCAAAACATGCCAAGTCGGAACAATGTGAACTGTACAGGCAAACTGAGCTAATTTGAGCTAATTTAATTCACAGCATTATCAGTAATACCACTGGACAAACAGGCAATCTCTCTCTTCATGTGGAGAATTAGAGCATGTAAGAGTTCATGCAAGTTACAAACACTTTCTGCCTGCACCTTGGACTATCCTGAGGTGCTGTTCTGGAGGAATGAGCACTTTTAAAAAAAGTGTTTTCAGAGACATGGCCAGTGCAGTAAGTGAATGAACCATTAATAATGTTGCAATCTGTGCCTAACAAAACCATTTCCTCTAGAAACTGGAGTCACTAGAGGGTAATCAAATCATTCTTGCAGGTGCTAAATCTGTGGAAGTGACACCTCGACTGAGGTCCAGGGGATAGCACACCTTAGTCACTTCTGGTTAACAAGCCAGAAAAGCAGACAGGCCACAGTGCATGCTGAGAGACAGCCCCTATCAGGAGACGCCGACACACTTCCTTTCCAAAAAAATGTGAAAAGCTGCTGGACTGGAATTATTAAGTGTCTATATGGCTGTAAACTACAGCTTATAATTTATGTGTTGATCTCATTTTTTTCTTCAGAAATTTTAGCTGTAGCATTTTCTTTTTTTTTCCTTCAGAAGATCTGGCTGATCGTTAGTTAACCATGGCACTGTCCCTGGGCAAAAGTAAAGCTTTACCTTTTTAAATCAGTTAATTCATGCTCAGATACACTGCAAAATACATTTCAAAGAGATTTTGGAGGTTAGAAACAGGTTGTTCCAGGCACACGCCTTCACAGAGTATTTGTTAAAAATTAATTTTCTAAGGTTTTTCCATAGGCCGTTGCTCATCTCTCAAGATGCCTGGTTGCAGAAGGAAAGAGGAAGATAAAAATTTTAAATTATTTTCTATTAAGAAAGCTTTATCAGAAAATTATCAACTGCTTCTAGCAGACTCCGGGGATACTGATTTGAGTGAGACAATCCATGTGCAATTCAGTATGTAGTTCCAAGAACATTGTGTCAATCCCCTGCTGGACACAGCCAGGTGAGCAAACAGTGAAGTCATTAAAAAAAGAAAAGAGCCTTGGATAATAATAAAAAAAAGGCAAGTTCAAGAGAACCATGCCCTTCATTGGTGTAGATTTTCAGTACACAGAGACTGAGTAGGATGAGCAGTTGAAGAATAAGTCCTTAGTGAAGAAAAAAGGCTTATTGCTTATTGGCTACATATCTCAAAGTGTGTGAGCTGAGGAGGCAGTAAATAGCCAATAAAAAATAACAGCACACCAGGACACAGTGCTATGACAAGACTGCCAAATTTCATTGCACGCATGAGAGTGTGATTGCAATCAGAGCAGCTCTGACAGCCCACCACGTGGCATCTGTAGCCCCTGACCTCAGGTAACACAGGTCAGCTGCATGTCGCTCTACCTTCCCTTCAGGAACCAAACTCTGTGTACAGGTTATTCGCATGCACCATCTCCAGTGCAAGGCTTGACAGAAAGTTCCTCCTCGCTGTGTGCACCAACAGAGCCAGGATGAGAACCTTGGTCCCAGACTCGGCAGCAGAGGCTGAGGTAGGTGCACGTGGCTCAGAGCTGGCATTGCTGGCTGCTGCAGATGCAGCTGCTGGCTCCGTGCCCCTGGGCTCCTTCCCCTCCATCCACTGGCATGCTCTCACGGGTGGGATTCACTGGCCGTAGGCAAACGACGGCAGGGCTCTCACAGCCCAGTGGGGTGGTGCCTTCACATCACGGTGCTGAAGCTTTGTGATCTGTTCTGATGGGTGTCATTTTTATGAGAGCCGGGTGTGTTGGGTCTAGGGGAAGGGCACAGCCAGCCCTGACACTCCCTGCTGCCATGCCCATGGCTTCCCACAGTCCATGTCCAGCCCACAGGACACCAGCCTGTGTCCCAGCAGCCCCTGTCCCTGCAATTACATGAGGTGTTCAAGAGCTGTGCCCATCCTGCCCTCCACTAATAAACATACCTATTTGTGTGCTTAGCAAGCACACCAAGCACAAAAATACTAGCTTATGTATTTTGGAACAATGGATACTGACAATTATCAAGTAGGCAAATTACTGCTTTTTGCCATCCTAATATGTATGTCCTTCCTTAATTTTACCTAGAATTACAGGAAAATATAGACTGGAAGGGAGCTCTGTGTGTAGTATAGTTCAATCTGCTACTCAGAGCGGGGTTAGATGAAAATTAGGTTCATCTGTACTGAACTTTGTCTAGTTGAGTTTTGAAAGTCTCTAAGGTTGAAGATTTCACTGCTTTCTTAGTGATCTTATTTCAGTTTTCAACCCTCTCATTAGAAGGTTTCTTTTTGAAAGTAATGTAGTAACTGTCACTGTTTTCAGAAAGTAATGAAAATGAAAAAAAAACCCAGTAAATTATTAATTAAAACAAGTATTTCAATTATACATTTTCCCACCGTTTATGTTTTAATATTAAGAAAATCCAGGAATAATAAACAAACAAAATTCCCTAATTAATGTTCTGGATCAGTCTAGAAAACATTTTATTTGACTCCAAAAAAAAGGTGTTGGGTTTTGTTTTTTACTATAAGAAAAAAAAAATAGCCAATATTAAAAATATTATTAAATAAATAATTAAAATGATTCATGCAATAATTTAGGCTATATTGATGGTACTTATGAATTACTTAAAGGAAAATTATGTTGTCTTCTGTGTCCAGGAGTGTATTTTGGGTTGATTAATTTTAACTAAATATTTTGAGAACGATTTTTTGTAAATAGTTTGACTTTCGTTCAGACTTAATGAGCTGCTTAGGGCTCAGCAGAAGCAGGATCGTATTTTCATATTCATTTTACAGTTGTAAGAAACAGTATTAATAAAGAATTGGGACAATTTTAAATAAGAGACTAGAAAATTGCAGACAAAAATGTTCAATAATGGAAGGACTGCACATATATAGAAATTAATAGAATTCAAAATTAACTTGACAAACTGAAAAAAAGTAGTTTTTAAACACTATGATATATGACAAAGTAAATGAAAGATTAACTCAGACAATCTACTTCCGTAGTACAAAATGGAGAACATAAAAGCTGTCAGTTTTGGAAATGAAATATTTTGTGATTATAATGGCCAGTACAGTGGATGTTAACACACTGGTATCATGCTCCAGAGCCACAGGTGGACAGCCTGTAACACATGAAGAGAGTCACAGCCTTACATCACATGTAATCTTCCCTCCTCTTCCAAATTTTCTTGAAGTGCTGACCAAATTTGAAGCTCTGCTCTTCACGAAGGGTAGGGAGGATTTGCTGTGTGAAAGAATGAGAAGTCTGAGCCATGACGTGGAGCTCTTCAGATTTATGAAAGATGCTGAAGAGAGGAAGTGAGTGAGCTGTTTTCCTCTTTGGAGTTAGAAAAGGCTTTAATTACAATAAATTTTAGGTTAGGCTTAGCAAAAAAAATATTGCCTAAAATCTCACCTTCTTACAAAGTGATGTTATTATGGCAATTTTAACCAGATTATTCATTAGGCCCTCTTTTCATCATTATAAAAGACATTTCAGTACTTTAATTTCTTAGACAAAATCTCTTTCTAGGTGTTTTCTGCTAATTTTGGTTGAGATGCCATTTCATTTCTAAGTGGCTGTAAGTACTTTGATTATTCTATTTTTATTAGCAATATGCTATGTGGGACTGTGTAAGTTAACATGTACCATCTACTCTACACAAAGCAGTATAATTTTTAAACTTCAGGATAAAGAAGGATGAAAATATCCCTTTAAAGCTCCCAGTTTAAAAAGTTATTAATTTTCAGCTTCAAGATTCAGATTTATCATGCTTCCAGTTATTTTGAAATCAGAAATATATTGTAAGATATTTATATTGGATTACGCACATACGTATGTGTGGAATTAAGTTCTAGAGAAGTGTGTAATCCACAAGTAATTTCTGAAACATAACTCCTTCTAATGATGACCACAACTAGCTAAAAATTCGCTTAAACTTGTGTGCCTGGGAGTAGTATTGACACATCTACCTATTGTAACTCTCTTTTGGAAAATCTGTAAGATATCAATGTTGTGAAAAATGAGGTAGAGATGACAGTGGGAACTATAAGAATGGATCAGCTACCTTCTAGAGTATTCTGAAGGTCTGTGATGAGAAGAGCCTTTTAACCTATCCTTGAAGGCTCCCCCTCTGCTCACTGTTGTGTGCCATATCTAATCAAGCAATGAGTCAGTGCCATGAGTTTAGTGGAATACTCCACTTGGATATTATGACCGAAATCATTCATCTTCTTTGTTGGGGCATGAGTCACCATAGTCACAGATTGTGGCATCATACAAATTTCTCATTGCTTACTCTTCAAGTCCATTGATTGAATTTGTGATAGAATTGTTATGTTTTGTTAGAGAATTGTACTATACTAAAAGTACTCCGAAGGGGAAAAAAAAAAAAAAACAACCAAACATAATGTAACCTCACTAAAAAAAAAAAAAAAAAACAAAAAACAAAAAAACACAGTAAAAATGTTTCTGAAGTGCATCTGTTTCCTAAAACAAAAACACAATATTCATTGCCAATATGACAAGAACAGTGTTGGAAACATTTGCTTCCAAACAATAGAAAAGGGAAAAAGAAAACAATTCTCTCCATCCTGACCCCATCTCATAGAAGGACTAAAAATCAACACTCTGTCACTGAGAGTATGCAGGGTTGCGAAGAAGTCTGCCAAAAAATCACTCAGTCAAGAGTTTAAGAATACTTCCCTCTCACTAGTGACACTTACAGCAAGTCCATGAATTCAGAGCAAAACATGACAATTATTTTCCGCAGCATCCCAAAAAATACCTAATCCATGGATACTGAGCTGTAACTGGCAGACCTCTTGGCTGCTAAGTGATCAATTTAAAATCACTTTCTTAATCAAGGGAAAGTATTATTAAATTGTTGCAATAATAATAATGTTGCCTGCTATGAGGCCCATATTAATTGACATGTCAAATTAATTAAATGAAACCCACCTACAGCATGCCAAACTGACTTGCTTTCTACAAAAACTTTTTATTATGAAAGAATTTGAAGTTTCACCAGAAACATTTGTTTTCACCTTACATGTACCAGATAAATCCAGAATACATAAGAATAGTTGCTACAGACATAATAAAATAGAGTAGATAATTAGAGCCTAATTGACATAAACTTTTCTCCCTCAAGAAGAGAGAAAACATACTAATTTAGAGAAGAAAGTGAAAATGACATTATCAAAAGTGCTATAAAATGTACAAAGCAAATGAACTGAAAATAGATGAGGGATAGGTTTTTCCATATTTTTTTTCCCATTACGGTCATTCAACAGATTTGTTTGGGGTTTTTGGTTATGGTTGTGGGTTTTTTTGGGCAGTAGGAGACAGTGTCACTGGTACTCAACTGTTCACTCCCAAAAAAATCATGTTGCGTTTGGTAAAAATATGACATACTGCACCTGGAAGAATCCACTGACAAATGAGGCTGTCATGCCCTTCATTTCCCACCCTTTCTTCCGTGACATGAAAGTGGATGATTCCTGGATAGCACTCTGCAGTCCACCAGCTAAAGCTGTCCTCTACTTCCCCACACTCTGGGTGGGATTATATATTCTTCAATGCCCTCTGTGACCATATGGGACTTGGTCTCACTAGTTATTGATATTTGTGAGACTTCCACAGTGGTTAAATGGTTTGTTTACTGGAATTTGATATTGCAGCTCATGAAGAAAATCATTCCAGCTCTGGTTTGGGGGAAGGATTAGCATTTAACATCAGCGGACTAAACTCACTTCTGAACAGCGAATCATTGCTTTTTTTACAAGAATAAGCTTATTTTAATGGGATCATAACAATCTCCAGTTTAATAATTACTCATTCAATTCAAAATGTAATGGTTACATATAATTTGTTGTAGATAAAAAAGAAAAATCTGGAAGGAAATGTAATGATGTAAAATCAATCTCAAGTCTAATTTCCCTCTGAGTTACATCAGTGCAATCAACTGAAATTATTTCTTCAGGGAGCTACTTTCAGTAAAGAGTATCAATAAAGAATGCTTACAGATATTTTATATACCCATAAAAATTGTAAAGAATGTAAATATGAAATATACAGCAACTCTGTTGAAGCTTATACCTACCTCGAGACTACACAGTAACTTTGGGGATAAAAGGGCTAGCTGGCAAAATATAAAACATCTTGAAAAACAGAGATTTTGGCTAAGATACTCCACAAGTGTATTCAAACCTTGCTTCTTTTCTTTAAGTGCCCAGTGGGGTGTCCAACCTGCCACAGAGATGCTGCACCCTTGGTAGAGATAAGTATAAGCAGTTCAAAGGGTAAACCAGACCTGGCAGCAGGAGTTGCTCTGCCCTCCAGGGCAGCAGCTGGGGACTGCAAACCCCTCAGGGTCTCCACTTACTTACTCTTGTTCTGCTGTGCCACAGGCCTTTGTCCAGAAGACATAAAAGTACCTGTTTTACCTCTAAGGAACCCACAAAGGAAATCTGACCCTGATGAAATTAAAGAGATATTTTGCTTTTAACCCCACTGAGCACATTATTTGATTTTTTTTTCACTTAGATTTATACTCATACTTAACGCACAAGACCTTACTGAGCTTCTCAGATCACTGTTACTGTGAAACACTTTCCTCATAGAGCTTTGAGCACAGTATCAAGCTGCATAACCTGCTCTTTCTGTGCCTTTTTACACAACCATAATGGTGTTATATGGGATTTCTGATGTAGTCTGTCATTTTGGTCATAACTTTTATTTTTCCTTCCATTGTTATGGGGACACAGTAGTGTCTATTTTGTTTGTGGTAATATGCATAGCACCCTTAGTGAATAGCAAAGAGACAAAAATATTTGTGACCAAAATTTTCTCTTAATTCTAAAGTTAATTTTATTTTTCCCTTACCTACTCTGTTCTCATATTATCTTTCATTCAGTCAAACTTTACCAACTTACTGCTGTGAGCAAGTGCTAAGTTTTATATTTGGCAAGTGCTAGGACTTTGGAAAAAGAGCACAGCTGGAGTGGATATAATGAAACAGCATTCCTCTGTACCAAAGTTATTTTGATGCTGATGGAAAAATCAAAACATACACAACAATATGGTGTATATTTATACCAGTTTAATGAGGCTCTATTCAAAAATCCAGCTGTGAAAATGTGATTAAGCTATATATGTAGTCTTCCAGTACTAGAAAGTAAATTTTTCATAGTAAAAACTGATTTCTCCACTTTATAGTCTGTATCTTGTCACTTAATCATTTCCTGGAGAACATTCACAAGCATGTAAGCACACTTTGGAGTTTGAATATGCTGCATGGAAAGCATAGCAGCTACTAATAAGCAGCACTTCATCAGTAGGGGGCTGAGCATCCATATAATTCCAGTTCCTGAAATTCTTTGTTTGTTTATTTATTTATTTATTAGCTGGGGGAGGGGAGTACTCAAATTTTCTGTATTCAAATTCTTTTTCTTTCAACAGAAAAACTTTAAAGCTAATACTGAATTACTTCTGTAGGTGGTGCCAGAGATGTTTTGATGGTTTTGCTTGCTTAGATTTGACTGTGTTTTAAATACTTGAAACATTTGACCAGATGTCATATATTATAGTCTTGAATCTCTCCTTGCAGTCTCTGAGTGTTTTTTGTCAGAAAATAAAAAAATTGTTATGCAATCTGGAAAGCAGTGGATGTCATTCATGTTCTCTGCAATGTGGTGGCATAGTGTACCTACAGAAGGAACCTAAATTTTTAAGCAACAGTATGGAATCTTTTCAAAAAGCTTCTAATATTCTAAGTTATCCAATTTTGGGGGTTATGTCAAAATAAAATAGCCATTTCATTATGAATATAACACTTTCATTCATTCCATAGCTCGGGTTTTTTGGGGGAGTTTTTGGGTTTTGATTGTGGGGTTTGGTTGGTTAGGGTTTTTAACAGAGGAAAATGCTTTTCTTTGAATTCACATAGTAAGACACTGAAGGGTCAGGGGATAATGCCTTAAGGACAAGAACATATAAAGTCCGTAGATTTTATTATTATTTGTTTATATTATAACAGAGTTGCTTGGGGCTTCGGGCACTGAGCTAGAAGAGTGACAAAGGATAAGATAGTACCATCACATGATGGACAGGGAAGAGGAGGCAGAGGACTCTGAAAGGAGCCACAGGAATCTGCAAAGGTAGAGAAACCAGTGTCCCGTGTGTTTAAAATGCTACAGGTAGTGGATCTCTCTCATCTAATGAGAGGAATCTGCACTCTGCTGAAAGATCTGAGCTCCTTAAGCTATGCTTAAGAGTAGAGGACATTGTTTTCTAAATAGCTGCACAGCTTCCAGGGGAAGTTTGGAGTGTATCTCCTTTCTTCACTCAGATCCTCATGGAACAAACTATTATTTGATGACTGAGGTCTTCTGTGGAAGAAGAGATGTTAAAATCCCCTCATTGATTTATATATCCAGCCCCTACCCCAGGCAGTTCTGTTATTTTGTAGGATTGGTGCTCAAGTTTCCTACTTGAGAATTGTAGTAATTTTTCACTTAAGAGAGTCATTGCAAAACTAATATATTAAATATCAAGACATGAGAAAAAAAAAAAAAAAAAAAAGCTTATTTAAGGAAGTTCTTACGAGTCACCTAGATAAACAAGACTTATGAAATGTGTAATAGAGCAGGAAAAGTAAAGTATGAGAAAAGAGATGAAATGAAGACAAGAGTCCTTTTTGTAAGCAGAAGGGAAAAAAAAGGGAGTAAGGAATAATGCCATATGTGAAAGAAGCATGTAAACTAAACTTTCTTTACCTGGGAAAGCAGGCTTGTAATTGGAGTTTTCTGGTTTTCCTTTAGAGGTAGGGAAAAAGAAATTCTTAGATTAAGGTTTCCTTTGCACGTTTGAATTAAACACCTTCATTTCCCCAAAACATGTCAGCAGGAACAAAGTCTGATGCTAAGGAGCTTTTTCATCAGGGAATGCCCTCTCTGTCTGAACACAGGATTGAAGTAGCATTTCCTATGGATGCTTGTTGCATATTTACTTTAATATTTCATCATTCACCTGGATATGATTTTGACTGTATTGACTTTGGGGACAGGCAAGGAACACATCAGGCTCTGCAATTTTATATATTTATTGCCTGTAATAGGATGATGAGATGGGAATAAATAATGAATAACCACAGAAATGCTAAACATAGACTACCAAACTGACTGCTTCACAATGGAGCTTTGTCACCCAGAGCATGTAAGTACATTAACAGTTTGTTCTCAGACACATCAGTGGAATAAGATATAAGTGAAAGGAAAGAATTACAGTAACAGCAGTCAAACAAAAGTAAGGAAATAATAATTTGTATGTTTTGCCACTGGAGCACTGACATCAAAGTCTCTGATTCCAATTGTTTCCAAATGAGCAGGTTAGAGTCTTCAGAGAAGAGACAGAAGCTAGTTATGCCATATTTTGTCTCTTCCATGCCATGGTTCAGGAGCAAATGGAAGCAATAGCATTCCTGACACTGTGCTTTACATCAAGTTCATTCCTGTGAACCTGAAATAATTCTGGAATCTGTGGGGTTTTTTTCCAAAGGTAAAACTTTCAATGCAGGACTTCAGCAGACAACTCTGCCTTTACTGTCATTCTCCAGTAAAAAAAGCTGTAACTTCAGTCTCTCATTCCTCCCTTCTCTGATCCAGTAAAACACATTGACAAGATTAAATTATTTTCATCTGTAATTGGTGCCAAATGTAAAATTTAGGCTTACAGGCAGTCTGTCTAACCCCAAAAATCATATGCCCACTAAACCATTTATGTGAGAGAGGATCTCATAAAATCATACAGGCTCATCTCCTTATACCAAGGCTAACACTAAATTGGGGTTACTCAAGACACTGTCCAAGTAAGTATTGAAAATCTCCAAGGATGGAGACTACATAACTTTTCTAAGCAGCCTGTTCCAATGTTTTATTCCAATTTTTTTTAAAAAAGAGGACTTTATGACCTCTATCTCCTTAAACCACAGTTACAAAAACCGCCTTTTCTTCTCACTTCCTATTCACAGTGCACAGGCTTTGACATATAAAATTTGATATGGTGTGAAGGCCATTGATAGAGACACATTTGTTGCCCAAATTCTACATTTAAAAGTTCAGTGTTGATAGCTGTGACTGGAAGAAGACAATCCTTAGGAGTATTTGTCTGTAACCTACTTGAGCAAGAAGGTTAGACCAGATGACCCACTGTGGATCCTTCCAACCTGGCCCATTTAGGGATTTTGGGATTCTGTGATCAAAAGGTCTGCTTCCTGATAGCCCAGAGACCACAGCACAGCTGCCACTGAGAGTCCTGGTAAATGTTGTTGGCTTGGTTTACTGTGCCATGGCACATGCATAGCTCTTCTGTCCTACTTCTGACACACACCCCAGAAGGTCACAGACTGGTCCGTGGCTCCCTGCTGCATCCTCCTCTTACTGAACAGGAGTTGTTACCTGTTCAGGAGAGGAGTTGATGGCTACTCCTTGTTCCACCTGGCCTTGGAGTGGCTAGAATATGCCTTCATCTTCATTTACGTTGGAGGGACTATTAGCCTTTATAATAAAAAAAGAGATTAGTCTATTGCTATTAAATAATATATATTTCACTTCAAATATATATTTCTATTTTCTTCACTTCAAAAATGTATTTCTACTCATTCCATTAGCAATATATAGTACTGTATGTGTGTCTTTTAAGCATATGTGTAAAAAATTCACAAAAGAACAGTGCCAATTCTTCTTGCAAATGATCTTAATGGTTTCATGAGAACCGCACATCCTTTAGTTGTAACATATGTCTCATACACCTATAATGCTGTGAGGTAATTACTTTTACATAAATATATCCAGAGTTAAAACTTGTAGCAACATTAAGCAATGTCATTACTGTGGATGACCTATTAAAAGATACTGTGTAGAGAATGAAATGTCAACATCTTAGTCTACTCTCAGAAGAATGTAAGTGATAATGAGCCTAGTAAATTAGCTTTCTTTATACCAGTTAAATAGTTTGCAAATAGCATCTAAAGCACGACAGTGTGCTGCTACTTTACGTCTTTGCCTTCGCATTTGCTCTGCTGTGATGAGACAAGCCATTGTAATGAGAGTGGTTTGCAGAAAACAGGGAGATGTCTATTTATGAGTTGCATTGTATAATACACACTTTATATTCTGGGTGGTTGTAAGACTTGTGAAGCAATACTGTTCACACGGTTCCCTAAATAATTCTCTGTTGTGATGAGCTGACAGACTTAGTAGAGTGCATTACTTGAAAGAGTAAACATCAAGAAGCCTCCAGGGGTTCTCTCACTTCATTCATTTTGCATTATCCCATTTAGCAATTGTAGTTACATCTCTGCAGCCCCAATAACTGCTCAAGTGAAGTAATGTTATAGTTCTAAAAGACATGAACCTACTGGGCCAGACATAATCATCTTCAAGTTCCAGTGATGGACATGCAGAAATGCTAAAACGTATGTAACAGCAAGGGGATATGAGCTTGCCAAGTAATCAAAACAGACCAAAACTGACTCACTTTCTGATACAAACAGCTAAGACTTGGGATTTTTAAAAACTGCATTCTGTACAAAATTATAAATAATTGCAATTCACATCAACTTACCCTGAAATGGAAGCTTTTCTGGCTTGGGAAAGTTTTCTTTTAAGTTGATAGGGCTTTAAATTTCTAGTTTGTTTATTATTCAGTCACAGTCTGAAAGGGTTCTTTTCTCATGCGCAGCTAGAAACAGAAGAGCAACACTGCATTCAGTATTGGCACCCTCACTGAGGCAGAATCTCTAGAGAGGTTTGTTAAGAGCTGTGAGCCTGTGTGGCTCAAGAGAACTGGAACCAGAGTTCTTTCATCACTGTTGGCCCTGTAACACTTGACTCCACCTCAAAAATCACCATTGCACTTAGAATCAGAACTTCTACAGAAAGAGGAAGCTTATGGAGCTAAGCTCGAAACAGGGCCAAGACAATACATGAAGAGCACTGGATATTTTAAAGGAAGTTTCCATGTGTATAACTTGGGCTTATTTCTGTCTCTTTGTTTCTTTAGCTAAATCAGTTTTATCTGTAGGTTATCACCTGTTCACAAGAATTTTATGTTGGAACCTTTCCTTTTATTCATTGGTGCTTAATCATGCCAAGCTGTCAGGTAAAGAAAGAGTAATCAGAGGAGGTTTGAAAAGGAAATCTGTAATCTTGGTGGAGAAACTGCTTGGAAAAGTCCCTACCGTGGAGAAGGCATATAAATGAGGCAAGGCAGAAGAAAGAATCACTGAGCCTGCAGTGCTGGATAAATAGGCTTTTGCAAAAGTTAGATTCATCTATCTAGACCATCTATCTATCTAGGAGTGTTTAACTCTTTATTTCAGGAAATATCACAAGTCTTTAAGCATAGTTTGAACAACTTAACTTGCTCTAGTTACTCCTCATCTCGTGTTTTCAAATCCACAAATCAGATCCTGAAGCTGTGTCAGGCTGAATTAAGCAATGGATCTGGCCTCACCCAACCTGCTGATCAGCACAGACTCACACATCCCCTGAGCTGGTCACTGCAGCTCTTGGCTGACCAATCATGAGATGAATTTTGTACTCTTTTATTTGTACCTTGCCTTACCCATCTGAGAAAGCACAGATCAAGGTTGAAACTAATGAAGTGAAACTGCACATATCATGACACTTACTTTCATGGATTTAAGCTAGTATATTCACTTCAATTAAATTTATTAGTGACATATTTGTTGATGTATCAATAGTATTGTATAGTTGAAAAAAATAAATTTGTCCTTCTGAGGTTTTGTTAGCAACCTTAAGGGAAACTGCATAGAAAAAAATTAAGTTCTATTAGGAATAAAAACACATCTAAAAGTGGACTTCAGAGACATGCATTCAGAATAAAAACATTTCTTTGGCTCAAACTGAAGTATTGTAACACAGGAAAAGAGTATTTTTGCAATGTTAGATAAAAGCTAGAACACATGCACCTACAGTCTGTGCTTGAAGGATCAAACCCCAGAAATGTCAGCTTTGTTTCAAAGTAGGAGTATGAATGCATTCATGCAGATAAACTCAAGTTCTTTGGCAAAGCCTCTCAGAGCGCTGCTTTAATATGAATAAATAAAAGTAAGTCAAATGCATATTTAGAACCAATGATATCTTGGAAAAAAAATTAAATGAGAGGCAAATATTCTCAATTTTACTCCTATTTGTATGGAACTAGTTAACTGCAAATTTTCTTTCCTTTTAACTTATGTACATAAGTAACTAAATATTTATTTTATTTCATACACTATAGCTCAAACAGTTAGAAAAGGATGCAAATTAAAATACCTTCTTATTCTTTCTAGTCTGTTATATTTAAGTAATAGAGTAAACTGGGGCTACAAAACATGCTTATTTGGGAGATTCTATCCTTTTGGGGGTACTATATTAGAGGAAGATAGATAAAAATACCCTCTAGTAAACCTAAATGATGTTGTCTCTTCTGAATGATGGGTTTTGACAATTTAGAGTCAGTCTTCAACCTATGCAAGGCTTATGATCATAGTAATTGGTTCTTCAAACTCAGAAGGCTACAGAAATATTTATCAAGTTCTGATGATTAATTATTTTTTAAATATTGTGATGAAATAACAAATTGATAATACAGTAGTATAAACCAGGGATCACTTTTGGTATTTTGTAGAAGATTGAGAATTATTACATCATTCACAATATGTCTCAGCAAGATGCCCACACTGCAGGGTACCAAATAGTGGATAATCAGGGAAATCCTTTATCCTTTACTAAACTGATAAAATAATATGAGGAATAGAAGAAGACTACAAAGTGCTGAGTTACTATGGTGATAAAGGTGACATAAGGACTTCTATAGAATGGTAGAAGATATAAAAGCACAGGGAATTTTTCTTATTAAATATGCACTAGTCAAGCTTTCTGCTTTGTGTTAGCTTGCTCACATGCAGTCTCATATATTCCATTTTTTAATGTCCTTTGGGTAATTACTTATTTATTTCATACAAATCATCTAAGTAAACACAGGTTTAATATAACTAGTTACTGAAGTTTATATATCTCTTGGGCTTTTAGTGTTGTCTGATTAGATTAAGGAGAAGAAAAACATACCAAAAAATCCTAGTTTTCTCAAGTTTCCCCTTAACTCCTATAATTAAGTCAGTAATGTGCATATTTAATAACACTTTGCTTTTCTATGCTCTCATATATGCTTGAGTCATATTTCATAGATGTATATTTTCATTAGATTAAAAAAAAAGGGAAAATGTAGATTTTCACTGCATGTATTAAGCTCTTTCTGTTAAGACTGACATAAGAATAACCTGACGCCATATAGGATAAACAAATCTGGCTTTAAATACTAACTCAGATTTGAACATTTATCCTGTATATACAATTGAATTGAATTCATTCTCACAGCCAGCACATCCCAAATTAGAGTGAGGTTGTTCCCGGAGGTTGTGTATATCAGTAGTGGTGTCATAGTGCATATAGAATAAACTGGCTGTCAGAAAACTGGATCATGAAAAGCACATATAACACACTATGGTCACTCATTCTACTGCAGCCTGCAGACTTAGTCAGCAGGCAAATATACTTGATCTGATTTCTCACCCTTCTCCCTCCATCCTGTAAATAAATCAAATGGAGCAATTACTAATTTACCATTAAGAATTCACCTATCATTCTCTCAGACCCTGTTTGATTCTCATTTCTCCTTTCTGCCTTATTTTGCAATCCCAGTTCTGTAGTTTCCTCTGAAATTTTGTGTAACTTTACATTTTCTCTTAGATATTAGTTCTTAGAAATCATTACCACAAGTTTAAAAATTTTCTAAGTGAAAATTTTCAAGCTTTTATTTATGTCGTTAACAGAATATTGCAACATTTTCATCTTTTTTGAAAAATATTTTAAGTAGTATTGCAAAATAAGTTTCTGATCTCCCATATAGACTTAAGTAACTCTCTCTGGTTTAATTTGAAAAGTGTCTATTGCTGTACTGCCAATCAAATGGGTGCTTAGAAGATCCATAAAGTGTTATTATATTAGTAATACATACACTTTAAATGCAAAAATAATATTAAAGTATTTATATAGTTTTTCAACACGCTTAAATATGAAAGGTAAAATAGTGTAATAAACCACTATTGTCTTGGGGTGACTTAATGATGCTGAATTGTATTCCTATTCATCTGTTTAGCCCAGAAATAAGCTCTGGGCTTTAAAAACTAGATCTGAGAGTGAAGGGGGGGAGAAGGAGAAGCGGTGAAATGTCTGAGGCGACTGTGTTCAAAAACACAGAGATAAGAGCTTCAGCTCTGTCTCAGTGTGTTGTCTGCAGCATGGACAGCAGGAGAGAGCTCTCCTTCGCTTTTAGTTAGTTTTTTAGCTAGCTGAGGCAGAGGAGTTCCCCCAACCATGGCTTTTCTTTTTCTTGGAACTGATCAGCCTGCTCTGGACTGAAAACCCAGAAGAACACCGGGAGCTCACACCTGTGGCCCACCAGGGCTGGGAGGCTGCATTTTCCTGCACAGGAGGGACTGATAAGAGACTGAGTGAGCTGAGCTACATCCACGGCAAGGACTTCCTGAATTTGCTATCTTTTCAGAACAATGAGAAGTTCCGTTGTTTAATATTATTCATTTTTTCATGTTTGTGAGTACTTTTCTCATTAAATAAACAGGTTTTTCCACTTTTCTCAAAGGAGGTTTATCTCCCAAACAGATGGGGGGAAGGGTGGCTGAATTTTGTCCTTTAAGGAACATCCCTTTGGAAATTCCCTTCCAAATTTGTCCCAAACCAAGATATACGTAAATACAAGTACAGTCATTAAAATGTTATTTATGATCAATATCCTGATAATTCCATCGTGGTGAAAAAAAGAAAACATAAACACAGGGTTTTGTTCAGTTTGGATTAAGACATTGAAGACAAGCATGTAGATAAAATATTTCTATGTCCTTTGCTTTTTGACAAATTAGCATTATCATAGCTGTTTCAATATTTACTTTTTACAATCAAAACACTGCAAAGAAAAATAGCATGAGAGCTAACTGAAAATTATGTCATTTTATTCCCAAAATATGTATAGAAACCTAATTTTCAGCTAGAGGAACTACAGAATTCATCAAATCCTGTTTCATTAAATTCTCAGCTCAAACCTAGAGTTGCAAAAACCTAATCTATGAAGCTGTAGGTGGGTATATGATTCACAGGATCAGGTCCTAATAAATCAAACTTTCTTTGCACTTAGTTTGGGAACCAGTGCATTGCATCTCTTTACCTTGAGTGAATTTCAATACATCAGGCTTTCAGATGTACCTCAAACACTTGAAAACAAAACACATTTCCTTTTGAAGTTGATGGCAACAGTGTTGTTAAAATATAATCTGTTATTAAGTGGATGGAAAGTAAACGGATGGGTTAAATGACTCATTGGAGGAAGTTTGTCGTTTTGGGGTTTTTGCATGTGCCATAACCTTTTAACAAACAGTTCCACCACTGAGAATTTGTTGGGATAAGCAGTCTAGTTAGCCAGCCAAACTTCAGGCTTCCAGGCACTTATTACCTCTTTCTTTGACTGGACTTTGTTTTGTTTACCAGGTTAAACCTTTTAATATGGATTAGTAGTGAAAGAGAACAAAAGTAAACAAATCATTATGCTCATGAGATTGTGGAGGACAAACACATTCATCATTTAAAGGACACACAACAGGTAAGGCAGCACAGTGTGTGACACATATACAATAGGGAAAAATATTGTTACATTTCACAAGGACACAGTCTCCAACTTCTTGTTAGGATTTTGAAGTAGTAGCATATTAATTTGCTGTTATGTATTTATTAAAGCATGACTTGCTGTCATCTTGCCCTCAGTTAGAATTATCTTTCAAATATTCACCTCTGCTGCACTCCTTGGAGACTCACAGATTTTTACAGGTATTTAGTCCTACAATTCTTACTTATATTTACTTATCTTGATAGTCTCATTCCATCTAATTCTAGTGATAGAGTTGGAAGGAAAGAGGCACATGAAAAACCTTATGAAATCATAAATTCATAGAAAACAGTCTGAAATTAACCCCAAGAAATCATCTATTCCATATTCCTGCAGTCAGGCAGCCCTGTCTGAACTTGTTTTACTTGCGCATCCCAAAACTTCTAAAAATGTGAGTTCATATATTTCATATAGGATTTCCTAATTCAAGCAGTTTAAAACAGTAGTTATACTTTGCTTGCAAAATACAAAATAGATTTTCAAGCACAGGAATTGTCACATCATTGTTACTGGAAACAGAATAACTGATATCCATTTTCTCCCCATATTGTAGGTCTTATTGGCCAGACCACAATTCTAGTCTTACCTGGAATTCTGTATACTCCATAGATATGAAAGTCTTTCCTTATAGGTTACAAGATTTAATGCTGGATAACACATCTAGCAGCAATCAAGGTATTGACTCCATTCGAATGCACTGTGGAGCTTGGTGAAGATATTGCAATCAGCCTTACTGGGAAAACCATCTGAGAGGGCTGTCAAAGGCACTAAGAGCACCTCTGCAATTACAGCAATTACAAGAGTGATGCTTTAGATACTCCCAAAGGTATTTCTTTGCCTAATAGTAATCAACTATGCCAAGGAAAAATTAGGTTTCATAATTCCTGGGCATAATGTTTTTAAATACATGCCCATGGTGCCCAACTCTTAAAATCCAAATGCGATCTTAAAAATAAATAATCATTTCATATAGTTCTGGCAAGGGCTACTGTGTAGAAAGAAACAGTACAGTGCAAGATTCCAAAGGACTCACTGATTTAAGGGGAAAAGTAAAAATCTGAGAAGGTTTCTTTATAGAGTATTTGCCCTTTCAGTCTGTGAACTACTGAGCAGTTGCCTTCAGCCCTTCTTTCCTGCCCCTGCAAAGCAGCCAAGATAGATAACAGATGGAGTAGTGGTATCAGGTAGGACTCTCATTCCTAAAGCAGGATTACAAAGATTCTTTCCTGTTGGCTGTAAACCCAGGATTTTTTTTTTTTTTTTCACACAAAACTGTACATAAAAACCCTAAAGGTTCAGACATTATTTTTTATTTCGTGCCAGAGTACCAGGCAAGTTCTTCAAAAGGAAAAAAGAACAAGCTATAGTCTCAGAAGGTAATGCATCCTTCTATACTTCCAATACAACCAACAAGCACTGGGAGAGGGTTTTCTTTACTTCTCTTGTACTGAGTTTGGAAAGTCTCTAGGCTGTAAGCTTCCTGGAAATGGATTAGCATCTGCAAAGCATGGGTGAGTGCAGAATGAGCCTTTATCAACTGAAAAATCCCACAGTAACTTTCCTAAATTCCCAACTAGCTTGAATTAGTATGTCTATCACATAAAGGGTGATGCCAGATGCTCACAGGTAGGAGGCTTAAGTAGCTGGGTCTGCTCCCACACAGTGAATTTAAAACATAATAAGATTCTTTCACATTTATTACATTTTCAAACAGTCATAGAAACAAAACATTTTTCAAAAGTGGTCGTACAGTTTTAGTATTATTTTGAGCTTTCCAGCCAGGAATGTTTTCATCAGGCTGATTAAATTGATTCCCAGCAAAACTATTCATCCCTTTAAAAAATTATACATCCCATGATTATGAACTCCTGGGACTCGACTCTGACCATATGTGCAGGAAAGGCACAAGCTCCCTGGGCTGGATGCAGCCACGGTGGTGACAGCAGATCTGAGTGTGACATTGAGCATATGCCTTGCCTATAAGGCATATGCTGGGACTGTTCTCCCTTCCCTCCCCTGGTAAATCCATTATTACATTCAAGCCCTTTACTTCCTGAGGAGTTGTCCTTAGGAGTTGTCCACATGGGTTGCCAGTATTCACACCAAGTACAGTGGCTTGCTGCAGAAAGAATAGGTTAATGTTCAGTTTTTTGTGAGGATATTCCATTCCTTATGCTTTAGGCTTTACATTTTCAATGGCAACAGAGCTAATCTCCAAACTTTATGCTAGAAAAAGTTCTCTTGAATTCAATATTAGTTTTGCCTGAATTATTTTATAGCAAATTGGCCTTCTGTCCCCAAAGCTTTCCATTAAACCTTACAGCACTTCTTCAACCAATTTTAGGGACAACAGCTGCAGCATGACATCCATCAGCAAAGAACCATGGAGCTCCCCTCTGGTTCAAGGCATGCCATAGGTGTATAGCCATTCCTGCAAACGAATCTGCAGCTCTAAAAGGCCCTTCAGGGGTCTGCACTTCTGCTGTAAACAGATCGGGTTCTCTGACCCTAAGGACAAGTGACACGAATGGCTTGTATCCATTTGGGTAAAACTTTATCTCTCCCACAGCAGAGTAGCCCTGCTTATGCATTTCCCTGGAAGAGCCCAAGGCTACCTGTGAGCTGAGTCCAAGCACTCTGGGAAAATGATTCCTGCAACAGAACAAAATTATATGAAGTAGTGCACTAGCACTAAACACTGCAGATACCCACTAGACTAGCAACTGAGCCTAAGCACTGTCTCTGTTTAGCTCACCACCGCCAATACCACCAACAAAGCCCAGTTTACTTGTACACACTCATGGAGATTTGTTAGTAAGCTCCAGATTCATTCAGTTGAAGCTAAAAGCTAATTATGTGTGTTTATATAAAAGTTATATGTGACACTGAAGAGATTAAATATTCATTATGACAGCATGAAAGAGTTTCCTTTATGCCTAAATGAAGCCTTTAAAAATAAATGAACAATGTATTCTAAAAATTAAATACCTGTTTTCTCCAACCATGTCCCATAGCTTAGTTATGCAATTGGGAATGCTTCATTTTAATTTTGTGCATTGATTTCAGATGGCATTAATAAAATATTTCCTTTTACTGTCAATTATTAATAGAATTTGTTAACACTGACATGCACCTGAAAACTTACAACCATTCAATATACCACCTCACCAAGAAATCAACAAGATTATTTCCCAAATGGGCTAGTGACAGACACTTCTGCTAAAAATCTGCATTTTTAATTATACAATCATTCTAAATTCTTCCAGAACACTCCCCTCTTCCCAGAACCAGCCCAGTCACACGTATTTCTTTGACAGATGAGGTCTCTGGTTTTCATTGGATTAAATAGCGTTTGCAGGGAATACCACCGGCCGAAACAATAGCAGTGGCTGTTCCTTAATTTCACTTAGCCTGCAATACTTTCATTCGTAAGTGTTAAATTGGAATTGCCAATATTAACTTACCAAAGAGCTGGAGGAAGAAGTTTATGTGCTATTTATCCTCAAGGGTCCAATTCAACGGCATCCCTGTAAAATGTCACTGACCCACTTCATCAATTACTGAAGGCAGGCGTGGGAGCTTTACATTCCTCCTGATTGTACCAGCCAAATAGACCTTCTCTTTTCTCCTTTTTGTGATAACCAGTCTGCTCAAAAAATAATTTTTGTAAGTCTCTTTGCATTAAATTCTGCTTCTATCATTCTTAACCACAGACTTAAGGAAAAGCTGGCCTTTAAAAGACACATGCAGAGAGACCTGCTAATAGCAAACTACAGAAATTGTTGAGACAATCTCAGCTACAAGGACAAAATACAGCCGAGAAACTTTAGAACTGTAAAATGATCTAATTTCAGTGTTTTGTATTGAAAAGTGATACTGCAAGATTTTGTAACTTGAAAGTTATGAAGATATATTCTGATCATGTAGGCAGATATTTTGTGAAGCATACATGCCTCTAAGGGCAAATTCTGTTGACTATTTGCTTTTCATAGGGTAATGCTGCTTTAAGCATATTATTTAATAATAATATTTCATATTCTGTTTTTTTGCTTCCAGATTTCAAAAGTAATGAATTCTATTCAAATACAGATTACACTGCAAACAGTTAAAAATCTCTTACAGTTAAATAAGCTGCTACTGCCAGCTGGAGAGTAAGGAATATTTTCTTATAATGTATCACAATGCTTTTTCCTTCACCTCATCTACTGGAAAGATGACACATTCTGATGTCATTTTTTTCCCTGTAATTTTAGCATCTAAAAGAAAGATGTGTAGTTCAAGTTTATCAGTGACACTTAATGGAAAGACAAAAACACATTTCTACAGAGTAATTCCTGCCATCCTAGGACACATGTCATTCTGTCGTTTGGTGATTATGCTCCCTTATTTCTGATCTGCTGCACAAAAGTAATCTCAAGCAATGTGACAGGTATCATCTTTTTCCATGCCCAAGTCTTTTGTGCACACAATCCTGAACATTCAGTCTCTTCCCTGTGCCACATGGGGTGTCCATCAGGTGTGCACTGTTACAGCAATGCAGCCAGGCTGGGCTCCTCTAACCAGCCATGGAAGTCTGCCAGGAGGAACAGCTCATGATGCAGCTCTGCGCTCACTTATGTGACCCTGGAGGCAAGGAACTCTTGCATTACCGATGGAGCTTCTTTGGATGAGGGCAAGATGGTGCATTGCTTTCATGAGTCTGAGAAAAAAAGTTGTTTTAGCCCAATGATGACGCAAGCTGACAATCACATGCAGGAGTTTCATCAGTTCAAATAACAGCCTCTGAAGGAAAGCAAATATTAGGAAAGAGAAAATAAAAATGGGGAAAGGAAAAAAAATAATAGTCAGTGATTTGTTGATGAGTGGCATTGATAAAATGGCGGGGTTTTCCCCATGAGCAAGTAGGCAGGATGTTCAACAGCAACTGTTAGAAGAAATCTACTGTTCATCTAGAGAGAGTTTTCCCTACTGTGTATTTAAGTACGGGGGGGGGGGGGGGCGGTCATGTTAAAGAAGAAACAAATTATGTGTGAAAAGCTCTGGCTAGAAGAATGATAAGTCAAAGAAAAATTACTTTTATGAACATACTATGAAAAGTACTGGCCCATGTTCTACATCACTGTTGAACTGACTGATCATAATAATCTCTTCTGGTATTACACTCATATGTGACATATGACTGCTTAAAATATGTCCAAACTATTTCTTGCAATTTACTGAGAGAAAAATTTCTATGTCTACTTCAATTCCAAACAATATTAAATTATTTTAAAACATGTTTAGAATGTGAAATTTAAGTTGCTTTGTTAAGAGCTTTATGAACTTTTCCAAAAAAGCTTCGATTAGAAAAGCAGTTTGGACTGTTTTATTTTCCTCCAAAACTGAGTTTTAACACTTCTAGTTGCATTGTAGATACACATTTTTGTGAAGCAAAGTAATGACATAGCTTGTTTCAAATCTTGATATATAAGGTAATGAGGAGAATTCATTTCCAAGGGCTAGGGAAAGCAAAGCTTTCTATATATATATACTATAAAAATATCTGCTGCTAGAAACTTTGGAAAGAGCTCTTCCTAGGAAATTAGATGGATATCATTAACAGTATGAAAGAAAAAGCATGCCATTGAAGTGTAGGACGTCTTCCAAAATTATTTTGAGTGGGGGGAAAAGTGGCTGTAAGAGTAAAATAGACCATCAACAGCTGAAACAAAGATGCAAGGGAGACAGTACAAGTCTTATTAGTCTAATTTCTTTCCAGAAGGGAAAATCTAGGGTAAGCAGGGACATCAATTTTGACAAGTTCAGGTCATCCATCTTAGTGAGCAGAAGGGAATTTAATGGAGATCCTTCTCTGACTGTCCCTCTGATCTCTCTTTCATCTATCATTCACAACAGACACTGTTCTCAGAGTTGTTGCTGTAATTGCTTTTCAGGATCCTTTTCTGTGAGGGGTCATTGATGCACCCTATGAGGTGTGGGCAGCAGCTTGGGCTGTCTCAAGCTGTGAGCTGCCCACGGATGAACCTGGAATAGGAAACAGTCAGTTATAGCTGCTCAGTTGGCCAGTGTCCACTTACACAAAGCTATAATTCCCCAGAATTGTATTACATCATCTAATTCACCCCTCTGCTGAATGGCTTTGGGAAAGATGCAGAGAAAAATGTAAAATATGATTAAAAGTTTTTGTGCTGAACATTGACTTGTACATAGAGAAAAATAGGTACTAAGAAATATTTCCCTTCAAAACTCTAAATATCTCGTTTTCTTCATTGCTAAGATCAAGAGACAAAACTTGTTCACAAATTCTGGTCTTTCTTTTACTAGATGTATCACACAGGCAGACAAAAGAGCTGACACAAAAAACTGAAGGGAGGACCTGTTTCCAAGGAGAAAACATAACTGACCAAACTATTATTAAACTGCTTTTAACTGTTTTTTAATGAAAACTATAGGTATTTAAAATCTGTAAAACAGGAGTAGTAACAGGCCAGACTGTAATAAAATCTTTGGGGTTAGAGTAGGGTAAAAGATCTCCCCATAGCATAAAATATTGCAAAAGCAAATATGAAGGACAACTCTTCAGAGTTTTTGAATGCCCAAGAATTGAAGGTACTTGAGCCAGCAGCAAGCAGTGCCATCCCTTTACCTACTCACTGTGTAGCAGTTTAGACTGTCTAAGTGACGCACGAGCATCAGTGCAGGTCTGCTCTGAGGATATTAAACCTGTCTTTGTCAATGCCTGTGGACTGAGCATAGCCCTGCCACACTTTCACAGCTTCCAGAGTCAGTGCTGGCTTACGTAGAGCTAACAGAGGATTCCTGCTTCTCACAACACCAGACTCAAGGTTTCCAGCATGAGCTCATTTGTAATGCTACCACTGCTGCCAGCTGAGGAGAACCATCCTGGACATCATAGTAATAAAATATGGCAACCTGCAACACTGTACAACTTTTAATTCCCATTTATTTTTATTTTTACTGCTGGAAATATGAAACCTGAAGGACTGATTATCAGATGCAATACTTTCATACACTCTTGTTTATGCTGTGACCTGTATAGACATAAGAAAAATGTTATCCATGAGTAATGTAAATGTGACTGCATATTGTATTGAGGTTTTACAAAATCTATTTTAACTGTTGCTAATCCCTTTAGTGTGCCCAAATTCCCCACTGAGGTTTTCCATCACCTAGAATATGAAAGAAATGATGGTCATCTTTTGTGTGCTTAGCTCTGACTAAGAATTTGTTTTTATTGGTCCCAAAGATGTAATAAAATAAAAAGAATAAGCAAATAAAAAGAAGAATCACTTCTGAGTGTGTTTCCAGACACTTGATGAATCAACATTATTATTTCTACAACGTCCTAGGCATATGCAGTACTTTGCAATGCTAACAGCAAATGATCTGGCTTTGCCCGTAGAACTCGTGAAAGGCCAACAAGTGGAAAGGCCGACACTGACCTCTGGCATCAGATAGGCCACGTAAAGAGAAGGCATTCTGTGGAACAAATTAATATAGTCTTGTTAGCTGATGGGAAGAAAAATAACTCCTGCTAGTTCTGTCTGAGAGGCATGTAAAACAGTGGTGCTGTATCTCTTAGGCCTGCTAAAGTGTTATTCTTGCCAGTGGAAACTAATCAGTACCCCAGGGTCCACGGTACACCCATACTGCCACTTGTTACAATCCTATCTTTTGAGCAGTGCTAACCAGCTCCTTTCTTTTACCATCTCTTCTTAGAGGCTACAGCTCATTTCAACTTTCTGTCTACCTACAATTTTCCCATCAGTACAGAACTCCAATACTTGAGTAGAACAATACTTTTTGGGAGAAACACATCAGAAGAGAAGGTTTATTTAACATACCTAATCTTGAGCTTGCAAATTGAGTTCAAGTATCTCCACCTGGAATTTATTAGAGAGCACCAGCAAGAGCTGTGTTTCCCTTGCATGCCCCATCCTGTGCTCCGTTGAAAACAAGGGAAGTAGAGATATGGTCGCTGCTGTGAGGCACTTTTGGCACTTCACAAGCTTCTGAGATGCCATTAAATCTTTTTGAGTCTTGCAGGAACCACACATTCTCTGAGACCTCCATGCCTTCAGAAAAATTATTTTTGGTTCTTGCAGACAGAAAAGTCTGCAAATGGATTTTTCTGAAAGTGAAAATAGACAATATATATTACCCAGGTTGTCTTTTTATCTTTATTTGGATTAACTTCACCTCAGGGAGAGCTTCTACTGTAAACCTTTAGCCATATATCATATTTTTCTCAGCTTTTGGTCTAGAATGAAGGTGCCATCCTCAAAACGGTTCATTCCAGTAACAAAGCTGTAAGCAATTTTCAAAATACATTTTCTACATTAATCCAGCAGTATATTGGACATGAATGATGGATGGATTAAACTAATCTGTTACAAATTCCTAATGGTGACAAAGAAGAAAGGGGGAGGAAGGAATTCTATTCTAGGTGTTAAGTTCAGCTGTTGGTTATACAGAAATAAGAAATTGAGAGACAAGTTGAATAGATTTAACAATTTGTAGCATAAATTACAGAAGAGTCTAAAATAAATAAAGGATTAATATTGGAAAACAAAAGAGAAAAAAACTTACAAAAGAAATTCAAGGAAAACAGAGTTAACAAGGCTGAGAAAACAGAGGGCTCAAAATAAGATACTACAGGAATAGCCAGAGTGTCAAGACAAAATAATGAAAAGAATGGAAGGTCAAAAGCAGAGAAGAAAAAACTGAGTCATGAAAGGAAGCCAAGGTAGAAAAGTTGATTAAAAAGAGAAGCTCTGATCTCTCAGTGGTGTAATTTAAAAATCAAAATGATGAAATTGAAGCTAAGGGGACTTCCAGTAGTGCAAAGGAGAGGAACAAGAAGTCAAAAAAAAAAAAAAAAAAAAACAAAAAAACAAAAGGGAGGAAAAAGAGCAAAAGTTAAGTAAAATTAATATAGTGGAGTGTGGACTACTATATGTGTGTCATTGTGGGAATTTTTATTCAATACATACATCCCACCCATGGAAGCAAGGTGGGAAAGGTCTCAAAAAACCTATAAAGAATTCTGTCAAGAATCCCACTGTAGGAAAATCTTTACCTCCATTGCAGAATTTGTCTGCCACCTCAGGCCCTCTATTTTCTTGCCAATAAGAGATCTGAACACTTACTTTGCATTTCTATTGTGCCAAAAAGTCATTTTCTTTTCCTGTAGCAAGAACATAGGAACTGATTTCATTACAATAGAACAGATTTCTATTGTTGCATTGGAAGTTATATTATAGCTTAGAAATAGTTTCATAAAATGTGTTTCCAACAATGGATAATTGTTGATTTTAAACTTACTTCTTAAGAATGGTTGCTTGTCTTTCTATGCAAATAAATATGAGTTCTTCCTTTCTATCAGTTATTTGGTTTTGACATGAAAAGAAATTAGTAAGGATATGATAAAATGTGATCTAAAAAGCTGAGTAATTTGTGTCCCATATGGGATCTTCCTTATGGGATACATTGCAAATTAAAGAATTTTAAAAGCCATAAGCTACTTTTAAAACAATAATATTCAAATTTGATAGCTAGGATCACAAAGTATTTGAATATTCTTAAAAGGATGTAATTGCATCATATCTGCAGCGCCTCTGTGATATTTTACATAGTTTTTATGCCACCTGGTGGTCGAATTTCTAATAGATTCACCCTGGGCGGAACACCCCAGGCACAGGCGGTCCTGGGGGGAAGGTGGGTACGGCCGTGGTGCCACGCAAAGGGTGGCTGACTGGGGCAGACTCACACAGGGAACATCCACACCAGCTTTCTCCAGGCCAAAGAGAAGGACTATGGCTAGTAAAATTCCCAGACAACAAGGTAAGTAATAGCTGGTCTGTCTCCTGCCTCCAAATACATTTGGGGTAAGCTTTTCCTTCTGTCTTCTGTCACTGGGGCTTTGCTTCATGTGACTTGCATTGAGCCAGGTGACTCCTATAAGTCGTCAATTAACTATAGGTCAAATGTTTAGTTTCTTCCTGAATCGGGAGAAAATACTCTAATGGCACGTGGTATCTTAGTGTTTAATTACGCATTCCTGAAAGGATAAAAGCAAGAATTCTCTTTCTTTTGTGAAGATAGTGTCTGTTTGCGACAGATGAACATCAGCAATAAAATCAAGTTTACCTTCAGATCCATAAGAATATAATAATTTCTGCATTGAGTCAGACCAAGGATCCAGGTGATCCAATAGCTCTTTCTGGGATGGGATAGCACCACAAGTTAACAGTCAAGTTTCATGTATTTACGTGCTGAGAGCATAAGTCACCTACCTGAATATCTCTAGAGACTATTCCAGATCCTTTGCTTTAAAGAGATAATCAATTTTTATGGGTTAACTCCCAAATTAATGTTTCATATGATTTTAGTGCTTCCCTTTCCAGAACCAAGGAGGTCTGTTAGCTTCCACAAGCCTACTTTTTAATACAGATCAACATGAAAAATGCCCAAGGAATGAGCATTAAGTATAGACTGATTTTTTGCTTTATATATCTCACAGCTCTAGAGAATTTCTGAGCAGGGGGTTACATATGAACCAATCACTATGTTAAAATATATATACATTTTAAAAATATGACTGTTAATTTCCTTTATATCAGTAGACTCTTTCTACACTGCTGGGATTTTTTTTTTTTTTTCTAAAATTCTTTGGAGTCCTAGAAATGGCTTTTTTCCATAAAAGTTCTTAAAAGATCATAAAATGATGATCTTTTCAATTCCAGCCCATACCAATTGAGCTCCTCATCACTGGGGAGTAAAGGAGTATAGTTTGCCTTAGAATTCTCACAATGTCATGAAGTTGGCAGCTTGTCAGAGAGAAGAAAATGCAAAAATATTTCATAACCAAGAAGATTTTCTGTTTGTGGAATGATAGTAATATTTTGTATTTACATACTGCAATTCAATCTTGTTCAGCAATGTTAGTTTAACCTCCTGTCACTCCTGATGGTATTAGCATAATTTTTCTTATGTCACAAATGAGGAAACAAGCCCAAGGAGAGTAAATAATCTGCCTTGAACTATTTTGGTGAATATAAGAGAATGAAAGTTAATACAATGCCTCAGTCTCAGTCCTGTGCCTTACACACAGGACAGTATTCCAGCCAACAATAACATACAGTTACCATTTTGCCAGGCTTTTTATCTGACACGTACTATGTGTGAACTCTATTAAAACTTGTAAATCTTAGTAACTGAAACAGTGGTGTCAGCTACACAGGTCATTGTCTGGTGATGGCAAATGAATGCAGCACTTGTCTTATGATAGTTACATGCTACATTCTTTGTTATGTTGGTTTGTATGTTGGTTTCAGCTAATAAATCACAAACACCATCTTCATCTTGTCCTGCTTGTAAAGCTGGTTGGGTTCTCAATATCAACAGCTTTTCAATAAATATTCTGTTATTTGGCATTAAGAAAAGCTGCATCATTGGCCAGAAAGGACAGTAAGATAACTGCTTTCTGAGCAGTCTGGACAGATACATCTGTCGCTGTGCTTAAATAATACATCCAAGTTTATGCCACCTAAGGAAGACTATGCAGTTTAAAAATAGGATTCACAGACTTAATAAAGAAGTTTATATCCCATTCCCACTGTCTTTTTGCTTAAGTCACTTGGTAGACCTTGGTAGACCTTGTGTTTTTGGAGGCAACTTTCTGATAGAGTTGTCTCAGTGTCACAGGCACATTCTTGACATAGTGGTGGATGGCAAACAACAGACGGACAGTTTCTCTGAATCAGTTCCCTAAATCAAGAACATATACTTACTTAATTTAACTTCTGGTGAAGTGCCACCACCAGAGCCATATTTGGCGTGGTGTTGTCTAAGTATATAGAGTGTTTAGATGTCAAATGTCATTTGCTCAATCGTTAGCCTTATTGCTGCAGTGGAACTTTGTTATCTACAGCAGCTAAAAATAGCTTATTTTATACATGTTAATAGAATTTCGGGTAGGTGTTGCCTCATAAACCCATAAAAACCACAAAATCACATAACCATTTAGATTGGAAAAGACGTCCAAGATCATCAAGTCCAGTCTTTGACCAGTCACCACCTTGTAAACTAGACCATGGCTCCAAGTGCCACATCCAGCTGTTTCTTGAATACCTCCAGGGACAGTGACTCTACCACCCTGGGCAGTCATTGGATTTGCAGGAAATGTTGGAGAGAACAGGAAATTCAGTGTAAAATCTGTAAACCTCTGATGTTTAGGGCTAGGCATGCCAAGCCCCTGTGAGGTTTCCTGATTGTTCTCTTGTGAGGGATTTGATTGTCTGTTTGACTGTGGCTGTCTCTTACAGGGCATTTTTATCAGATTAAAGCCACAGTGGTGAGTTGTGCCATTTGTGCCAGTTGGCACCTACAGTAATAGATGATGCTGTATTTATATGAATCAGCAGATTCAGTTCCTACCTTGAGCAGCATCTTGTAAGAGCTACATTAAAAAATTGCTGGAGATTGTTAGATCAGTTGCCTTCATCTTAAACTTAAAAATAGGTGTAATTTCTCCAACATTTATAAAATATAAGGAAAATATATATATAATTGCCAAGTTATAAAGTTAGAGTTGAAGGGAGCAAAATAGCTTGAGAGGGAGCTGATATCAAAAGATTTACCATTATGAAAGAGGAGACTGGTATAAGACCAGGCAATTACAGATTGCAGTTATAGCTTCCTCCTAGTTTCCAACCCTTTGTAGTTCAGTTGAAGATGCTGAGATCATAGTGATTCTGCTAATAAAAGCTGCTGCCATGAAATGGGCCCAGTCTTGATATAACTTCCCATTGTGACCATGTCATATCTCTGTGTTTCAAAATGTGATCATCAGAATCCAACTTGCCTCTCACAGCAAACACCCAGCTGGCTCCAGGGACACATTCTAACTCACAGAGATTCAAAATACTAGTACTATCCTAGTCTGAGGGGGATAGCCAATAACCTTATCTTCAGCATACTTTCCCAAAATTCCCACTAAAAGTTAAAGATATTTTATTTATCTCCATTTAATGCAGAATTGATTTTGTGTGGGAAGATAGAGAATTAGCTATCCAGACAAATTATTGTCACTCTAAACATTGCAAGAAAGATTAATCATCTAAAATTGCAGAGGCTGTGCTACAACTAATTCATTTGCCACTGCCATCCTTATACCTTAACAAATGAATAGGTTAAGATAAATCAGGCTCTTCAGCATGCTCCAGCTAAAGTGAATCATTCTGATGCTCCTCAAACATTTAATTCATCACTGAACTTAGTTCTGCATTGCTTTACAATGACCAACATAGCTTTCTTTAAAAACATGATAAGGTGAACTATGGGCTAAAAAGAATTCAAATCCCAGGAACTGTTCAAGAATTAGAACCTAGTATCTTACAAATTCCAGGATTCACTTGGAAACCTCTAACAAACCAAAATTCTATACCCTGAGGCCATCAGCTTCCAACCAAATATCACCCAAAAGAAAACTGGACAGAAATTTTAACCTAGGCTTTGCTCAGCTGCCTAGAAAGAAAAGAACCTAGTGCCATGTGGTGGTTTAGCACCGGCTAAAAGAACCACTAGTGGTACTAGTGGTACGCTACAGGTAATTCTGTAGTAATTCTGACCCCAATGTCATCTGCATCACTCTTATACATGTCAGTGTAGGCTCCAGCCTTTTCCTAGCCCAACTCTAACCTAAATCACAGGTTATAGTAACTCGTATTGAAAACTATTCCAAAGTGAGCCTGAAAGTACAAAAATGTGAAAAGATTATATGTTCCTTAATCTGTTCAGACATCAAATTAAGAAAATACATCCAATGAAACAAAAACTCTGAGAACATTAAATACATTATGAAATAAGAGAAGAAAATTAGTGGGTACTGTTCTTCAGCTGAAAACTACTGATGAAACTGATTCCTTGCTGTTACAATGACTGCAGATCTTTTCTGAGGCCTCACAAGGGCTCAAATAAAAATGTCACAAATCTGTTTGCACCTGATATGTCACATGGGAAAGGAAAAAATCAGAAATATGGCAAACCTATATCTGATGTGGGAATATTTGTGCAAAAATAAACATTCCAGTCCCCTTGGCTAAAAGTTGCTCCATCCAGTTGACAGTGCTGGATTTTTCAAACTGTATTTGTGACAGTTTTCATGAGTAAAAACATACCCTCATGTACGTTCAGACTTCATTAAAATTATACCTCGTCCAAATGTGAGCCAAGTGAGCTGACATTTGTGATGATTAAACATACAGGTCTACTGGTCAGGTACACAAGTGTCGAATCAGCTCAGAATCCTTCCACAGAACCACTGAGGTTGTGTGGCACCTCTGGAGATGGCCTGTTCCAAAAGCCTAATGGCGGGGTCAGCCAGGCCAGGCTGCCCAGGACTGGGTCCAGATGGGTTTTGAATTTCAAGGACAGAAACTCCACAACCTATTGAGGCAACCTGGTAACCTGTTCGATGTCTAACCTCCCTCGTCAGAAAAAGAATATTTTCTTATCTTTAAAGAGTATTTCCTGGGTTTGAGCATCATGGAATCATAGAATAACCCATGTTGAATGCTTTATATGGCATAAGTGATGTTATGTCCCAGGTACCACTGGCTTTGCAAGAGACTGGCCCTGAGAAGTTACTTGACACCCCTCTTTAATTTTTTGGCAAATGTGATCATATTTTGCATAAACTCTTTATATAGATGGGAAATACAGGAAAAGTCACAGCACTCTGTAGCTTTGGCCAGCCTCTCAGTTATCTGTCCTGGCCAGCAATGTCTCATTTCATAGACAGTAGCTCTCCACATGCCTTTCAGTCAGCCTAACCTCATCTGAAGACCTTGTCAGAGACCTCATCATCTTCTGGCAGCCCTAACACATGCTAAGGAGAAATTTCCAGTATTTTTAATATGAAATATGAACTGATGTCTGTAGCAGACAGCAATGATTTTTCTGTCTCCTATAAATTAATACATCCTGTTTATAACCACATCCTCAAAACTGCACAAATCCAGGTCCTTAATTTAATTCAACTGATTTCTACTTTCTCATGTTTAAGACCAAATTTGTAGGAGATTTAAGAGGTATGTTATACTCTGCTTCAAAAAGCTCATCACAAAACTTTCAGAGTTTCTTCCCTATTCTTTTAAAATCAAAATAGAATGACACAGGGCTATAGGAACTTCTCTGCTTGGGAGATGTTGGGGTGGTTTCTTTTGTTGTAATTAGATGTGCTTGTATGCAATTGCAAAGGGCGTATCTTGTCATATTTTCTTCTGCTCCCATGTTTCTGCCATTATTCTTCATATTTTATCTCTTTTTCAAGTAAATATACTTTTTCAATATAAGCATTTTCATTTGACAGATGAAAAGCATAACAGTATTTCCAGTAAAAAAGACATGAACAAGTTTTTATTTACCAGTATTTACTGAGCAAGAGGGATCAGAAGAAGGCTAAGAGGTACAGGATACATGACTACATATATCACTTTCTTAGAAAACTCAACTAAAAATGATATAATATATTGGCATTGCAGCTGTCTTCTCCCTTTTTTTCTCTATCACTCTTTTTTAAATCAAGTTTCCTGTTATCCAAACTACTGCTGACACTAAAATACATGCTATCTACATTTTCTTGTAGCCAGAACTGGGACTGAATGAATCATTCCTATGACTCATCATAACTCTTTTTTTGCATACCAATGTTACAATGTACTGAATTTAACATAAAAAGTAGAGTTGTCTCCCTGTTCTGATAGAATCTTTTTGCTAAATATTCAAATTAGTCTCTTTCAGATTATTTTAACTCATGTTCTTCCTGGGATTTTCCTTTATTGGCAGCAGAAACAACAGCAATTAAAGTTTAAAAGCTCATCTTTTAATCTTTGTGGATAGTCTTGATGAAAAAACTACAGTCTTCATACATCGAGTGATATTCTAGTTTAAAATGTCATGAGTTATCAATAATTAATTTTTTTACATTGCTCTAAGTCTTAAATGAATGCCTGGATTAAGCACACTTCTAATATTCCTGCACAAAGAATCTTTTCTCAACACAGTTTTCCAAGCAGTACAAACTACAAGAAGCACTATAAAGACTCCAGTTCAATTCACAGAAGTCATACACCAGCTATCATTACTTGATGAAAGACTATATGGTACCCCTGGGACACTAACTAATAGTGGGATTTGTATTCTGGTACTCTGCAGATACTCAGGAAAGCAAAAAGGAAAATAAATCACTTTCAACCACCTGGATAACTTAGAAGATCTACTCAGATCAGGAATAGAGGTCCCAGATCTGATATTTTCCCCATGGTTTCCTGTGGAACATTATCACTCCCAGCTACTTACTCAGAAGGATATTTAACAGGAATTTCCCTCTGGAGGTACTGCTCGTGACAGTGTGTGAGATAGGAGACATTTGAATGGTGGTAAAGAGGATTAATCTATGTTGAGTGTACAGTATGAGAAAACAGAAGTGCTTGGAGGAAACCAGAGGGAATCACAAAATGGTAGGAGGTGGTAGAATGAGTGAGCTGTTTTCCTCAGTGCACAGATTACTAAGGCCACTCACAGGAAAAGGGTTTGCTTAGGTAAGCAAACACTCAGAGGTATTCAATGACTGTATTTTCTCACTACAAAGAGGCCAGAACGGTCCAAGAACCGTGGGTGGTAACAGACTATGAAGCATGCGCTGGGAAGAATATGCAGCATTTGCAGTGAGTCCTGCTGCAGGCAAGTTACAGCAATCTAAACCACATCTTCTAAACAGTGTACATGCAGGTATGGAGACTGCTTTTATGACCTTAAACCCTGAAAATGGAAATGCATTTTTTGTGTCACTAGGCAGAGCCACCCTGCTAGCAGCTGAAAGACTTTTGAGAAATAAGAAGTTGTTTGGTGTATGGTATCCCATGAGTACAGTCTTCCGGTGAGATGTCTGATGAAGGCAAAAAGCTTATTAAGTAAGCTCATTTAAACTGAACTAAAGAAATGCACTTCTAAATAAAGTTCATATAAATAAATCTAAATAAACACAGCTGTGATATTTCAGAGTAGTGTTCTTTCTGTGCCTCCTTAATGTATGAGACGAGCATATCAGTGTCAGAGTTTAACCTTTTCATGCTAGATAGCCACAGTTTAACCAAAGGTTTAGCAAAAGTTTTTTTGCCAATTTTGCCATGCCTTTAGTGCCCCATGTGTTGATATATATGCTAAATTTCAGTTATGGGACATAGACAGCTGTCCCTTTGACTGCTTTTTCTAGGATGATGTCCATGGTGCATGTTCCTCCTACTGTAGCCAACGCAGTGCTGGGTCTAAGTTCCAAATTCTGCAGGGAGATGGAAGACATTCAGTGGGGCGTTCAGACACTGTAGGATGGCTGAGGAAATGCCTAAATCTTGAACAGATTTGCCTGAAGAGTGGTAAAGGTGTCTCCATTGCTTGACAATACAATACTCTGCAGCTCTCACTCACTATTTGTACTGCATGATGGAACTCTGAACTTTGTGAAACAGCTAACCATTAGTGTCATGCCAGCCAGAAATGCTACTCTGGTATAATTCATTTTATTCCTGGAATAAAATGCTCCAAGTGATAATATGCTTGCTGGTTTTAAATGTCACCCAAATGTCCATAGCATCTTGAACAAGCATTCAGATATCATTTTCATTCATTATAAAGGGAGCTTTTTCATAATCATTTGGATTTTAGAACCTGACTCAGATAATGTAACTGTAGATTATATTTGCTGATTTAATAAAAAATAAGGCAGATTTTGGATCTGAAATTGTTAAAGGTTTTCTTGCAGTCTTAGTATGTAATGTCCAGAAAGCTAGTTCAAGCTTCCTGGATATTGTTGATATTAAGCCAAAGATTCACTACACATCTTAATACTTCTGTCCTATCCAGATTAAAAAAATCCTAATCATTTTGGAAATCAGGATCTTTGTAGCTGGAGAGAAGGTATCTTCCAGCAACAGTGTAATCGTAGATGATATTAATCCAACTATCTCCTGCTTGGCAAACAGAATACTTAATTTTGAATTAAGCTTTTTTTGCTTTCTTTCCGAGGTATTAAATAATATCAAATTAAATTATAACTATCACAGTGCAGAGAATGCACTATGGATTTCCAAAGACCAAACAGCTGAGTGATTTCCTTTAATTCCCACCACTCTCAGAAAAGTTCATGGTTGCTTGACACTACAGCTCCCTTTAAGGAACAGTTCAAATGGGTCATCCAAGTAAGCATGTTAAGAGAAGAAAGTATCTTGATCATTTATTTGAAACTTGCCAATACCATTTCCATAAATTTCTGTCTACTATTTCAATACATGGGCAGAAACAGCCATAACAATAACACACCACCATCTCTCCTAACTTATAGACAAATAATCTGAAAATGTGGAGTTGGTCTCACTAACAGGGATCACCTTCCAATTACAGAAATGAAAACATGCAGACTTCAGAGTAATTAAGATCATGTCATTTTAAAACCCACAATGCTTTCCAGAGTCCTCTTTTTCTCTGGCGCCCATTTTGCTTTTGTAGTTTCTCAGGCTTGGTAATGTGCTCAGAGGTTTCTTACACAAACCTTTAGGAACATTGAAAAGTTTCTGTGATGGAATTACAGAGGCCAAAAACTGTTCCTTATGTGAGTGATATATGGACATGGAAAATCCCCAGAAGGAGAACACCAGGTTATGCGTAAGCTGGAGAAAGCCTGAAGGCAGAGAATCTCTCCGCTGTGATTTCATGGACCATGTATCCCTGAGGGTAATGTCAGAAATTGCTGCTGTGATATTCAAGTGTACCTATCTTGTCTGCAGCTCCTGTGTACATGAGGAGCAGTGTGGCAGACCAGAGTGGATTAAGACTATCAGAATTTGACACTGACCCAGTGCGTTAGGGATGGGAAGGTTGGTAGAAGGTCCTCTAATTCTGTGTAACCTTCTAGCTGCCAAGAATACCATTACCCAAATGTTAGATATTGCCAACCCTTTATCTGTTTTCCATGGAGAGGATCATGTTTGTGCTATACATTTGAATTTCAGCTTTCCCCAGCTAGGTATTCAGTTATAAATTTCATATTTCTGTCAAATAGAAACAAGAAGAAAAATTAAATTAGACGAGAGAAGGATATATGATGTCTGAAGGATAAATGCTGGAGGCAACTGAGTGAGATTGTTTCTTTGATTTATTAAATAAATCAGCTGGTATTCCTAACATAAGCACTATTTTTACTATACTTGCTCTGTCTCATATTGATGGGTTCACTGATTTTTCTGAAATACCTCCCATAAACCTCCCTAAAGGTTTAGAAAGACCATGGGGAAATAAATCAATGACAACATGCCAAAATCCATCAAAATGGCTGCTGTTCTAATTCATTTGATACAGGTCAGTTCAGATCATGCAGTTGGAAAGCTGACATTGATTTCATTAATTGCATACACTGTATTATTTTAAAAGGAGATATTGTTTCCATGTTTTACATATACATTTTATGACATACCCAAAACAAAAAGCCACACTTGGAACATTGGAAAAGAATAGAGAAAAATTGAGTCACTGAAAGAAAAAGCTGGTTCCAGTTTAGTTTGATTTAAGAAAGAGAGGTAAAGATGATCTCACTGAGAGCTAAAGAATCAGAAAATAGCAGTGAAGTGATCCATTTTTGTTTCAAACTTAAAACATGTACAGCAGAATACAAAAGCTCTGAATCTAAAACTACAGAAGTCAGGAGTAGAAAAAAAATCCTTCTTTAATCAAAATCTAGGAAGAGAATTAATTGTGATGCCCAGCTGAACTTGAAACACCTGTTCTTCATTTATTTAAACTGTTGAATTGATGCTCAGGTCTGAGCCCAGATTATCTGCTACCACCCTGGCACTGGCCTTCCCTAGCATTGGAAGAAGTCAGTGATAGAAGTAGCAAACATAAAAGTGCAACCAAGCCTTAAGCTGTGAAAGCCAAAAGCTGATGTCAGCCAGGGAAGAGCCCTGTGATCCTCTGACAGGATGTCCTTCAGTATGGGTCCACTGCTTCCATGCTGTGAGTAGGTACTAGTATGGGATCACAGAATCATAGAATTTCTTAGGTTAGAAAAGACCTTTAAGATAATTGAGTCACACTGAAAAATAATTTTTTCAGAGTAAATCTGAAACTGCCAAGTCCACCACGAAAGTATGTCCCTAAGAATCCCCTCTACATAACTTCCAACACAACTTCCAGAGGAACCCTTCCCTGAACAGCCTATTCCAATTTTTTAAAACCTTGTCAATTGGAGAATTTTTTCCTAATTTCCTTTTGTCCTATTTCTTGCTACCTGAGAGGAGACCAACACCCGCCTGTGTCCAGCCTCCTTTCAAATAGTTGTAGAGAGCAATAAGTCTCCAGGCTAAACTTAGATGCTTACCATTAGATTTGTGCCCCAGACCCTTCATCAGATAATGAGATGAAATAGTAGTGAGGGGCCCAAAACTGAACATCTCATTCAAGGTGCACACTTACCAGTGCTGAATACCAATGCTGATTCCTTCCCTAGCCAGGTAGCTGTCCAGCTGCTCTTCCCAAGCCAGTAGTATTGCATCTTGGGGTTTCTGAGAAAAATGTATTTCTACAGCGTCTAGAGTAGCACCTGGTGTAGTGCAGGGCTCATGAGCTGCCTCCTGCTGCTGGGAAAGCTTCAGGAGATACATGTGGCTTTTTCCTCCTTCTCCTCTATTTCCCTGCCGCCCACCCACAGGAGTAAAAGGAGAGAGAGCAGAAATGAAGCCAGAGCTTGCACATGTTCACTGTTTATTTGGCTGTGCACAACCAATCCGTAGCCAGGCTCTGGCTGCAGCCGCCACTCTGGAAGTACGTGTTCAACTGGTGTCTGAGGTGGAGCACCCTTCACATTCCCATGACCCTGCCTTTACTCCTTGGGGTCACAATCAGCTGCTGCTCACTCTGGATTCACAACTGGTGTAGCAACCTCTCCTCCGCATGAGGAGGCATTTGGAGGTGGTGTAAGAAGACTGCAGCAGCCTGAGTGCACTGCAGGTGCTGGCGTACAGCCCCGGGACAGACCGACCGCCACCCGCAGCACCTGCACGGCGCCTCCCAAGCACACAGAGCATGAACAAACTGTTTAACAGGGACCTGGAGGAGCAGGAATAAAGCTGTGCTTTCATCCACATGGACAAAAGGGAACAATGGTGTTTCTGCAACAGAATCCACGTGCTGGTCAAAATTAAATGAGTGATTCAAACCAACCATTATAGCTGATTCAAACCAATATTTTATGCTGAAAATAAAATTCTTCACCAGATGTTCCCTGGTTCTAGTTCTATATACTTTAGTACTGTGAGAATCTGAGTGATTTGCAGTGGGATTCCCTTTCTGTTTGAGAATATATGTGAGCTAGCCTCAAGCTCACATTTTGTCAACACCTGTGAAACGGTATTTCCTTTTTCTGTTCTCTCTGCCTTAACTGGAATTGTTATTCCCGGTGTCCGTGGGGCTCATTCACTCACAATTAGGGCCAATGAATAGACATGAGGAGACTTCTGAGTATTTAGTCTTTTCTATGAAGACAGTCTTGAAACAACAAAATTCAAAACCAAAAGGAAAATTTTGCCGTAGCACCTTTCTCCATTCTATTTTCCTGAATATTTTTGCTTTTAATAGAATGGGCTTGATTCCCTTTTGTAAAGATTTTCAGTTTTAAAATATAAGTGTCCAAAATAACATGTACTGCAGAAGAAAAAATAAATTCATACCAAATCTAACAGCACCACCCTTTCAAAAACCAAGGAAATAACCACACATGCACTTATGTGCAGATATAGAGTGTAAATCTGTATCTATCAGAAATATATATCAGGGCACATTGGATTTTTTACATCAGCATTAACATAGTTCTACACTGATGAGATGGTAAACAAAATAAACATGAAAAATGTATAAAATTATGAACTTCATTTTGATCTCAACGATATAACTTCAGGCCCAGACTTTTTAGATGGATAGAGATTTATTCCAGATTTATACCATTTTAATGGGTTTGTACAGGCTGATGATTACTGCAGCTAATTACTCAGACTGGAATAATCAGAATGCACTAAATTCAGCAGCATGAAGTAGTCTAGTCTTGACTTGGCTAGAGACTAGGCTCCAGAGTGGAAGTAACATAAACAAAGAACATTCTGACTTAAATTATTATGGTATGTAACTTTCTTCTTGGTCTCCTTGAAGAGAAGCCATTTTAAGCAAATGAGGAGGAACAAATGCCTAAATGAATTTTTGGGAGGCATAACAGATACATGCAACAAAATGGAATTTTGTCCAAATGATTACTTTGTTGCCAGGTTGGAAACACTTTTATTAATGTGATAAAAAGCCTCAAGTTATTTTAGGCCAGTATGTAACAACAGATACCTTTTAAAAGTTTAAAGACTTCCAGAACAACAGACAGATTTCACAGCATTTAAATTTCAAAAGCTGTAAAAATAACATGTTTAAGAAATATGGTTAAGACTACCTGTCAACTATGAGATAAAAAAGAAATAACTAGACATATACAGTCCACGCTACCTACATGTACAGCATTTGACAAAATATTTTTATCAGATGGTAATATGTTAGAAGGAGCTGGTAAAACAAAACAGATGAGGCTTTTTTCTTTGTTCTAGATGTGCAAAGACTTCTGACATTTTGATAGCATTGCAAGTCAAACTGTAAGTCCTTGGTGCTCTTCTGCATGTAAAATAAAAGAGACAACACCTGCCACTACATGGAATGCTTAAAAGAAGAAAAATTAGCATGGTGTATGAACTGGTCTGTTTCCTGTCTCTGGGTACAGGATTGTGTTTGAGACTTCTCTTTTGGGTCAATAGCCAGCTGATGGATAGGCCTCAGAAACAGCAGTGCCAAGACCCAAATTTTAGGGAGCTGGGAAGCCATTAGAGGTTTTTGGGGGAGACATTTGACAGAGAGTCTTTAGAGCCAGATCTGTACTTTTGAGATTAATGTGGTCTCAGTTACTGACTGTGATGAGAGATCCGGCTGCTAGAAAAGCTGGGAAACAGCCCTGATCCTGCCAAAGGAGTTGGCAGTGCATTCTTTCTGATACAGAGGGAAAGCAAGATTAAAACAAAACAAAAGAAAGCAAAGTAAAAGAAAACAAGAAAACAAACAGCAATGACAACAGCAGCAACAACAACAACAAAAAAACTGAAAAGTTCTATTTCTCCAAAAATATTATTTCAGGGCACCCAGATTATTTAGGTCCTTATTCTATACAATCTGGATTTTTTTTCTCCCATAGTTCAAGTAAGCAACCCAACTGCCAGAAACCTTGAAATTCTGGTAGAGGGTAACTGTGGTGGTTTTCTTCTAATTTATTTGGAGCAAGAAACATCCCAAACAAAAAAAACCCCAGTATTTTAGCTTAATTATTTTGCAAAAATAGTTCAGACTTAATGAATAATTTTTTTCAATGGAAATAAAGGGAATGTTTACTCTTTTTGTGCTATATTTAATCTTCTAGTGACACATTACTTTCTTTACCACAGATAATTTAATACCCAAAGCCCAAGTGAAGGTGTGCAAAATCTATGTATATAACAGAAAACACAAAACACAAATCATGGTACAAGAGACTTAATTTTTTTTCTCCTACATTACCTCAACAAAATAATTTTTCCCATTTCTCATTCCTCCTTAAATCCAAAATCTTTTGTGAAGAATTTAAGAAAGCACAGAGAATTGTTACACAGCAAGCCAAGTATTAGGAAGGTGTTAGGTCTGAAACATTTTCCAAGTAAATCACTTCTTTACAAGAAAATGGCCATTTGTTGTGATAATGAAATAGTTTGTCCTAATTGCAATCTCTTTCTAAAAATAAAAAGTGGTCCTAGTTAGATATTAATTTTCTCTTATTCAAATACAGGGTAGCAGACAGGATCGCCAAACATTGACGAGGAATTCCTGATGATTAATACAGTCAAAGTAATTTGAATCAGCTGCAAATTTAAATTTGTATTGCTATTTATGACTTATATGAGCATCACAGCCACTGACAAACTTTTGCTAACTTGAAGTAAGGAGATAAAACAACGTTATTGCCTCTGGTCTCTTCTTTCCTTGTTAAAGGTGAACATGGTACAAGACATAAGGACATGCCCAATTGCAGTGAGTACAGAGGAGGGCCATGAAGATGCTTAGAGGGATGAAGCCCCTCTCTTATAATGAGGAAATAAAAATGAATTATAGTATGTAAAGAAAAAGAATAAGAAGAAAATATCTGGGGAGATTTTTTAGAAATTTTGGATAGAGGTGATTTGAGAAGAGTACGATAATGGAAGCAGCCAAAATTGTAACTAGGGACAGAGATTATAGGTTTCCCTTTAAAATACTTTCAAAGTTTAGCTACAACTTATAAGAGATTTAAGGGAGTGATTTAAGAGATTTTGGAGTGAAATCACTGAGCTCAAGCTGACTTCCTTGGAGTTACTCATGTGAGCAAAGTAAGCAGGATTTGGCCATAAAACAGAAAGGCCTTTGGCCTTGTTTTCATTGCCAAGTATTTTCTAATTGATACTGCATGTAAACTCTGCCCTCTGCTAAAACACTAAATAATCAAAGCTATCCAAATCCATGGCTCATTTTCTGCCTAAAATGATTTTGTTGTGATTTTGTTTGTTTCACTGCCACAGGAATGATGAGGGAGCCAGCAAAGGGCTATGTCTTTGGGTGGCTCCCTCCTCATGCTGCACCGTGTTTGTGTTACTCTGTGCTCACTAATGGAGAGGTCGTAGCCCTCTTAGCTCTAGTCCCCTGGTAAATCCCCACCCAGCTGTAATCCCCTGCACCTTGAAGAAGATGGGATTCCTCTGCTTTTTTTTTGAGGATTGCACTCTGTCCATGAAACTACCAGCCAGATTTAAAGAGATTGATATCCAAATCCTTACAAATTTCATGTGACCTATCTATTTAATTAGGGAGAATGTCCTCGAGGGGTTGGAAAGCCACAATGCCCTTAAGAGAAATGGGGAATACTTTGGGCATCTCAAATAATTTTGGTAAACTGTAGTATGAACTCTAAAACAGTACTATGAATTTCTGTGGTTCAAGTACTTTTTTATTAATTCTGCTATTTTTGCAGCATTAAAATCTTGCTAAAGAAACATATTCAACTTCACTGAATAATGCAAAATTATTTTCAGCATACAAAATCATGACTTAAGGCTGGTCTCTGAAGTCAAATTTTGTTTCCCAACAGTTGCTTATTCTCTGGTGGTATCCCTATATATTATGACACTTAATGTAGGTAAAAGCTAATTTAATATTACAATCACATCTCAGAATCTGAACAAACCATCTCTCATGTGCACAGTTCTTGGTGGTCGTGCTTGATGCTGAGTCTAGAAACTCACTGTATCAGGTACTGGTGATAGATAATGACTTGTGAAAACAGGCCTTTCTTTTAAGATTTTCCTCACTTATCTTCTGGTATTATTGAATAATTTTGTAATATTTACATCTGTTTCACAGGTGGATTCAAAATTTAATAAATTACAATATCAGAAATAGTTTTTCTTCAATCTAATGATCTCCTATCGGAAGGAGACTTCCAAAGCATCTTTTAATTAATTTTTGTTTGAAGTGGAAAGATCTTAAAATATCCCAAGTCATGCAATGTTGGTGAAAAACACCTAGATACTGACTATGTCTATGTATTTCTCCTATAATAAGTCATCGTTGTAGCAAAAATATACACCTTATTTCTTATCTAATTGTGACTTCCAGCCTTTACAGTTTCATTGCTTGTTCTTGCTACATTCAAATGGTGATTTCCCCCACCTTGTGTTGCACTTTGGTAAGTGAAACAGAGTGCTTTGAATGCTGCAGAGTAACATCATCTCGTTTGCTTTCTAATCATTCTTCCATGAACACTCTACAGTGATGAGCAGTCAGTGTGGACCACACACTCCAAAACAAGACAGAGGGAGTGGGATTGCTCTCACTTAAAATACAACCCAGACGGCTCCCTGCAAGGTAGTCACACTAAGCTCTTGTTATAGTCAGTGAGGGCTTCTTTTCATGTGTGATTCACAGTGTGCTTTGTACATTTGAGATGAGGTGAATCATAACCTAAAAATGCCTATTTGAAGATAATGACATCATTTGAATAAATTCTTCTATTCTAGAAGTGGCAACAGCAGTAAAATTACATATGGAAATTTTTTTGTCCTGCACAATTGCCTCAATTTACCTACTCAGCAGTCACGTTTGCCTATTCGTCCAGTGTTTCCAGAATGTGCTCCATCCTTCTGATAATCCTTAATGGCCCTCTTCTAGACTTATTCCAACAGGTTCATGTCCTTCTTATGCTGGGGGACCCATAGCTGGAGCCAGTACTCAGGGAGGTCTCATGAGAGCAGAGTAGTGGGGAAGAATTGCCTCCCTTGACTTACTGCCCATGCTGCTTTGGATGCAGCCCAGAATACAATTGGCATCCTGAGCTGCAAGGGCACAATTCCAGGCTGTGTCCAGCCTCTCTCTTGAGCTCAGCCTTGTTGAACTTCATGAGGTTTGCAAGGTCCTCTGAACGTGTGTGTTGAATTTAAAATCTCAGGACAAGTGTAATCTGAGACTTCAAAGCCCATAGATTCCATTATCCAAAGAAGAAATTTCTAATGTGTTCATAGGTCTTCTGATTTGTTATTAAGTAATCAAGAGTATTGAGTCATGACACAGCCATGGGTTAAGATAAAAAATGCCCTGAAGACAAGGTTCTCATCCAGTGTCTACTGTTAGTTTCAGTATGCTTTCATTAGAACAAAAGGATTTTTCAAAATCAAATTAATTGCTAGTGCATTAACATTTGTTCCATTTATCTAAACCAAGAAATGGTTTAAAATAATCTTGTTAGGTTTTTTTTTTCCTTAGAAATACCAACTTAACCAATTGATACAGTTTACCAGAAGTGAAAACTCACAAATTTCCATTACCACTATTTGTGTTGTTTTTTGAAATGTTCTGTTACAACATTTTCTCAAAGAAAAAGACTGCATTTTTTCATGATTAAGATAATCTTATTTTTAGAAGCTAAGGAAAACATTTCGTAAACCTTCTAATAAATAGGTTTTTTCAGAATTAGCAAAATGAAACAGTCTAATTTTATATTAATGTTCATCTAAGTGCATTTTACATGTGATAAACATAAAAATGCAAAAGTATATGTTTGTGTTAAGTCATACAAGAAATATTGAATAGCATATCCTTAGGCGAGAGTATAAAAACACAGTTTTACTTCTTCAGACTGTATTTTGAAATGCAGGGGTTTGTTGCTCAACGATTACCAAACATTTAATAAGCATGGATAATTTTCTTCCAGAATGTAATTTTTTTTTAGTGTATGAAAATTTTCACTTCTACAGCATCTTAAGATGAAGAATTTAGGGTGCAACTATGCACTTTATACCACTTGCAAACTTCATTTCATGCTCCCAACATTTTTTAATTTGAATCAATGAATAATTGCCTATCTACCTTTTCAGCAGCTATCATAGACAGCCATAGATATGTTTCCTAAGCTGAAAAGCCCTTGAAAACTCTATTTATTGTTTCTTACACAAAATCTGTTTTTTATCTTTTAATTTCAGTTCTTAAACTCTTTTGACAGTCCAATTTTTCATCCTGGTTTAGTCTGGGAAAAAATGTTGAAATATTTAAAAAAAGTTATTTGGGGATGGGAAAATCATTTTCTGTCCAGCTCTAACTTTCAGTTCCATTTTAATATCAAGAACAAAGCATCTAAAATCCACAAACAAGTATAATACATCTGGAAGCAGGTACTTCAACACTGAGAGATTCTTAGACAATGAAATAAATTTAATCTCTTTGACTTCCTCAGGTGATTTGTAGCCACACAACCTTCTTCTATTTTATTTTTGTTAAATGTATTTACTATAAATAATTATTACCATCTGTCCAAGTTGGGATCTGATTTGTAGTGCTATAAATTAGAATTAACTTTGCAGAAATCAGTTTGATTTTTGCTTTAGATTATAAACTTGGTCATATTCTTCTGTTTTTATTCATGCCTGCTGCACCTTTATAAGCAGTAAAGTCTGTAGAAAGAAATTGGGATAACCTCAGAAATCAAGTCACTTTAAGGAGTCAGAAAATTTCCAAAGGGCAATTACATTTATAGACCTCCAAATTAAAACATGCACCATTAGGAAATATTTAGTACATCTACATTTCAGTTTGTGTGTATATATTAAAAACCAAACAAAGATAATTTAAGAAAATCAAATGGTCTCATGCACTGATTCTGCAAACTTACAGTTCTGGCCATACCAAAGCTGCTAATGTTAGTAAACAAGATGATTCTAGATGTGTTATGTGCCATGTGCATAAAAACTAGAAATTTTTATATTTCTTTGCTTAGGGGTGAAGCAAAATAAGCTATATATAAGACAAAGCAAAATGGCTGAAAGAGAACACCTATAGGAAAATTAACTGAAAAAAGTGAATTCATGTGTATTCTCCTGATATCTTCAAATCAAGGGTACATGCCTGTTCAGAAGCAATATTTCACCAAGAGTAGGTCATAAGACATGGATTTAACAATAACTATGCCATAGTGATCATTGCTATGAAAGACAGTGACCCCTATTGCCTCACCTTACCTGCAATTTTGAGGATTTATTAACAGGATAAATCACAGGTGTCTTCATAGAATATGATGGATTTAAATGCACCTCAAATATGGATACACATACACTGAATGACAAAAGAAACAAAATGACATTTGAAATACAGAAGAAAACTGGGGAAGAAACAAATTATTTGGCATAGAAGTAGCATTGGATAGATTAAACAAATTATTATTGAGCAACTATTTCTTAGTTGAGCTCAATTAATTAATCCACAGTTTATTAAAAATTTGTAATTTTTCGCTGCTAATTTAAGACTATAAGGGAGTTGCTTTCTAATGTATAAGATCTAAACAGTCTAATAATAAAATACTTTATCAGAGACTTTTGTGGTGTATGCAACTTTGCATCCTTGCTATATTTTGTATCACAAAAAGTATTCAGGACAAAGACCAGCTCTGTAATTGTGATTAAGACTGGCCAACATATCAGAAAACAAATTCTAAAATATTAAGTATGTAGTTAATAAGTAGTCTTATTGATCATCTGTAAAAAAAAAATTACTATTACTCTATACCAATATACTATACTATACTATACTATTACTCTATACCAATGCAGCATGCATTGCAGAAAAAAAAATTAGCATACTGCAAGTAATTTGACAGAAATTTTGCTGAATCAGATGCTAAAGAAATAAATTAACTTTTTTACTATGATGCTCCAGAGAAAGCAGAACTAACTTACCAAAATTATGGGGAGAAAGTGTGCACTATTAGAATGAGAATGAAAGGAAGGTTTTATTCTGTCTGGCACATCAAATACAATTTCAGTGTTCCAGTTATCTTCAGCCATAAAATTTTCTCTATTTCAGTTAGAAGAACTCATCTTTTCCATCTGAAAAGCTGGTAGTTTGGGAGTCAGTTTGCTTGCTTGCTTCCAGATCCCACATCCAAGCTAGGACCTAATTCTTGTACATCAAGAATTACTTCTAGAATACAGACTTCCTGTACTCCATGTCCATCACTTTGTGTACCCAAAAGCCTAGTTCACACAAAAGTTTTTTTTGTTACTTCTGTCTAGTGTTTCATTGCGTTAACATCACTTACTGCAGCCCAATTGTGATGATTTGCTAGAAGGAGCTGTGTTTCTGTCTCAAGTCATGATGTACTACAGAAGTTCAAGGATCCATTTGAAAAAATACGCAATATCACAATAAGATACACTAATATCCATATCAAAGAGAAATACTCGAGACCAGAGGAAGTAAAGATAGTACTAAAAACATATTTTTGATTTAACTTTTTTAATCAGAATTCAGTGGTATCCTATATAAATTCTAAATAAAATAAATTTGATATTAGAGGCATTAGTATATCCATCAGTTATTTTTTACATTAGCATATGCATCCATATTCCTTTCAAAATCTTAATATTCTTCATGCTAACATATTGAAAAATTAATATAAAGTTAATATTGTTAATATTAAAAATATTATGTTTAATAGCATCCCAAAGTAATTAAAAGGCTTTTAATTGGATGGAGGGGAGTGTAAAGGAAAAAAATCACATCCCTGTTGTGGGTCAGAAAAAAATCATTAAAATCTTGCCTGTTTTCAATCAGGAAAACAGGAAAAAGTCTTCCACAAGTCAGATGCAGAAACATTTTCCTCAGCCGAAAAACTCCATTACCACTTTCATATTCTGTTATTCACATGATGGCTCCACCAGATGTTTTCTCATGGAGCAGCAGACCACAAGCAAACTGGAATTCTGAAAGCTGTTGTAAAACAGAATTGCCAACCCTCTGATTTGTTTTTCTGCCTGCAGGACATCCGTAACAGAAGAGGGGCAAAAAAATGGGCAAGAGGGAAAGGATTTACCCTAACACTGCAAGTCTTCTACTGATCATGAAACAATTTTGCGCTAGTTTGCATTTAGGAAATCAAAATGTTCATTAAGTGCACAAGGTGATTATTACTTTATGCTAGGTTTCAGCAGAGCTACTGTATTGGTTCAGTTGATTACACAGCATGCCAGCACCATGTCCCTGAATTTATTCATATTTGAGAATGTCCTTATAAGTAAAAATATCTCATCTTGTAAGGCAGTTGTCTTTTCTGGGACAAAGTTACATGTAATATGGGACAACAATTGGAGTAGTTCAATTATTGCTGAGCAACCTAAAGCAAAGATATGCCCAAGATTAAACACTCAGGTTCTGGAAGCAGTAAAGGCAGGTTAATGTGTCACTGCCTCTTCTCACAGCATCTCACTGGGACGGCAACACGACTACACCTTTTGTCTTTCCAGAACTTTGTCTTTCCAAATCATGTTCAGCAGACCCTACAAATACTGATACGCAGGCTGGAGTCAAGCCTTGACAGCACTGAATTTCATTTTACAGATGCATCTTTTCTCAGTTCTTGTACAATAATAATAAAAAAAGTGACTGAGGATGACATGATTTGATGTGATCAAGTAATTAAATGTTTAAAGGGCTTGCAGCACATTTGTAATACTGAAAATGATTGAAGGGGTGAGATGAGGACACTGGTGGAGTGGAAGTTGAGAAGCAGATTCCTTAATTCCATTTCACATCCAAATCCTCTCCAGGCAGCAGCAATGGTTTATAAAAGCTTTTGCATAGACTGTGCAAAAGTACTGTACTGGTTCTTCTTTTTTAACTAACTGTTTTCTCTCTACTCTCACAAAGCTCCTTTGGCATGAGTTTCTAGTTTCAAGAAATATTAGAATTTCATAGAATTTCATCAACATAATGTGATGAATTCCTCTTCTCCAAAGTAACCTGATTTAGATGGCTGACAAGAGTTTTTTTTCTTTAAATACTGTTTTACTCTGATGAGAACAAAAAAAAAAAGATCACAGAATATTCTGAGTTGGAAGGTACCCACAAGGATCATTAACTCCAAATCTTAAGTTAATGGCTCATATGGAGACCAAACACACAACCTTGGTGCCATTAGCACCATGTTCTTAACCAACTGGTCAAATCTCAGGGCAAGATGATTTAATAAATAGAAAGAAAGAAAACATGAAAACTTGAGTTATTTTAGAACATAGATAATGTGGAAGACTATGAATGGAAAGGATATATTTGCTGCCTTGAACATCTATTTACTTAATTATATTCTGAAAATCACAGCCAAGGAGTGAATAAATCCACATAGTTAATAAAATGTGTGATATTTTAAGTCATAAACCTAGACTGAGGAATGAAGAGGTAACTTACATGTCAGGTTTTGAATTGCTACCAGTAGCTAACATTTATGAAAGCTCATACCTTTCTCAGAGTGGGATTCACTGCTGCCATCCCACACTGTACTGCTGAAACTTGAAACTTGTGTAACATCCCACATTTTGCCTAATTCTGAATGCTCAAATCTTTGTGCTACCCGGAAAAAAAAAAAAATACTTGCTGGAAGCAAACCGACCAGAAACACTCTAGATTTGGGTCCATTTTTGTCATTTGGGAAGGTTTCTGTGCATTCTGCATGTGTGAAAAAACTGAATGTTCTAAAATTATACTAGATTCCCAAATAACTGACAACCTGTTCTCAAAAATATGAAATCTGTATTTCTCCTTAGGGCAAAAGTCACATTATTCAGCCTAATGAAAATAAAAGTCGTAATGTGGAGGAGTAAAACATTTCTCAAAAATCTTAAAGCCATCACTCTCTAAGCAGTCCCTTTTAGCCCTGTTTCTAAAGAGAGATAGCTATTTTCAAGATGTCACTGGAATATTTTCCTCAGCAGCAGCTCACAGAAGACTCCCTAAATGCAACACACATGTTCTCATGTAGTGTGCAGCTATTCAAGTCATGGATCATAACAGATTATGAAAACTGTAAGACTCCTGATGGAGATACTTTCGTATAAAATACCTTGGACTATTTACTTGCCTTCTGTTGTGTGACTACTAATGTGATAGATTGGCTGGGCAAGGGTTTGTAGGGGAACACAGTTGGGACAGTTGATCCCAATGGATAGTCTACAATTACTATCCCAAAGGGATAGTCTACAATTCACGGTGTCAAGCTCTGGAATAGAGGGAAAAAAGAGTGCTCATGGTAATGACATTTGCATTCCCAAGTATATATTACAAGTGCAAAACTCTGCTTACAGTATGGGACTGGACACCTGCCAAAGGTAACGAGTGAATTCCTTTTTCCTTCACTTGCACACACTCATTTTGCTTTCCCTATTAAAATATCACTATCTTCATCCATGAATCTTCTTGCCTTCATTCTTGTTTCATCCTGGCCCTCAGGAAAAGGGATTGAGCAAAAGGGGCTGGGTGGGTGTTTGACAGGTAGCTGCAGCCACTTTACAATGTTAAAATGTGTTATATAGAGACTTTTCAGTGAATTACTTGTTCCTTCAGATTTATTTTTACATCACATTTTTTGCCCAATGCCAATTTTTTTATCTAATCTGGAAAATGAAAAAGGAAAATTCAACTGCTCTAAGAGTAAGGCTTTCTTCAATCCCAATACTATTCACAAGTATTCATAAAAGTAAATCAGACATTTTAATTTGCAATCATGTGCTATGAAAATATAATCATAGAATCATAAAGTCATAGAATGGCTTGGATTGGAAGGGGCCTTAAAAATCATCCAGTTCCAATCTCGCTACCATGAGCAGGGATACCTTTCACTAGACCAGATTGCTCAAAGCCCCATCCAACATGGACTTGAACACCTCCAGGGCATCCATAGCTTCTCTGGACAGCCTGTTTCAGTACCTTACCACCTATAAAGTAAAGAATTTCTTCCTAATATCCAATCTAAACCTACTCTCTTTCACTTTGAAGCCATTTCTGTCATATCTCTACACTCCCTTGTATAGTCCGTCTCCAGCTTTCTTGTAGGTTCACTTTAGATACTGGAACGTCACAGTTAAGTCAGTCTGAAGTTTTCTCTTTTCCAGGGTGTACAATTTCATTTCTCTCAGACTTTTCTCACTCCATCCCTCTGATCATCATGGTGGCCTCCTCGGGACTCGCTCCAACAGGTCCTTCCTGTGCAGTAAGACCCAGAGGTGGATGCCACCCTGAAGGGCCTCATCAGATCAGAGCAGGGGGCAGAATCTTCTCCAATTTTTTGCACAGCTTTGGTTTGCTGTAAGAGATGGTGTCATCAACTTATATCTTCAGCAGGCCTAAACAGTCCTGACCCTGAGCTGAGGGTCAGTACATGAAATCCAGAAATCTTCTGGCTGAGACTTCAATTGTTCATGAGTAACCATGCTGATCTCGATCGAGATTCTAAAGGAATATACAATTCTTTATTGTCTATTCGTCTTATAGTAACTCCAGATTTTCAGCAATACAGAAGGCCTACACAGGAAGCATGTATTTGTGTAAGATTATAGGGGGTAATTTTTGTATTTTTGTATTCTTTGAGTAATAAAGGACTTAGAAAACTTGCCTTTTATAAACTTTTTGCTTTCTTCCATGTCATATTTTTCATTTTAACATAAAATATATATATTCCCCAGAGATGATTTATAAGCAGTTAAAATAAGCAAGAAGTTCTTAGTCATTACAATATCCATCTGTATCCTCCCAAAATAATTGCATCTATGCAACTTTTACATATTTTATCCCAACGAGTTAAAAAGACCTATACCTTAAGTTAGGAAATGCATTATTTTGTGAGAATTCGGAAAGTAAAACCCCATACATGTAATTTGTAAGCAAATCCCCTCAAAAATAATTTTAGAAAAGAACAGCATAGAGATTATCTTAAAGTCTTAGTCATCAGAATATATATAATGAGTAAATCTGAAAAAGAACAAAGTGGAAACATCCAAATATAAAATCTTTTTTATTTTTTATAAATGTGGTTGTATTTGAATAACAACACCAAGTGAATGGGATTTAGGCACCTAAATCATCCAATGTCTCATGAAAATGCCATCTTCATTGATGGACTTGTAGTAAGCAAACTGCAGTGTCCAGCACTGCTCTCTGGAGACCCCCAAAGCCCTTCATCTGTGACTGCCAGATGACATGACTGATTCCCTCAGTACTTAAAACCAGGCACAAATAAAATGCTTATATTGGGTGGGTTGGGTCACACCTACAAATAATATTTTCATACATGTCAAAGTTTTTCTAATGATTGTTCACACAGCACAGATATCCAATGGCAAACAGGAAGCTGCAAAGTGTTTGTTGAGGGCATTCAAAAAGTCCTTGGAAATAAAAACCTTCTGGACTAGCTCATCACAAGTTCATCTGCTGCAGGAAACAAACCTTTAAACAAATATTATTAGAAAGAGCTATTTGACCAGGTGTAGCTTGCAGGTGGCAAGGCAACAGCCTGAAAATGACAATAATGATCCATTACTTATTTGCCTGTCTAAATTTCTGTTTGCAGAAAATAAACAATCTAGAAAAAAACCATTGGCACCTTTGCAGTATTTCCTGCATTTATCAGCAGAAATTCTTGTTTTAAGCACACTTGCGGTCTAGTTTTACTCAATCTGTTGAGTCACTGAAATTTGCATTTATCTCCAAGTTGTTCAAAGTGACAGGAATATGTATACTATGGAAAACTGAAATATGCTGCTCATTTCCCTCTACCCTTCTGCTTCACCATTTCTTTTTGCCCTTCTTATTTATTGACCTTTTCTCCCCTTGGACCTTCCCCCCTTTATAGGGCTAGATACTTTAATTAATTTTTTGCTTACAGTTATTTGTCTTTGGAACCTTTCCTTGCTTATCTTCCTTCTCAATTCCTTTTATTCTTTCTAGATTTTCCTCTTGTTTTGGAGCCAGTCAGATTTCTCCACTTTCAGATGCT